>NW_020954611.1:8942273-9054551 GCF_900497805.2 Vombatus ursinus
ATGCAACTGAGAAAGATTGGAGGACAAGAAGAAGTAGCTCCAGTACTAATGAAGCAGCTGGGCCAAAGCCAAAAGGAAATTCAGCTGTGGATGTGTGTAGTGACAAAAGAAAAGTCCAATGCTGTAAAGATCAATATTGTATAGGAACCTGAAATGTAAGCTATGTGAACTAAGGTAAGCTGGATATGGTCAAACAGGAGATAGAAAGATTAAACACACATCTTGGGTATCAGTGAACTCAAATGGACAGGAATGGGTGATTTTAATTCAAGTGACCATGCATATACTACCGTGGGCAAGAATTCCTTAGAAGAAATGGAGTAGCCTTTATAGTCAATGAAAGAGTGAGAAAAGCAATACTGGGATATAATCTCAAACATGACAGAATGATATCTGAATCCAAGGCAAACCATTCAACATCACAGTAATATGTCCATGCTCCAACCACTGATGTTGAAGAGGCCAAAGCTGATCTATAAAAGACCTACAATGTCTAGAAATAACACCTAAAAAAGATGTCACATTCATCATAGGGGATTGGAATACTGAAGTAGGAAATCAAAAGATAATTCAAATAACAGGTAAAATTGGGCTTGGAGTACAAAATGAAGCAGGGCAGACACTAACAGAGTTTTGTCAAGATAACCCACTGGTCATTGCAAACACTTTCAACATTCCAAAAAGCAACTCTACACATGGACATCAACAGATGGTCAATATTGAAATCGGATTGATTATACACTTTACAGCTAAAGGTGGATAAGCTCTATACAGTCAGCTAAAACAAGACCTGGAGATGACTGTGGCTCAGACCATGAACTTCTTATTGCAAAATTCAGACTTAAATTGAAGGAAGTAGAGAAAACTTTTAAACAGCATAGGTATGACCTAGATAACATCCCTGATGAATATGAAGTAGAAGTAATGAATAGATTTGAGAGATTACATCTGGTAGATAGAGTACCTGAAGAACTATGGATGGAAGTTTGCAATATTGTACAGGAGCTAACAACAAAAAACATTCCAAAGAAAAAGAAGAGCAAGAAAGTAAAATGGCTGATAAAGCTTTACAAATAGCTGAGGAAAGAAGGAAAGTGAAAGGAGAAAGGGAAAAATAAACCCAAATGAGTGCACAATTCCAGAGAATAGCAAAAACAGATGAGGTTTTCTTAAATGAGCAATAGAATGAGAAAGACAAGAGACCTCTCTAAGAAAATTAGAGATATCAAAATTTCTTGCCAGAATGGGCATGATGAAAGACAAAAGTGATAGGGACTTAACAGAAGCAGAAGAGATTTAGGGATGGTAAGAATACACAGAAGAACTATGTAAAAAAGGATTTTAACATCACTGATAACCACGACAATGTGGGTACTGATCTAGAGCCAGACATCCTGGAGAATGAAGTCAAGTGGGCCTTAGGAAGCATTGCTGACAAGGCTAGGGGAGGTGATAGAATTCCAGTTGAACTATTTAAAATCCTAAAATATAAAGCTGTTAAAATGCTGTACTCAATATGCCAGCTAATTTGGAAAACTCAACAGCGGCCACTGGATTAGAAAAGATCAGTTTATATCCCAATCCTAAAGAAGGACAATGCCAAGGAATGTACCAAACAGTTGCACTCATTTCATATGCCAGCAAGGTTACGCTTAAGATTCTGCAAGCTAGGCTTCAGCAATATGTGACCCAAGAATTACCAGACAAGCAGGCTGGTTTTAGAAGAAGCAGAGGAACTAGAGTCCAAATTGCCAATGTTTGCTGGATTATGGAGAAAGCAAGGGAGTTCCAGAAAAACATCTACTGCTTCATTGACTACACTAAAGCCTTTGTCTATGTATGTCACAGCAAAATGTGGCAAGTCCTCAAAGAGATGAGAGTATCAGATCAGAGTAAATATACTCATACAATTTATTTTTTCATGTTTTTTTTTAGTCTGTGCTTTCTTTTACAATATGACTAATATGGAAATGTTTTGCATGATAACACATGTATGACATATCAAATTGCTTACCATCTCAGGATGGAAGGAGGGAGAGAATTTGGAACTCAAAAATTTTTAAATGAATTTTAAAAATTGTTTTTACATGTAATTGGTGGGGGGGAAATAAGATATCATTAAAAAATAAAGGAGGCCTTAGCTCTAGACCCATCTGCATGGACCAGGTTTAGTCCAGGGGGAGCCAGGCTCCTTGAAAGGGGGAGGGATTAGCTCCTAAAAAAAAAAAAAAAAACTAGGATAGCTAAGTGGTGCTGTGGACGCTTACTAGCTGTGTGACCCTGGGCAAATCATTAAACTCAGTTTCTTCATCTGTAAAATGGGGATAATAATAGCACTTTATCTCCCAAGGTTGTTGTAAGGATAAAATAAGATGGTAATTGTAAAGTGCCTGACACATAAGTGCCATATAAATGTTAGCCATTATTATAATTGCAATTTTTCACAAACTCTGTGACTCTCTATGGCCCTACCCCAGCACTCTGGGAAAAATAACTTAAAGTTTTGGATCTCCACAGAAGGGAGTGTAGGAATGTAATGAGTGGTGTAAATCAGGTATAGAACAGCTATTTCCTCCACACAAAGGACTCACAGGTGCACAGTGACAAAGACTTAAACTTGCAGCAGTAACATAACTACTATTATACTGTCCCAAAAAGTCAATACTTAAAACATCAAGCAAGACATGAAGCATTTTGCAGGACTAAACATTTCACATTTCACATTCACTGGGCTTATCCTCTTATTGGTAGTCATCTCCTCCAAGAATGGGGTTATTGCATAAGGTCCTCCATCCAAGGGACTCAAAAACTCACAACCTCCCAGAACCAACAATGTTACTGCCAAGACCAAGAATATCCATCTAAGAATCGCTGTTTGGTGGGTTTAGGTGAAGAAACAGGAAATAGTAGAAGAGTAGAAGGGCAAATAAGGTCACAGTGAGACTGGGAAAGAACATGGGTGATCAGAAGAGGGGAAGAGGAGAAAGAAGAGAATGGTACTAGCAGCAAACTAACCATAGCCCACTCTTCACATGTCTCCTTGTCCTCCATACTTGCTTGAAATCAGATTGACCAACCCTTTGTCTTCCTTTGGGGAACTCTCATCTACCCATGGTGGCTAGCTGCCATGACCAAGTGCTTGGCTACCACACCCTGGAGATTTGGGGCTCCTGACTGAAGCTCAATGTATTTTTTGAGGACAGGCTTACTCCAGGTATCTGCTGAGCTGCTTTTAACTAGCAGTTAGCATATTCCTGCCACTCCCTGAAGGAGACAGTAAACAGAAGTCAGTTCTTCAAATAGAAAGCCGGATTAGATCTTATTACCTTCCTCCTTATTCCCATTTCTCCCGCCTCTTTTCTCTCTTGGGTTTTCAGAGATCCCTCGCTCTCCTGCTTCCAACTTTCTAATTATTGTTTCCTCTCCTTAGTTGGTCTCCTCTTCCTCCTGATGTGTTCAGTCCTTGCTCCAGAGCCCACCCCTATCCTACCTGTTATCTTCCTCTTTTCGCCTCCTGGCCCAACACTGACCATCCTCATGTTCAACTGCCGAGGAAATTCAGAATTCCCTCCCCCCTCCAACACTTAAGCCTACTACCCCCTTCCCAATGATGGTGTGCACTTTTGTGGGGAAGACCCAGTACATCCTAAATGGAGGGGAAGGAATAAACATTTATTAAGCCCCTACTATTTTAACTACTTAACAAATATATCATTTGATCCTCATAGAGGCAAACAGAGTTTAAGCATGTCACGTAAGGACTTGAAAGCCTGCCGTCTGCTCTATAGCTGAGCTTTTAGCACTGCTTGCATTTTCCATCCCCTGGGCAGTTGAACTCTTCCATATTTCTTGTACTTCCTAGTCAGAGTGTGAGTTTTTGAGAGTAGGGACTGTTTTTTTCTATTTGTGTATCTACAGTACTTGACACATAATAAGTGCTTAATAAGGACTCATTCAAGGCTGACTTCAGAAAAACCTGGAAAGACTTGTATGGTCTGATGCTGAGTGAAGTGAGCAGAACCAGGAGAACGTTATACACAGTAACAGCCATGTTGTGCGATGACTAATATTGATAGACTTAACCCTTCTCAGCAATACAAGGATCTAAGACATCTCCAAAGGCCTCATGATGGAAAATGCTATCCACATCCAAAGAAAGAACTATGGAGTTTGAATGCAGATCAGAGCATACTATTTGCTATTTTTTTTTCTTCTGTTGAGTTTTGTTTGCTCTTTCTGGTGGTTCCTCTTATTGGTTCTAATTCTTACTTACAACACCACTAATGTGAAAATATGTTTAATAGGAATGTATATGTATAGCCTATATCAGATTGTGTGCCATCTTGGGGAGGGTGGTGGGAAGAAAGGGGGAGAAAAATTTTAAACTCAAAAGCGATGGAAGTGATTGTTGATAAATCAAAATAAATTAATAAAAATTAAAAAAAATAAAATAAAAATAAGGACTCGTTCATTCATTCATTCATCTATTCATTTAATTCATTCATTCTCCCTTTGCAATCTCATTTGCTTTCATAGGTTTGACTACCACTTCATCTTCAGATCTGGACTCTCTTAGGGCTCTAGCCTGCATCTCTAGCTCCCTGGATTCCCTACAGACAACTCAACTCAGTAGGTCCAAAACCATACTCATGAACTTACTCTTCCTCCTGGTTTCATTATTTCTGTCTAATAATTCACCACCATTCATCGAGTTTCCTATATTTGTAACTTTGGGATTATCTCAGACTTTTCCTTGTCCCTCATTTCTTTTATCCAATTAGTCACCAAGTCTTACCCTTTACGAAGCAGCTAGGTGGTACCACAGTGCAAAGAGTTCCAGGGCCTGGAGTCAGGAAGACTCATCTTCCTGAATTCAAATCTGGCCTCAGACACTTACTAGGACTTACTAGACCCTAGGCAAGTCATTTAACCCTGTTTGCTTCGGTTTCCTCATCTGTAAAATGAGCTGGAAAAGGAAATGACAAACCACTCCAGTATCTTTGCCAAGAAAACCCCAAAGGGGCAGCTAGGTGGCGCAGTGGATAGAGCATTGGCCCTGAAGTCAGGAGGACCTGAGTTCAAATTCAGTCTCAGACCAAACACTTGACACTTACTAGCTGTATGACCCTGGGCAAGTAGCTTAACCCCAATTGCCTAAAAAAAAGAAAAGAAAAGAAAACCCCAAATGGGGTCACAGAGTCGGACGCTACTGAAACAACTGAACAATAAGGACAGCACCTACCTTTCAGTCTCTGCACTGTGTCTTGAATTGGTCTTCTCTAGGTTCCCTCTGGCCGCGAGGATTGGAATTGCAGGACTTGGAATCTTGCCTTGGACCCTCCCTAGCTGGGTGAGCCTGGACAAGTCACTTCAGCTCTGTCTGCTTCAGTTTCCTCACATGAAAATGGTGATCATAATACCACCTATCTTTCAGTGTTGTTGTGAGGATATAATGAACTAACACATATAAATTATTTTGCAAACCTTAAAGCATCGCATTAATTTTTATTAGTATTATTATTCTTGATAATAGTAATTTATTGCTAGTGTTTTATTAGTGCTATTATTCTTGTTAATAGTAATTTATTATTATTATTATTACCATCACTCTAGTAGAGGCCTTCATTTCTACATGCCCGCAATACCTTCTTGTTTGTTTGTTTGTTTTGGCTAGGCAATGGGGTTAAGTGACTTGCCCAGGGTCACACAGCTAATGCATGTTATACTTCAGAGGCCACATTTGAACTCAGGTCCTCCTGACTCCAGGACCGATGCTGTATCCACTACGCCATCTAACTGCCCCACACAATACCTTCTTGAACAATCTTCCCACCTCTACTCTCTTCCCACACCAGTCCATCCTTCATACTGCTATCCAAACAATCTTGTATACCAATCTGGCCATTGACCACTGCAAAGGCTTTAATGTCTCCTTTGTCATCAGCCACGTAAAGTTCAAACTCTTCTACCTTGCATGCAAGAACTTCTGCAGTCTGGCACTGCCCTGCTTTTATGGCCTTAGGTCATATCATTCTCCTCCACACCCTCTAGACTCCAGCCAAACTAGATAATCCTCAACACACCCACCTGTGCCCTCCTGTGTTTGTGCTATTTGTCATGCTGGTTCCTATGTCTGGAAATTCCTTCCTTCCTCTCTTTACCTGTTGAACCCCTTACTTACCCTTTAAAGTCAAACTCAAATGTTACCTCCTCCAGGAAACCTTCCCTGATTCTCCCCCACTACTGGTTGGCAATAATAATAATGATAACAACAACTACCATTTATGTAGTACTTTAAGGCTCACAAAGTGATTTATCATCTGATTTTATCCTCCCAATATTCTCTCATTTTATCTTCACAACTACCCTTGGATGAGGAAATTGAGGCAGACAAAGGTTAAGTCATTTGCCCAAAGTCACACAGCTAAGAAGTGTCTGAGGCTGGATTTGAACTCAGTTTTTCCTGACTTCAGGTCCAGCAATCTACTCATTACATCACCTAGCTGCCTGGAGTGGTAATGCCTTTCCCTTCAGACTTCTCATACCAATTTGTTTCATAACTCTCTAATACACTTACACTGAAATACCTCATATTACATGTATCTATAGTGGTGTTTATCCCCCTACTAAACTGTATTATCGAGGTCAGGGACCATGTCTTATCACAAAACTATATATCTCCTTGAGCACCAAGCATAATGCTCTGCACACAGGAGGTGCCTAATAATTGTTTGTCGTAAGTTAAGATCAACACATGAGGCAGCATGGTGTAATGAAAAGAATCCCTGGTCTTGGATACAGAAGATGTAGGTTTGAGTCTCAGCTTTACCACTAAATCTGTCACTTCACCATTCTGAGCCCTCATTTTTTTTTAACCTGTCAAATGGGCATAAAAACAGTTCTCAGGAGTGAGGACTAGATAAGATCATCAAATACTAAAACTGGGAACAATCTTAGAAATGCTGTGGTCCATGGGATCTTAACCTTATTTTATGTTCTGGACCCCTCGGTCAGTGAGTCTGGTGAAGCCTATGTTCTCCCTTAGAATAACATCTTCAAATGCATAAAATAAAATACGTAGAATTACAAAGGAAACCAATTCGATTGACGTAGTTCATATATGGATATATTAATATTAGTATTATTAATACTATAAATCAATTCTGTAATACTATAAATCAATTAGTATTATTAATACTATAAATCAATTGATATATTTTATATATCAATATTATATTAGTATTATTAATATTGTAAACCAAATCTATTGACATTAAATACGTTTTATTATATTTAATTATAATTATATTATAAACATTGTGTTTACAATTATTAATATTATAATTAAGAATTATATTAGTGTTATGTTAGTTTTATAATTGTGTTACTGTAGTATATTAATATATTTTGATTATTATTTAAAATGTATTTTTAAAAGTTCACAGACCCCAGGTTAAGAACCTCTGCTCTAGTTCAACCCTCTCACTTGTACAGATTAGGACGCTGAGTCTCAGAAAAATGTTAATGGCAGAGACAGGACTTGGCACTCATGTCTCCTGGCTCTCCATCCAGGACCCTTTCTACTATATCACACTGCATGAAAGTGCTTCAGAAGCATAAAGCCCTCCACTGATATACTTTGGCACCCTGGCAGTAATCTGTGATTTTCTATGGCATGAACCATCCTGCTGTTGACCCAGGTCACAACTCATGTGTGCCTCAGAAAATAGTCTTTGTGAGCACCCCGTGTCCCTCTAGATGATGAGTCTCACGGTCTATTCCTTCAACCACTTTCCCAGTTGGTCTCCAGGCCTGGATTTGAAGCCTTTCCAGCTGGGGTATGAGATCAGTCAGAGCTTGCTCTCCACCCACATGGCCCTCTAAAACCCAGGGTCACTTCCACGCCAAGGGAGGGCAACTTCCGTGGAGCACATGTACAAATATCAGCTATTGTCAATAACCCAGGAGGTCCCCAAATAAGCATAATCAGTATACCAAAAAGCTTGGGTAAATTGTTGGTGCGGTAGTTTTTGTTTTCATTTTTAGGAGATGATGTAAGTCGAATTGCATGTAATCCCCACCATTTGTCAATGCTGTCTCCGAATCAAATCTTGGATACATGTTGGCCTATTGGTAGTCTGGGAAAAACTTTTAAGAATTCTCATTTCCACAGCACTGAGGTTGTTTGACAACAAACTTTTCCCACAACCCTATGATATAGGCAGTGTAAATATTATTACCCTCATTTTCCAGAAGGGGAAACAAAATGACTGGTCCAGCGTAGCACAGCTAGGCAGTGTCAGAAAGCCCAGTGTCCAGGGGTGGAAAATAAGGTCATTTCCATTATCATATTCCATTCTAAGAAAATGAGCCTGAAGTCAGTGTCATGTTCGTCAGGGAACAAAAAGTGCCAGTAATTCTGGCAAGATAGATGGAGAACAAAGGTGCTCCAGATGCTCTGGTGCAGAACCCTTTCCTGCTCAGCCCGCCTGTGTGTGTGGTATGTAGTTCATCAAAGGGCACAGATTGACAGCACTGGAAATCAAGGAAGACTAGAATAGTAGGGGAAAATACCTTACTAATTTTTTTTTTTTACTCGTCTTGGGTCCATAAGAAAATGAGAAATATTTCTAGTTGAAACAGCAACCCTGGCCAGGCTCTAACAAAACCTTTCCATGACCAGACAAAGAAATACCTATGAGCATTGTTTATGAACATCCCTCATGTTATTTCATTCTATTTTCAGCTCCAAGGCATTCAGCAAGAAAAGTGGTCACCCACACTCCAGTGAGGAAACAAAAATGAGAAAAAGGGCCAGGAGTTGCAAGTTTAGCATAGAAGGGAGGGTGCAGGCATGGGGAGAAAATTAGTCAGTGGCTCCAGGGAGGAGCATCAGCTCCTGCCCACATTGGAGTTACCTTTAGCCAAAATATTTAAGCAAGGCATGCTGTCATTTGGAAGCTAGCATCATCATTTTGTATTCACGGAAGCCTCTCAGGAGTGCTGGGAGAGAGGGCAGGGGACAGGGAGCATCTTATCACAATATTATTGTGGGGGGTGGGATGGCAGTGGGGTCAGGTGGTCTTGAGTATCTTTCCGTTAGTGTCTGATAGTACATTTTTCTTTATCCTGTGAGGGTTTTCCTAGGGAGTCTTATGTGCTCGGCCATGCTCTGGAGCTGCCCAAGGTTCTGACATGCATTGCTCTTCAGTAATAATTCTTAAATTTTTTGGTCTCCGAACCTTTTAACACTCTTAAAAATTACTGCATACCCAAAGAGCTTTTCTTTATGTGGGTTTTATCTATTGATGTCTGTCATACTAGAAGAGAAAACATGAATTTAAAAAATATTTTATTCATTCATTTAACAACAATAAACTCATTACATGTCAATATCAATAACAGTATATTTTTTATGAAAAATAACTATTTTCCAAAACAAGAAAAATTCAGGGAGGAGTAGCAATTGTTCCATGTATTTTTGCAAATCTCTGAAATGTCTGGCTTAATAAAAGACAGCTGGATTCTCAGACTTGCTCCTGCATTCAATCTGTTGTGATATATTGTTTTGGTTGAACTATATGAAGGAAATCTGGCCTTACACAGCTATATAGTTGAAAACAGAAGGAATATTTTAATAGGCAAATTAGAGTTATCATGAAAATAGTTTTAACCTTATGGACCACACTTTGAGAACTTCTGCCTCATGGGATGTAATTTGTGATGAGTTTACCTCTCCCAGGGTCAACAAAAGCCATATCCTTAAGTAAGCCTCTAAGATTGCTGCCTCCCAAACAGGCTTCAGAAGACTCAGAAGCTTGGTAGGTAGAATGAAAGGGCCTGGGCCAACCTTCCTTGCCACTGGACCTAACACAGTACGGCAAGGTAACCGGAGTTTGTCTTTGGTGCCTTCCCAGATCCCTTTCTGTGTCCTTCTGCTTCTTCCTCCCAAAGGCTCTCTCTTGCCTACTCCCAAGCACAGTTGCTTGTGATCACAGGACTGATCATATTCAAAGCTGCTAAGGATTTTAGAGATCATTTAGTCCAACTGCTTCATTGTATAGAGGAGAAAAGTAATTCTTAGAGGGGAAGTGATAACTTTTGGTTGTCCAAATCCCCATGCTCCAAAATGACCTCTGTTTCTCATTCTTCCCCTTTCCCAACTCCTGACAGTAAGCTGTACTATTTCCTCAGTTCGACTGATCTCAGCAAGGTGTCGACAATCTGAGCTCCCAGATGAAGTAATTTCAGCCCTCAAAAGCCTACTAAAGTCTACGCTGTGGCTGAATTAAAGAACTATTGGCTGTTATGTGCCACCTTTAAAAATAAAAACCTGGGTTTTTTTTTTTCTTAATTTATACTTGGTCATTGAAAAGTCTAGTAGTGTGGCTAATGTGTTTGGATGCTTTCATCATGTGGCTACTCCCTTCTGCAGTGCTGATCCCAGCCCATCCCTGACTTCTCAACCTATGTTATTCATGCCCAAGTTCTCCCATAAATCCTCCACAGGGGACCCACCCACATTCTGAAGATTATTCTGTAGTTCTCTTGACCTTGCATGGAAACCAGTGGAGGGCACTGACCTTCAGTCAGTTGTCTTTTTGGCTCACTTCATGCTCCAGGCAAACTGGTCTACACATTGTTCTCTGCATATGGACATTCCATTTTCTCTCTTTGTGTTTTTGCATAGGTTATCCTCCATTCCTGGAGGACTCCTCCATTCCATATCCTTATCTCTGCTTTTTGGAATGCCTAGACTGCCTTAGTAGAAGTAAAGACTTCTGCTCATCCTTTTTAGAAATATTGGGGGCAGCTAGGTGGTGCACTGGATAGAGCACTGGCCTTGGAGTCAGCAGGACCTAAGTTCAAATCCAGCCTTAGACACTTATTAGCTAGCTGTGTGACCCTAGGCAAGTCACTTAACCCCGACTGCCTCCAAAATTTCAAAAAACAAAAAACCACACACACAAAAAGAAATATTAAGAAAGCTTTTTAGAAACCCCACCTCCTACTCTCAGACTAGCAAAGTTGACCAGAAAAACAAGCAAACAATAGCGTGACAAATGTTGGAGAGGCTGGGGAAAAGCAGGTACATGAAAGCACTGTAGGTAAAGTGGTGAATTGGTCTAGTCATTCTGGAAAGCAATTTAGAACTATGCCTCCTAAAGCTACAAAACTGTGCATACCCTTTGACCCAGTAATACCACTGCTAGCCCTGGGGATCAAAGAAAGAGGAAAAAGACCTACATCTACGAAAGTATTTATAGAAATCCCTTTTTATGGTGGCAAAGAACTGGAAATTCAAGGGGGTACCCATCAATTGAGGAACAAATTATGGTATATGAATGTAATGGAAGGTTATTTGCTGTATGGTGAAGGGAATGATGTCAAAGAAAACTGGGAAGACTTGTACTCTGATCACTGCAATGACCAATCCCAGAGAACCAAGTCCAAAGAACTATCCCCAAGAATCAACAATGGCATCTGCTACCCACCTTTTGACAGAGAGGTGGTGGATATATATATATAGTTTTGGACGTGTCACTTTGGTGGTGATATTTGTTACAAAGGTTTTATTTTCCTTTCTGTGTCTGAGAGTTAAGATAGTAGAGGAAGAGAAAATAGATTTTTGTTAACTGAAAAATAAATTTTAAAAATGAATGTAATACAACCCTGTTATGCTGTGAGAAATTATAAAAGGGATGGTTTCAAAGAAGGCATGTATGAATTGATGTAGTTTGAAGTGAGCAGAATTAGGAGAACAATGTATAATGTAACAGGAACATTGTAAAAATGAACAGATTTGAAAAGCTTAAGAACTGTGATCAACACAAGGATCAACCATGATTTTAGAGGACTGATGATGAAGAATACTACCTTCCTCTGGACAGAGAAATGATAGACTAAATATGAAGACCTCAGTCTTTACACCTATTTGAACACGGCCAATGTGGGAATTTATTTTACTGCTATAAGGGTTTGTTTGTTTTTCAACCAGGGGGTGGGGTGAGAGGGAGAAAAAATAAATACTTGCTAAAAAAAAAATAAAAGTTGATTTCAAAAAAGGAAGCATTTAAACATTATCCTAGTCTGAAACTTTTGGAATGATCTGAAAAAGAAACTCTTGTCAGTTTTTCTTTAACTATTAATTCTGAAACATGTCCTCTCTCCAAATCAGTTAGAGTACTCCTCCCTTGAAGTAATTGGGCTGGTGACCAGACAAAGATGTATCCACCTGGAAAGATAAGCATAATGACCAACCATCCCTTAAAGGGAGTAGAGTACATTGATCATAAGATTACTTTAGGTCCACCTTAGAGCAAGAGACCCCCGGAGGGGAAAGTCAAAGAAGGACTGAGTAGTTTTAAGAGAATATTTCTCCAGGGGCATTTTCAAAAGATTAAGAGACTCTTATTTCATTAGATGAAATAGAATATTAACTCTAAACTGTCATTTTGCAAAATTTTCCTTGTTCAAGAATCCTATAAGTATTTCCTTCAAAACCTCTTGTGATGGAGAGATATCCATGAGCATGAAAACACTCTTGTCAATTTGGACATTTTTCTCTCCAAGCAGAACAATGCTTGGATTAGAAAAATACTAAACTAATTAAAAAAAGATATTTGTTTTGTACATATTCCTTATTCTGTGTACATTTTATATGCAAAAGGAAAGGAAGGGAAGGGAACAGAAGGGAAGGGAGCAAAAGGGAAGGAAACAGAACAGAAGGGGAAGGGGCCAAGGTGATATACCCTTGGGTATCACCTGTATTAAGGGATTAGGAAGAAGAGTCAGTGAAGGAGATAGTGGTTAAACAAGTAGGAGGAGAATCACGACAGTGGAAATAAGATCTTTGGTTTAACTGCAAATTTGCTCTAAATGTGAATTCTTCATGATTCACCAGCATATTGAATGTTAATTTATGCAACCAGTACACATGTGGATGACCTGTAGTACAGGCAATGTAGTACTGCAAGTGACCATGAGGCGGGGCTCTGAAGAAACATTGAACAGGTGTGGAAATCTATAGCCAGCCTTTGAAGTGAAGAGGCCAGCATTCAGACATTATACAGGAAGTTACAGGTATGAAATGCAGAAAGAAGCAGCCAGGTCCACAAGTATTCAGAAAATACAGAGGAGTTGGAAAGGAGCAAGAAAAGTAAAGAGAAAGCAGGTTCTTTTACCTGAGAACACTCAGAAGTACAAGTCAGGAAGTCGGATGTCAGAAAACAGCACATTACCTGGGACAGTGGTGAGAGAGATAGAGAATGGAAGGTGAGAAGACCACTGGCAATACAAGAGTACAAGACAAGGTCTCAATGCTAAGTATGTCAGAGCTGAATCTCAAAGGCAGTGATCACATTGCTTTGAGACTGGTACATCTGGAGCAAGGAAGAAATTATGATATATGGATGGGGGAGGAGGGTACGTGACTAAACAAGTGATAGGATCACATGAGATAAATGGACAATTGTGATTACATAAAATTTAAAATTAAAAAGGTTTTGCACAAACAAGTATAATGTAAAAATTAGAAGGGAAACATAAGTGGGGGGAAATCTTTGCAGCAAGTTTCTCGGATAAAGGTCTCAAATCTAAGATATATAAGAAACTGTTTCTAATTTAAAAAATAAGGAGTTAAATGGTCAAATGATGTGAATAGGCAGTTTTCAAAAGTAGAAATGCAGATTGTCAACAACTATATGAAAAAATGTTCCAAGTCATGAATAAAGGAATGCAAATTAAAGCAACTTTAAAGTTCCCTTGCTGGCAAAGACGACAAAAGAGGAAAATGATGAATATTGGAGAGGCTATGGGGAAACAGGTACCCTAGTGCACAATTTGTAGAACTGTGAATTGGTCCAGCTATTCTGGAAAGCAATCTGGAACTGTACTCCAAAAGTTACTAAACTGTGATCTACCTGTCAATCTAACACTATTAGGCTTACATTTCCAAAGAATTCAAAGGACTCATATGCATAAAAATATTCCTAGCAGTTCTTCTCATACTAGCCAAGACCTTTAAAGAGGTGTTTTCCTATTGGGGAATAGCTAAACAAATTGTGGCATATGAATACAATGAAATATTATGCTTTAGGAAATTATGAAATTAGCAGTTTCAAAGAAAACTGGGAAGACTTCTACAACTTATGTAGAATGAAGTGAGTAGAACTTGGAGAAAAATACATGCAATGACATTACAAGAAGGAAAAAAGCATTTATTGAGCTCTTACTATGTGTCAGGCACTGTGCTAAGTGCTTTACAAATATTATCTCATTTGATTATAGAGAAAAACATTAGTTAAAAACTTTAGAAGTCTGATCAACACAATGATAAACCAAGAGTCCAAAAGAATGAAGACGAAACATGGTACTCACCTTCTGACAGAGAAGCGGTGAACTCTAAAATTCAGAAAAATGTACATTTTTGGACATGGGCAATGTGTTTTGCTGGATTATACTGCTATGGACTAAAGGTTTTATTTTTTGTTTTGTTTTGATTAGCTCAATGATGGGGGTACTGGAATGGACAGATTAATTTTTAAAAGATATTCATGCTATCATATGCTACATTTATTTAAATATATTATTGCTGTGTAGTGATGTTGCCCTGAAATAAAACTCAGGCACTGAACCAAACTGCCAATGGAGGTGGTGAAAATATTGCATCATCTTATTACAAAAAAAAAAAAAAGAGTATTTCAATGTATTTAGTGGAGTAGGACTGCTATTGATATCACTGATACTGTGAATGAATGGAGAGTTATTTAGTCAAAAAGAGTAATGTAATAAGTGCACAGTATTTAAAATGAACATCATTTGCATTTTTTAGTGATTGTATACACATATGCTGTGTAATACAAACGATTTTTCAGAGAAAGAGAGAGAGAGGTAGCTTTAACTCTGCTAGCCCTTTAGGGCTGTGGAACAGGAAAGGGCTCCCCAGACCCCAAGGATCAGCTAAGCAGAAGACTTGAGCAAGGCGAATGAAGCCCTTTTCTGGCACTGTTCATAACTGCAGAGCCATTGCCAAGGAATCACGGCAGAAATGGCAGGAAGTAGAATGAGGACCAAGATTAAACTACAAGGTCCACAGAAGTCCACTCACGGTTGAAGATCGTATGGTGTCCCAAAGGAGTGATTGCACTGTTACAAATCACCCTTAAGGCACTAGGGGTAACCCCCAGGGTGGGGAAACTATACACAATGTCAGCTCTGAGCCCCTACTAGTGTACTTCCAATTAAATAAAGCAAGACGACATTTTAACTTTTAACCATGAAACATTTTACTACACATAATGCAAAGTAAGAACAATCCTGACATAAGATGATAATTCACCCATAGATCTGGGTCACACTCTCCCAACAATGCCAACAGATCTATGGAGGGGTGTGAACTTGTAGAAATTTAGCAGTGAGATGGCCTATGATTAAGGAAATCCATGTGCCCAGGATAACTCACAACTCTGGACTGCAGGCATTGATATCCTTTATCTCTTTAGGAAACATTACATATGATGTGTCATTTTCTGGTTGGAATCACTCTCCTGCTACTCTTGGGCCACTGCAACAGTGTCAAGTTGTTTGGTTTTTTTTTTTTTTGTTTGTTTGTTTCCTTCTGCAAAAGGTAGTCAAGTCCAAGATCTACAGTTTCCCAAGTCTGCTCCCTTGGCTGGGTACTGAGGCATTTCACTTTTTCAGTGAAAATCAATTACCTTAAGCCTAGGATCTAAGAAGCTATTCGGGCCTATTCTCTTGGACATATGGTACTTCCCCTTTGAAATCCATAAGAGAAAAGTAAAGGACTATAGTAGGGAAGCCTTTGAAGGGTTTCCCTTCTCTCAAGCTGTAGATGGTTCTAGAAAGTAAGGCAGCTTTTCCCAGTCAACTCTTCAAGCACCAGAGAATTCTGATTTTTCTAATCAACCCACAGCATAAGCTTTCCTCCAAATCAGATCATCTTCCCACATAGCTGCAGTGACTATTTGTCCCTGGTTAGCTTTTCTCATCTGTGTTCATCTCAAAGCAACTGCCATTTACCTTCTTTTGCCTCAGCTCCTTTGGATTCTCCCTTCTGGATGAAGACTCTAATTCTGCTTTCTGTCATCTAATTCATTGACTTCTCATTTCCCTTTTATATCAGGACCTCCTCATGCTTTGTGAGCAACTCACATCTGTCTCCGAGAACCCCCAAATTCACACTTCTATTAGTTCTTTGATTTGGAGCTTCCTGGTGATAAACTTCCAAGTCCTAAAGGAATAATTTCTTACTATACAGGGAAAGTCATCTTACACCTGCCCCTTGTTTGAGCCTCTGAGCTCTCCCACTCTGAGCCTCCAATGCCTGATATGTGTAATGAAAGGGCTAGATCATGATCATGAGCATTAAGGTCCCTTACAGCTTTGCTATTCCATTATTCCCCTCCTTCTTCCCTTTGCCTCCATCATCCAAAATTCTACTTGATGGAACAGCACTTCGAGACCTCAAGTTATATTCCAAAGCAGCAATCATCAAAACAGTTTGGAATTGGATTTTTAGAAATAGAAAAATAGATTAGTGGAACAGACTAGATCAACAAGAACCACATGCTATGAAACTCAATAACCCAATAAACCTGAAAATATAACGTGCTTAAGGAAGAATTACCCATTTGACAAGAACTTCTTAGAAAACTAGAAAGCAATTTGGGAGAAATTAGGTTTAGAGCAATATATTACATCACCTACTACAACAATCTCAAAATGAATATGTCATGTGAGTATAAACGGTCACATCATTTAAAAAAATTAGAAGATGATATTTCCACAATTGTAGATAGGGGGAAGAATTCTTAACCAAGCAAGGAATAGAGATCACTAAAGATAAAATAAGTATCTTTGAACTTAAAAAGCTTTTGCACAAACAAAATCAATGCTGCTAAAATAAGGAAGGAAACTGTCAATTGGAATAAAAATCTTTGCATCAAATATCTCTAATGACAGTCTAATATCCAAGGCATCTAGGGAACTAATATAAATCTCTAAGACCAAGAACCATTCTCCAATGGACAAGTGATAAAAGGATATGAAAAAAAAACAATTCTCGAAAAA
Source organism: Vombatus ursinus (assembly GCF_900497805.2). Lineage (NCBI taxonomy): Eukaryota > Metazoa > Chordata > Mammalia > Diprotodontia > Vombatidae > Vombatus > Vombatus ursinus. Next base: position 8,959,365 of record NW_020954611.1, read on the forward strand.
AAGATTTGCAGATGATTGGTCATCATATTAAAGAGAGAAGAATATCAAAACAAGCCTGAAGTTTTATCTCACACTAGAAATCTGGTAAAGATAACAAAAGATGGTAATATTCAGTGTTGAAGGGGCTAGTGGGAAGACAGGCACACTACTTTACTGTTGATGGAGCTGTGAATTGGTTCAACAATTCTGAAAAGCAATTTGGAATTATGCTAGAAGAGTAACTAATTTATCTATGCCATTTTCTCCAGAGACTTCACTGATATATATATGTATATCACTGATATATATATATATATATTTATATATGTGTGTGTGTGTGTGTATGTACAAACACACACCCACACACACACACACGCTTCTAGGATGTTAAAATAGAGAAAGAAATGTCCCAAATATACTAAAATATTCACAGAAGCAATTTTTATGGTAACAAAGAACTGGAAATAAAGTGTATGCCAATCAAGAGGAGAGCTAAACAAATCATGGAACAGGAATATAATGGAATATTACTTCACTAAAAGAAATGATGAACATGAAGCCTTCAGAGAAGCACTGGAAGGCTTATGTGAACAGATAAATTCAGAGTGAAGTAAGCAGAACCAGGAAAGCAACAGAAACAATGACTACAACATCGTAAATGGAGAGAACAAAAAACTGAAACTGAACAAGATGCAATTATAATGCACAAGTATGGCCCCTAAGATCAGTTAATAAAACATACCTCCCTCCTTTCATTACAGAGGTAGGAGATTATAGGCACGGAATATTGAATATACTGTCATATATGGCTAATATGCTGGTTTGTTTTACAAAACTGTGTTTTCCTCTTTCTTTTTTAAAATTAGTTATAAGAGATGGCTTGTTTGAGAAGGGAGAGGGAAAGATATATTAAAAATGAGTATGGTATGAAAATAAAAAGCATCAGCAAAGAAAAAAATAAGATATAATTTAAAAAAACAAAAAACCTCAAATTCTCCCTGATCTGTGTCTCATTCCCTCAAAGATCAGCCTTCCCTCTATGACAGTATCATAAGACCAATTCTAACCTCTTTTGATATATTAGGGGCAAATATATTAAAATTCCTGAGTTTGGAGTCAGAGAACATCTGGATTTAAATCCCAGCCCTCTTATTTACGTGTGTGATCTAGGCCAAGACACCTCCCCTTCCTGTGCCTCAGTTTCCTTATTTTTTAATACAATGGTGGTCTGCAGGACCCCTCACTTTCAATTCAATTCAACAAGCATTTATTAAACACGTACTTTGTACCAGGTGCTGTGCTAAGTGCTAGACAAAGACAAACATGGAAAAGTCTGGGGCAGCTAGGTGGCGCAGTGGATAAAGCACTGGCCCTGGATTCAGGAGAACCTGAGTTCAAATCTAGACTCAGACACATAACACTTACTAGCTGTGTGACCCTGGGTAAGTCACTTAACCCCATTGCCTAGCCAAAAAAACCCAAAAACCAAACCTAGAAAAAAAAATGGAAAAGTCCCTGACCTCAAGGAACTTTTATTGTTAGATTTCATAAATCTAACAGTCCTGTGATTATCAGGAAATGTTACCTAACTTTTTGACTTATTTGTAAAACATATCACTTTAAATTTGAGGGGAAAGGGAAGTGGCAAAACGTTAAGGTCACTGGGGGAAGACAAGGAGCACAGCAATGTAGAAACCAGATTTTTTCAGCCTTGGAACCTTGGCTCTGATCCATGCTCATTAGCCCTGAATTGGGAAACACCAGGTTGCAGTGTATTTCCCAGGGGTTGCTTTTCTTGACGCACAACTGCAGGCCTGATGGCTGCCAGCTCTAAGAAGAGCAATGAGAGACCTCTACTCTGAACTTTGATCTTGATCAAGTCTGCTGAATGCTAAGAATGGCTATCTTCATTTCCACAACTTACCACTTACTTAATTTTGAACCAATGCCTACAGATCTTTCTCTCCTATCTCCTTTCTCTCTCTCTCTCTGTCTCTCTCTCTCCTTCCCTTCTTCATTCCTCCCTCCTTCCCTCCCTCCCTCTTTATTTCTCTCTCTCTCTCCTCTCCTCTCTCTCTCTCTCCCCCTTTCTCTCTTCTCTCTTCCCTCTCTCTTTCCTTCTCCTCCTCTTCTTCTTCTCCTCTCTCTCTCTCTCTCCTCTTACAATGTCCTTTTGCAAAAGCAGATGTAATTTAGTGCAGCACGAAAGGATAAGATTTTATAAGGCACTGAAGCAAATGATATATAGGTAGACAGTACAATAATGGAATCTTGGCCTTTGTCAGCACCAATATGGTAGAACTAAGAAAAAAGGTGTCTGAAGAAGTTGTAATTTCAAAGAAAAAGTTATGCTTTTTTACTCTGCCCCTTGCCTTGGTAAAATATCTTTTCTGGGAGGGCCCTCTGGGATCAATAGCCCTTCCTACTAAGTGGACAAAGCCAAGATCAACCCTCTGCCAAACTGTGGCAAAGGCAACTTTTGTCCCACCTTCCTTTACTGTGTTCTAGTTCTTGGCATTCCTATCTGTCCTGGGCCCCATCCTCACTCCCCTAGCTGTCATTATCCTTTCTAAGTAAGAGCTAATAAAGGTTTAAGACCATGGGACTACTAGGGATATTCACATTTTAATGGAGACCCTGGAAGATTGAAAAACTTTAGAACTCTAATGAATCCCTAACGATAGCATTTCAGACATTTGGTAAGGAGGAAGGGAAGCTGTTGGGGCAGGGAAGCATGGCAAAACTCCCCTGTGTGCTCGGAACCAGGCTAGTTTTTGGAGAACCAATTGACTTAAATAAGAGAGTTTTGGGGGATGGGCCAATACTAAAGGACTGTTAGTAGTGAACTGGAGAAAGGATTTTAATGATAGAGAAAAGAGGAAAGGATTGTAAATGTAAACCATGCCATTTAAAAGTTATGACAAGTGGATAATTTTGATTACATAAAATTGAAAAGTTTTGCACTAATAAAATCATGTCAGAATGAGAAGTAAAAATTTGGAGAAAATCTTTACTGCAAATAGATCTGACAAAGACATAATATCTAAGATATTAAGGGAATTAATACAAATATGTAAGAATAAGACCTGTTCTTCCAGTAGATAAATGGCCAAAGGATATGAACAGGCAATTCTCAAAGAAGAAATTGCAAGCTCTCAGAAATCATATGGAAAAAAAATGTTCCAAATCACTAATAATAAGAGAAATTATAATTAAAACCAATCTAAGGTTTCACCTTACACCCATCAGATTTGGCAAGAAAATCCCAAATGGGGACACGAAGAGTCAGACATGACTTCATAACAGCAAAGGGCAGCTAGGTGGCTGAGCCTGACTCAGCTAGAGTGCTGAGCCTGAAGTCAGGAAAACTCATCTTCCTGAGTTCAAATCTGGCCTCAGATACTTACTAGTTGTGTGAGCCTGGGCAAGTCACTCAACTCTGTTTGCCTATAAAATGAACTGTAGAAGGAAATGGCAAACACTCTGGTATCTTTGCCAAGAACACCCAAATGGGGTCAGACTGAAAAACAACTGAAAAGCAAACAAAATTAATTGTGGTACACAAATATAATGGAATATTACTATGCCATAAGAAATAAACATGATGAATACAGAGAAGCATGGAAAGATCTACATGAACTGATGCAGAGTAAAGTGAGAAGAGCCAAGAGAACAATATGCATGACTATAATATAAATGGAAAGAACAATCTCTCTCTGTCACACACACAAACACACACACACACACACACACACACACACACACACTATTACGAAGAACAAGCAGGGCTTTAATAAAGAGATACAGGAGGATGATCCCAACCCAGCCCTTCATAGAGGTCCAGGTGTTACACACTTAGGCTTTCTGACTTTTTCAATGTATTGATCAGTTACATTGACTTCTCCCTCTTTTTCTTTTCTCTTTTGTCTTAAAAATACTAGGCACAATATAACTGTTTATTCCCTTCCCCCCTCCTTTCTAATCAGTTGTCAGATTTGGCCAAGTCTACCTCCACCCATCTGTCCCTTTTCTGTACTTTCACGGCCAATATCTTGGGGTTCAGTTCTTCATTACCGCTCACCTAGGCTATTCCAATAGCCTTCTAGTTGGATTCTTGGTTTCCTGTTTCTCTCCTCTCTAGCATATCTTCCACACACTGCCAAAAGTCTCCCCAAAACACAAATATGACCATCTTATTATCCTCCTCAAGGAACTTCAGTGGCTACCTATTGTCTCTGAAATAAAGTACAAACTCTAAAATTTAGTATTTGAAGCTCTTTATAATCTGACTCTCACCTACCTTTCCAGGCTTATTTCATATTACTTCCCGTGACATGCCATACTTTAAAGTAAAACTGACCAACTTGCTATTCTTCAACTTGGGATTCTACCTGTCCTGAACCCATGGTTTTACATGGGCTGCTCCATGCCTGGAATACAGTCCATCAACTCTGTTTCTTATTAACCATAGCTTTCTTCAAGGCTCACTTCCAGTACCACCTCCTATAGAAAGCTTTTCCAGATCCCCCCCTTTTCCCATCGGTGTTAGTGGTCTCCTCCTTAAATTATCCTGTATATATGTATGTTTACATGTTGCGTTCCATTAGAAAGTAAGCTTCTGAGGGCAGGGACTGGTTTGTCATTTTATCTTTGTAGCCCTAGTGTCCAATACAGTGCTTTTACAGAGCAGGGGCTTAATGAAGGCTTGTTTGGATTGTTTTGTATTGAAGTAAAGAGCTCAAAGCAAACAGTGTTTGGTGGATCCCTTGTAGTGATTCCTGAAAGGATCCCTGACCCACAGGTTGGAAACCACCATAGTAGGTCTTTAAGTTCTCATCCAGCTCAAAATTCTTTGACATCATGACTATCGTAGCCTACATCATCAGGAGTTAAATGAGCAAGACCATGAATATAGTGCTGCAGATGCCCTTTGAGGACAGCTGGGAGCAGGTGCAGAGGAAATACTGAAATAACTATGGGGCCATCTTCAGTAAGGAAGAAAACCTTACAGAGAAAGGCAACCAAAGAGCCAGCATCCTAATATCTACGCATTCAGGTAAGCTGTAGAGTATCCAGTAGGGAACCCAGAAGAAAGTGGTCAGGGGAAAAAAAAACTGGGGAAGACATTTTTGTTTGTTTGTTTGTTTTGGTACTTAAAAATGTTTATTAATTGATTCACTGAAACGGCTACAATGTAGTTGTGCTGTCTTACTAAATTCTACATGTGCTTTTTAAAAAATTTTTTAAACATTGATTTACTTATTTTTAGTTTTCAATATTCACTTCCACAAGATTTTGAGTTCCAAATTTCCTCCCCATCTCACCCCTCCCCCACCCCCAAGACGACATATATTGTGAATACCCCTTCCCTAATTTGCCCTCCCTTCTATCATGCCCCCTCCCCTCTCATTCCCTTCCCTTTCTAGTTTCCTGTAGGGCAGGACAGATTTCTATAGGGGAAGATATTAAGGAGTGAGAATGGCAAGGTGGCTGGGAGAGGGGGAGAGCAGGTTCACAAGAACCTGTAGATGTTTAGTCCAAATTCAAGTCAGGAGCCAACATATTGTCAGTCAACAAGCATTTATTTAGCCTTTATTATGTCCCAGATGTTGTACTAAGTGTTGGGGAGACAAAGAAAGGTTAAAACCATGTCCTTGCCCTCAGGGAGTTCACAGTCTAATGGAGAATACAACATACAAATAACTATGTCTCTATCTATCTTATATTTTCAGTTGTTCAGTTGTTTTTCAGTCATGCCTGACTCTTTGTGACCTCATTTGAGGTTTTCTTGGCAAAAACACTGGAGTGGTTTGCCATTTCCTTCTCCAGCTCATTTTACAGGTGAGGAAACTGAGGTAAATAGGGTTGAGTGATTTGCCCAGGGTCACCCAGATAGTAAGCGTCCGAGGCCAGATCTGAACTTGGGAAGATGAGACTTCCTGACTCTAGGCCTGGTGCTGTATCCACTGCACCACCTAGCTGCCCTGTGTGTGTATACATATATAACATATGTAACATAAATAGATATACATACATGTATATCATTTTAATACGTCCGTAAAAGTTCTGCCCCACCCACTTTCAGCTTTGACCACAATGACTTCAAAAGGAGGTGCATCTAGAATACATACCCACCCTTTTCAAGTAATCTGTGTATCTGTATGCACGTATGTATACATAGATAAGCGTATGAATATATATGTATATGTGTGTATATGTATATCAAAGCCTGATTTTGAGAGAGCTAGAAACAAGGTCAGATTGCAAGGCAAGGCAAGGTCAGTGATAATGTCTAGGAGGCAGATTCAACGGTGAATTCCTTGAAAACTGAACTTACTAACTAGTTAGCAAGAATTAGTTAAAATAAGCCACCAAATGGAGATTCCCTTCCCCTCTCCTGACCCCAGCAGTACCTGATACAAGCTCCCCTTCCTCAGCCTCCCAGCAGCTGCCTCACAGTGCCCTAGGATATCCTTCCATAACTCCTCCCAGTCCAGTCTACTCCACAATCGAACTGGGGGTACATTTTTATGTTGTTGGTCCCAGATTCAAAAACTGCTAGTTTACCCAGTCTGGGTCTTGACAGACAATGTCCGGGGCCTCAAGCTAAGTACAAAGGCAACATGACACCATGGGAAGTAGTTAACCACAGAAGATAAAAACAAAGTCACAGTCTCAGTGGACCAGGGAGAGGACAGTGTACTGGAATTTGAAGAGTGATAGAGCTGTGGTTCCCTGATGGGGTCCATTAGCTTTTGAGAATGCTGTGGAGCCTGGAAGGCAGCTCTGGAGGAATCAGTGGTCTAGAATCTAGAGCAGAGGTTTCTGAAGTAGGAGCCATGGTGAGAGCCATTAGGGGCCATGATTTGACTACAAGGGGTGTGTGATCAACCAATCAAAGGATTATATGGAGCACCCCACCTTCTCTGCAATAGCTAATTATGGTGCTTGTCTCCAATACAACCACACCTACCCTGCACCCATTATGGACCAGTACTCCACTTCTCCATCCCCTCCTACAGATCTACAAGCTCCTATCCTTCTTCCTACTTCTAACCTGGGCATAAGTCCCTCTGGGCAGGTAGAACCTAACACCTGCATTAGCTACAAAGATGCTACTGGGAAAATTCCTTACAACTCTGTTTCTCATTCCCCAGCATATCTGGGGAGGGGGGGAATGTACTGATAAGAGTGTGTGATCAAAAAAGTTTGGTCTACAACTTTAAAATACTTGGGGACTCTGACACAATGATCAACCACAGTTCTAGAGGATTTATGAAATATGCTGCTTATTTCCAAACAGAAAAGTGATCGATTCAGGGCAGAGTCCATACATGAATGTGTGCGTATGTTGTATACACACATACATGGAGGAGGAGGGGGGAGATTAATACAGGAATTTGACTTTACATACTTGTAATGGTTTTTTTTTTCTTGCTTTCTCAAAAGGGTAGAGGAGGAGGACATGGGAGAGAAAGAATTTAGAACTGAAAATAAAATAAAACTGAATTTTTGAAAAAAAGATTCCTAAGCTTAAGATTAAAAAAAAAAATTGGTCTGGAGGCTATCTCTAGCAGTGGGGATTGGATTCAAGTTCTCCTTTGAGAAGAGAGCCCATATATCTCAGTCTCCTTGAGAGTAGTTAAGGATGCCCTAAGGCATTTTCCAGACTCATTACAGCTTAGAGAATTTTCTAACTCCTATGCTAAAATGCCTCTCAGACATATCTGTCAGGAACCCTACAAAGCAAATAAGAAAGTAAACGTGTGATAATGCTTTCCTCACAACTCTATGAGGAAGGTAATGTGACCATCACTGACCCAATTTCACAGATGGTGGCTAAGTAACAAGGGTGAAGTGACTTGCCTGGGGTCATGGCATGTGTCAGAACCAGAACTCAAACCCAGTACTTGACTCAAGCACTCAAAGAATTTAGAGCTGGAAGTGACCCTAGAGACCATGACAATCTATTTATTTTTCAGATAAGCAAAAAGAGGGCAGGAGGGTGGACAGCCAAGATACCAGTATAAAGGCAGTAACCCCACTGAATTCTGCCAACATTCCCCTCCAAACAACTTTAAAATAATGCATCAGATAGAAGTCTGGAGCAGTGTAGCCAACAAAAGCACAGAGTGAGACACTTTTCCAGCCCAAGACAATTTAGGAAGTTTGTAGGAGAGGTCTGTGACACCAGTGTGGGTGCTGACCCTAAGGGCAAGCAATGGTAACACCAGTGTAAGGCACTGGAGGTGGCTGCAACAAGAGTAGAAACAGCAACAGCAGGAGTAGCACCTGCGGGAATGCTCAGCCCAGAGGTGGTTAAGGGCACTGGACAACTGGTCAAAAAGAGATTACAGGGTACCCTGAGCTGACACTGGGTGCAGGTTACAAAGGAGCAGGGGTCCTGGCCCCACTAGCAGGAATGCTAGGGCTTGTGGCTGTAGAGGAATGGGGTTCTTCCTGGGTAAAGACCAGAGAGCAGACCAGGAGAGCAGCAACCACACCTCTCCCAGGACAATACCACCTAGGAAACACTGAAAACTTGCAGATCCCCAGAACTAGCTCTGAAAACAGCAACACAAAAAGCTTAAAGCTTGGAATAGTGCTTCCCCATCACCAGGTGAGAAGAGCCCAACTTTAACATAAAGTTCAAGGTCAAGAAATAGGCTAGAAACATGAGCAAATAATAACAGATAAAGAACTTCACCATAAAAAGCTACTACAGTAACAGAAAAAACTGAGACACGATCTCAGAAGACAATAATATGAAACTAGCTACAAGCAAAGCCTCAAAGAAAAATACTAATTGGAACCAAGAACAGCAAGAATTCCTGGAAGAGTTAAAAAAAAAAAGGAGAGATAAACAGTAGAGGGAAAATTGAGAAAAGAAATGAGTGACGCTAAAAAAATTGTGAAAAGAGAATTAGCAGGTTGGTAAAAGAGGCACAAAAAAATACTGAAGAAAATGACATCTTAAAAAAAACAGAATTGGCTGAATGCTAAAAGAGGCACAAAAACTCACTGAAGAAAAGAACTCCTTAAAAAGTAGAATTGGATAAATGGAAAAAGAGGTACAAAAGCTTACTGAAGAAAATAATTCGTTAAAAATCAGAATTGGCAAGTGGAAGCTGGTAACTCCATGAGATATCAAGAAACAATAAAACAAAGTCAAAAGAATGAAAAAATAGAAGAAAATGTGAAATATCTAATTAGAAAAACAACTGACCTGGAAAATAAGACTGAGGAAAGATAACTTAAGAATTATTGGACTGCCTGAAAGCCATGATAAAAAAAAAAAAAAGAGCCTAGACATTAAGAAATTATAAATAAAAATGGCCCCAGTGTCTTACATCCAAAGGACAAAACAGCAATGGAAAGAAGCTACCAATCACCTCCTGAAAGAAATCCCAAAATGAAAACTTTAAGGAATATTATAGCCAAATTCCAGAGCTCCTAGGTAAGGAAAAATATTGTAAGCAACCAGAAAGAAATCATTCAAATATGATGGTCACAGTCAGGATAACACAAGATTTAGCAGTTTCTACATTAAAAGATTAAAGGGCTTTGAATACAATATTGTAAAAGATAAAGGAGCTAGGATTACAACCAAGAATCACCTATCCAGCAAAACTGAGAATAATCCTTCGGGTGGGGGGGAGAATGGACATTTAATGAAATAGAGGACTTCCAAGTATTCCTGTTTTAAAAACAAACAAACAAAAAACACAGCTGAACAGAAAATTTGATGTTCAGACTCAAGAGAAATATAAAAAGGTAAACATGAAAGAGGAATCATAAGGGACTCAATAAAGTTAAACTGTTTATTCCTGTATGGGAAGATGGCACATGTAACTCCTAAGAACTTTATCATTATTAGGGTAGAGGGAATATACATAGATAGAAAGCATGGGTGTGAGTTGATTATGCTAGGATGATCTAAAAAATAAATGGATGGGTGAGAAAGAGGGATTCCCTGGGTGAAGGGAAAAGGGAGAGGAAGAATGGGAAAATTTTTGTCATGTAAGAGGCACTCAAGGAAGAAATTTTACAGTGGAAAGGGAAAAGGAGGTGTGTGGGAGGGAGGTAGTAGGCAATGCTTGAACCTCATTCTCACTGGAATTGATTCAAAGGAAGAATACACACACACACACACACACACACACACACACACACATGCATGCATGCACATGCGCACACTCAGTTGGGTATAGAAATCTATCTTCTCCAACAGGGGAAGTAGAAGGAAAAGAGGAAAAGAGAAAAGGGTGTCAGTGATAAAAGGGAGGGTGGATTAAGGGAAGAAGTGGTCAGAAGCAAAACGAACTTTTGAGGAGGGACAGGGTAAAAAAAGGGAAAAGGATAAACAGAAGAAAATGGAATGGAGGCAAGTACACAGTTAATAATCATAACTATGAATGTGAATGGGATGAACTCAGCCATGAAACAGAAGCAGAGAGCAGAATGAATTAGAAACGAGAATCCTATAATATGTTGTTTACAAGAAACATACTTGAAACAGAAAGACACACACAGAGTCAAAATAAGGGACTGAGGCAAAATCTATTATGCTTCAGTTGAGGGTTAAAAAAAAAGGCAGAGGTAGCAATCATAACCTCAAAGTAAAAGCAAAAATATACCTAATTAAAAAATAATCAGGGAAACTACATTTTGCTTAAAGGTACCATAGACAATGAAACAATATATAAAAAAGTTTTTACAACAAGTTTCTCTGCAAAAAGGCCTCATTTCTCAAAAATATAGGGAACTAAGTCAAATTTTTAAAACATAAGAGCCATTTCCTCAACTGATAAATGGTCAAAGGATACAAACAGGCACTTTTCAAAAGAAATCAAAGCTATCAGCTCTTTTTGTGGTGGCAAAGAATTGGAAATTGAGGGGATGCCCATCAATTGGGGAATGGCTGAATAAGTTGTGGTATACGAATGTAATGGAATACTACTGTGCTATAAGAAATGATGAGCAGGCAGATTTCAGAAAAACCTGGAAGGATCTATATGATCTGATGCTGAGTGAAGTGACCAGAACCAGGAGAACATTGTACACAGTAACAACCACACTGTACGATGACTGACTTTGATAGACTTAGCTCTTCTCAGCAATGCAATGATCTAAGACAACTCCAAAAGACTCATGATGGAAAATGCCATCCACATCCAGAAAAAGAACCACGGAGTCTGAATGCAGATGGAAGCATACTATTTGCTCTCCTTTTCTCTAATTGTTTTATTTCTTCTTTCTCGTGGTTCCTCCCATTAGTTCTAATTCTTCTATACATGATGATTAATGTGAAAATATGCTTAATATGAATGTATAAGTAGAGCTTATATCAGATCACATGCTGTCTTGGGGAGGGGGGAGAAGGATGGAGAGAAAATTTAAAACTCAAAATCTTATGGAAGTGAATGTTGAAAACTAAAAATAAATAAATTGTTAAAAAAAAAGAAATCAAAGCTACCTATAGTCATATGAAAAATGCTGAAAATCACCACTGATTAAAGAAATACAAATTAAAACAATTCTGAGGTACCATCTCATACCTATTAGATTGGCTAATGTGACAAAAAAAGGTAACAAATACTGGAGAGGGGATGTATAAAAATAGGAACTGCTGGTAGTGTTGTGAACTGGTCCAACCATACCCAAGAACAATATGGAACTATGCCCAAGGGGCAATAAAACTGTGCATACCCTTTGACCCAGCAATATCACTACTAGGTCTGTAACCCAAAGAAATCAAAGAAAAAGGATAAAGATGTATATGTACAAAAATATTTATAGCAGCTCTTTTTGTGGTGGGAAAGAATTGGAAATTGAAGGGATGCCCATCAATTGGGGAATGGCTGAACAAGTTGTGCTATATGACTGTGGGATACTTTGCTGTTGTTGTTCAGTCATTTTAATTGTGTTCAACTCTTCATAATCCCATTTGAGGTTTTCTTGGCAAAGATACTGAAGCGGTTTACCATTTCTTTCTTTAGCTCATTTTACAGATGAGGAACTGAGGCAAACAGGGTTAAGTGAGTTGCCCAGCTAGTAAGTGTCTGAGGCCAGATTTGAATTCAGGAAGATGAATCTTCCTGACTCCACTGTGCCACCTAGTGGCCCGTTTTCATGTCCAACTCTGTGGCTCCATTTGGGGTTTTCTTGGCAAAGATATTGAAGTAGTTTGCTAATTCCTTCTCCAGCTTATTTTACAGATGAAGAAACTGAGGCAAACAGGGTTAAGTGACTTGTCTCGGGTCACCCAGCTGGTGTCTGAGGCTGGATTTGAACTCAGGAAGAGGAGTCTTCCTGACTCCAGGCCCAGCACTTTATCCAATGTACCACCTAGCTGCCCCAATGGAATATTATTGTGCTGTAAGAAAAAATGACCAGGATGGTTTTAAAAAAATAAAACCTGGGAAGATTTATATGAATTGATGCAAAGCGAAGTGAGTAGAACCAGATCATTTTACACACTGACAGAAATCAACCGTGAAAGATTTAGTTACTCTGGTCAATTCTATGATCCAAGACAATTCTGAAGGACTTGTGATAAAAACAAATGCTATCTACCCTCAGAGAGAGCATACAGATGAACTCTGAGTATAAACCGAAGTACAATTTTTTTCACTCTTTTTCTTGCCTTTTTTTTTTGGCAACACGGCTAACAGGGAAATGTTTTATATGATATCACATGTATAACTGATATATTGCTTGCCTTCAATGGATGGGGGAGGGGCTTGAGGGAGAGTATGGAACTCAAAAATTTTTTTAAAAGAATACTAAAAATAAATAACTTTTTTTAAGAAAAAGTAAACAGAGGGCAAAGAGCATGAAGTAACTTGTCCAAGGTCACACGGCCATTTTCATATTTGTGGAGGTGAGATTTAAACTCTTCCTAATCCCTAACAAGATGGCTTTAAAAATGTAATCTATTGCTACTACAGTTTTTCAAACAGAAAAGTCTAAGAAGAGCGTGTCCTTTTCTGAACAGGTGGGTTGGCGCACCTACTATAAGTCCCGGTGTTACTACGAGATTGTGTTCCATCTTCTATGCCTCAAGATTGACCACGTTAAAGAGTCCATTTGAAGAATTTTCTGCGTACTACAGTTCAGGTTTTTTTCCCCCACCAAAAAGAAAACTACATGAAAGAAAAAAAAGTAATGTCATATATAATTTAATATTCTGATTCACAAGTCACAATATTATTCCATTACGGCAAATAGAAATTTAAATCATTCAAAATGTCTCTCATTGGAGAACAAATTACCATTTTGCTAGGAGAAGAAATCAGTCTTCAGAAGAGGCCATTCATAATAAATTGCAATCTTCTCAAACCAAGAATGTGGGTCATCTTGGCACTTTTCCCACTGCAGTGCTAAGTGATATGCTAAGTGTTAGAGCAAAATGTCCTCAGAAAGGGAGTCAGAGCATCACAAGAGGCATATTTATAGAATCTGAACTTTATATTGAGGACTTTAGAGCTCATCCATCCTCATGTTATAAAGATACTGAGGCTTGGGATCATGAAGTGGCTGACCCACAATTCCGCTGCAGGACAATCTGATGAAATGTCTGATTGGCAGCTTGTTGGGTTTGGCATTCTCTGTCCCCATCCCAACTAAACCTTTACTGGTGGAGATGTACAGTGGACTTGTGTTGCTCAATGTCTAGTGGCTAGAAATATCAAATTACCAACATTTATAACAATGTGTATACGTAATGCTTTGTTTTTAAGCAGGTGGCTGCAAAAAGAGCAAGACCATATTTGGAAAAATATTTGACCAAGTCTAACCACGTACTTGTAAAAAAAAAAAATCTTACTTTTATTGATCATCTTTTTTTTCCTGTATTTCCTTCATTTCAGAATATGTCCCTTCCCTCTCTCTTCCCCAGGTAACCCTTCCTTGCAACAAACATTTTAAAAAAGAAAAAACACAATTCTGCAAAATCAACCAACACATCAACTGTTTCTGATAATATATGCAATATTCCACCACATCCACAATCCCTTCCACACATACACACACATGGGCAAAGAGGGAAGGGAAGTGCATTTTCTCACTTCTTCTCTGGCCTATTTCCTAAAAACAGAGTACCTAGTAGATCACGAGCTCTCTAATGTGCTGGAATATCCTTTTCCAGAGCCAAGGGCCCACGCTTACATGCTCAGACCTTTATGAACTTATTCACAAATCCAAGAGGAGCTACAGTTCTCTATGTGATTCTTGAAGGGGGCTTGGATAGCATGACTGTATCCTGGTAGTCCAGTAAGGCATGGCCTAATTGTGGTGACACTGGTGTGAATACCTAGGAGATAGTGTGGGACAACAGACATTGGGAGATGCCTCTCAGTATCTAGGGAGGCGTTATACTTTTCTGTGAGTTTTATCTCGGTCATAACTACAAGAGCTCACATTTACAGGCCTTTTAAGGTTTGCCAAGTACTTTACATACATTATCTCATTGGTTCCGTCTTTACCTTGATAGTCAGTTGTGAGTGTCAAATAAGAGTGCATGTGAAAACATTCTGAAAATTGTCACGTGCCATACAAACATTAAGATTATTTCCAACTTTATTACAAAAGCAGAGCAACAGACCAGGAAGTTACTTAGTAAGATACTTTGAGAACAAAGTGGTGTAGAAGCTACTCTGCTGGGAACCTTGGTTCAAACCCTGTTTCTGATATTAGCTGGGTGACCACAGCCAAGTTGTTTAATATCAGAACCTGTTTCTTCATCTTTAAGATGGGTAGCACCAAACCTTAAGAGTTATGACTAGATTGAGTTGATGTAGTTCTGCTTTGCAAACTTTAAAATATTATATGAGCCAGTTACATGAAAGTAATTTAAGATGGAAACAAATGAAAATGTAACAATCTTTGAAGAGAATGCCAGGAGAGTAATTCAGTATTACTATCAACTGAATTTCTCTGCAACAAGTCAACAGAATTAAGTTATCCAGATCATAAAGGAAAGTGGTACTACAACAGAAGTAGTGATTCTCAGAGAGCCATCAATGGGAAGTAACTACATCTAAAGCCTGATACTGTTCCTGAAGAAAGGAGACTTATGTAGTAGCAATACCTACTTTGTTTTTTCATCCTTGTGGAAACAGTACTGACCAAGGCAAAGGCAAAAAATTAGCTTTTCACCTCTGCACTGTTACCCTATTAGAAAGCTCTTCTGGATGCTGCCACTAAACTGGTCAAAAGAAATGCTGACAGGGTTACATGGACAGCTTTGCTGAGGCCTGCAAGAAACAACCAAAAGGGGGCTGTGTGGACTAAGCAGTAGTGACAGCTCATGAGGGTGGATTCTTTGGACAGGGAGGGGAGTCAGGGAGGTAACTAGCAAAGAGGCTGTGTCTCCTCCCCAGCAGGTCCCAGATATGTATATCCAGGGAAGAGAGACAGGAGAAGTCTCAGATGACCAGATGGGCTCCGGACACTCCAGAGGAAGAACAGAGACACCAGCAGGACGGAGTGAATGTTTGTTTAAGCTGGCCTTTGAATCTTCGAGAACATTAAAAGGGAGCAGTACTTTGAGATTTGAATAAAGTGATGTCCCTTCATTTATAAATGTGCTGCTTTGCGCACATCTGTGAAGGGGAGCCATTTTCTGTTGGGATAGAATCAATGCTACATGATTTTTCTTTTGGAACATCAGATTTTATGCATCAGAAACAACTTGCCTTTTCTAGTCCATGTTCAAATACTTTAACTGCTGAAAGCTGCTGGAAAGCATATGTACAAGAAAAATCTAAAAGCAGTCTCCAGCCTGGCTCACGGTTGGGTTAGCCACTCCTTAGCACATCAGGCGGTCAATCAATTAATAACTTACTCTACTAGAATATGGTAAACTAAGAAGAATACGAAAGCAAACTCTGCAGGTTAAATTCAGACCATTTATTTGTAAACAGGATAACCCCAGCACACGGCCACACTGGCTGTCACATGCTCTCAATTCCACATCAACTATTCAAAAGAAGCCTTTAAAAAGTTACATGGAACTAATAAGTTATGGTTTCTTTCACAAATTGTATTCAACAAGCACTAAGAGTAAATAACAGTATCCTAGGTAGTCTGTTATTGCTTATAGACACTGCAGCTTTGGATCCATTGAAATGACCCATGAAATGTGCCTGAGATATCAAGCTGTACTGCTAGATCAACTCAGAAACTGGGTAAAAGGCCGGAGGACAGACGGACAGACAGAACCGTTTCCGGCACAACACGCAAGCCACCTTCCAGAAATTAAAAAATAGACCTTCCTCATAAAAATTATTTGATACTGTTAAATTCCATCCAATTTTTAAAAAAAGTTAAAATTGCATCCATAGTACTTCATTTTCTACATAAAAGTTTTACCCAGTGGATTTTAATGGACTGTTATCAGGGTATGTTTGTACAATCCAGCCCATTTCATATCTACTTTATATCTGCGGCTTGGTAATAACCTGCATATTCCATAAATACATATAACCAGAAGGGAATAATAAACACATAAACCTCCTGATGGATGACAAAAGCCTTCAGAAAGTCAGGTCCTGAAGACAAAGGGTAAAAAAACCGTTATAGCACCGCTCATCTGCAAGTAGAAATGGGGCCAAGTGTTCAAAGGCAGCCTCCATGTTTGTGATTATACTTAGTCTTGCCCCAGTTTGTATGCCCCCAATTTTAGATTTGAAAAATGGCAAGTATAAAAACTTAGATGTGAAAAGTTGTGACTTTACACAAGGAAGCCATGTCACATTAAAACTGAGGTGACTGGCTGTTCTGAGAATTCAGCTTGTTACAACTGGCTCCAGGTTTTGACAGCCTAATGTCACAGATACCAGCATATGGAATCAGCACATCTCCACAATTTCATTTGAAGTAAGTTTTGAAAATGGCAAATATTTTTAAAAGCAGATGAATCTACTAAATTAACTTTATCTGGAAAAAAAAAGACAGAAGCTCAGGGATAAAAGCCTCAGTTATTTCACTTCAGTTACTTTCTATTTATTTTTAAAGTAATTTATCAACATTTTAAGGCATTAATTTATCAACATAATAAGACTACTAACAATTAAAGCATTTTAGAAAATCCATGTTGTTAAAAATAATCTGGGGTTTTATTTTCCACAATGACTCCAAAACTATGTGGCTCTGATACCGCCTCCTCACCCTTCTGAGCCACATGGGAACAGGATTCTGCTGTTCACCGACCTTGTGTACTCCTTTCTGTTCGGTGCTGCAAGTCCAGGAGGCCAGCTCAGACGCAGTGTGCAGCTGGGCATGCTTTGACGACGTCACTTGAGTTTGGGAGAATGTGTCAGGCACTCCTTCAGGGGACCCTACCTGTGCTTGTTAAACTAAGGTAGCAGTGTGTGAATGGGAAGAAGTAAAAGTGATGAATGCCACACAGACCACTCAGAAACAAGAGGAACTGCAATTAAAGAAAATCATTTTAACTAGAAAGAAAATGGCCACACAGTAATCCTGAGAAAATTCAATACGGGATAAAATTGATGAAAGGAATAATGTTTTTGGAACCATAAATAAATGGGATGGACTAGGGCTTCCAGCCATTCTACTAATTTGAATATAAAATGTGTTCACATTTATAAAAAGATTAAAACCATGCCTACACATTCAATGATTTCACCAGTAAAAGAAAAAAGGTATTTTCTTGTCCATTATCTGTCAAATTTTGTATTCACCATTGATCTTATTAAACAAACCAGTAGAAAGCATCTTTTTTTTTAGGATCAATTTTCTTCTTAAAAGGTGTTACCCAACATTGTCACCTTTCAAAAAGTTTTGAAGCCTTCTTTATCAAGTTAGGGAACTTTTTACAGAAAAGGCTTATTAATGTATTTTTTTTCCCTGACAAATGAGTATTTAACAGAGTTAGAGAAGGAGCATTCTATGGGAATAGTTTTAACATTTTAAGAAATGTTATGTTGGGGGGTGTCTATTAGTAATTAAAAGGAAGTTTAAATATTTTAATAGGTATGTAACATTCTAAAAATATACTACATCTACAAGACTTTAATATTTTAATTAGTTTTGATTTTTAATACTCTACATAATGCCATTTGACTGCAATGCTTTTTCTAATCGTCTGTCTCTAATACAGTATGAATCTTCAATGAACCAGAAACTCCTAAAATGGGCCAGATTGTCTCCCTAACACGAACACTGTGTTCATTCTGAACCCTGCTGAAGACATGAGAAAGCTGATCCATTTGCATTTTTCCCATTGGCTGGGTTCTTCAGAGTTTTGCAGCCATGAAATTTATGTGTGGTTTCACGAGAGGAAACAGTGGCAGGCCCCGCTTGAATTCCGTCATGTTTTCAATAACTTCTGGCTGCAGTTGTGGGTAAAAAGAAACAATTTTTAGTACCTTTAACTGAAGAGGTAGATTGGAAACAACAGGGTAATATTGTTCTCTTGTACACACAACAGTTAGGACCTCAGATTCTCAAAACTGCTAATACAACAGGCCTGATTTCTCCCTCCATAGTGGATGGAGGATAATGGGGATTTCTACATAAACCTAGGGTAATTAAGCTAGGGCTGCTTTCGGCAAGACAGACCTTAGTATTCCTTGCCCTCCGACTCTGGGAGTGCCCACATGGAGAGACTACAGGAAGGCCCCCCTCTGGTGCACTGAGGAGGAGAGCTTAGCACAGTCAATGCCAACTTCTCAAAAGAGTAGCTGGTCCTCATTGCACAGGAACCATGGCTGAGCTGAGTTCCTCCCTCATCAGGCTGAAAAGAGAGAACACTTCAAACCCCTAGGAGCCATGAAATGGGAGAAGGAACATCCAAACCTCTGGGCTGGGCCAATGAAGGAAGTGGAGCCCGAAGAATTGAAATTCTAACAACACCCTGGGATCCCAAGCCTCAGTCACAGGCCACATAAAATAACAAGTCCTTCCTTCTTGGGATAATCATCTAAACACAATATTTTCAGTAAAGATTTAGCTTTCTTACTTGGGGTAAGGCTGGTGCTTGTGTCAAATTTACATCATTTTGACATGGAAACTCTCCAACAACAGGACCTACAAGATAAGAAGAGTTATGTATCACACAGGTCTTTTTACTGGCATACCCAGAGCAATCCCCCCCCCCCCCAAAAATCCATCAAGTTTCTAATATAAAATGCAATTAAATGTATAGTTTGCTGCAGTTTCTTTTTAAACAAAATCACAATATAACTATAATAACTTCAAGACATGTTGCAAAAAATGTTGCCTTAAAATACAATAAAAATGCTTTAGTTTTTGATGTCAAAAACCAGTTTCTGCAATAGGTCTTCTCTGTTCCTTTCCTACTCAGCTAAATGCTCACCCTCTTACCAGACCTGGGTAGGAGCACCCAAGGTACGTTGGAGCAGTAACCCTCAGGCCTCACCCTTTGATTTTCTTGTGATGGTGAAGGCCACAACACTGGCATCTTTCAGGATTAGCCACTGAACTGCTTCAAGTAGATAATTAGGAAGCTGCATGGTCAAATGCCTTTAAGAAGACTTCTCACAACCAAAGTATTACAACAAACAAAACAAATAGCTTCCAGCAGTAACAAATTACTCACTGAAAGCTTTAAACTTGTGCCTTATTTTCTGTAAGGCTCCAAGAAATGCTCATTTGCGTGGTTAGTAAAGAAAATCTCTGTTGCCAAGTGTGAACGATATTAGAGCTTCCCCAAGATGAGAAATGAAACTGGGAACACACCTTTAGGGAAACAATTTGGAATGAATACGGAGAAATAAACTACATGGATGGAGAAGACAGAAATATCTATCCAATGGAAAACTCCATACTTTTTACCATGGTTTAATGTCAAGCCATAAATGAGTATGAGTCTACAAGCTTAGAGCCTGAAGGAGAAAATAAATCTTGCAGTACACAAAGCAGGCACCTGATAATCTTCATGGAGTAAATTTTAGTGAGTCAGAATTTTAACGAAATTTATCAAGACAATCCAAGAGCAACGATGCTGCACTTTTCCAGGGTTCACTGACATGGGATACATCTTCACTAGGGGGCTTGTTGAATAGTGGCCTACTCATTTTTGGGGAGAAAGCTGTCAAAAACCTGTGTATAAGACTGTCTTACACTAATTACGTCCCAACTGTTAAAGCCACTTTTTTGATTACAGAAAAAATTATATTCCTGGGAAGCAAAATCGAGACATTCATAATCTACATGTATGAGTCTCTTTTCTATCAAATCCATTCTAACAGTCTCAAAGCCCCAGATACTCCCAGTCCTCCTTCCACTCCTGGGCTTTGGGCAACCATCCAACCCCCCAAACCACCCGCCTGGCGTTCAGCGTAGATGAAATACAAAATAATTGAAGGTTACTGGTGCTTTTTTAAAAATGTAAGTAAAACACAGAGTAGATATGGTACTTACAGGAGTCCATTTCCCTGGCAAGAACGTGAACAGATACCTTGTGCCTCCTGGGGGCATCTACAGCCAACATTTCCTGCAGAGAAAAGGCAGAGTCAGCCATTCACTCTGATAGAGTAAACGGGAGGGGCTTTACCTGTATGAATAAGAAAATCAACTGGTTCCAAGACAAGGTTAGTACCAATCCTGGAAAACTACTTCAATAGTGTAATAATGTAAGCTAGGAGGAAAGTATGTAGTCTTGATTACAGTGAAGCAGAGACCAAATTATAAAAAAAGGAGAAAAATACTTCTACTATACAACGCATTTTAGCAACATTCTAACATTTTGCCATAAAGGCAAAAGATGAGACTTGAGCAAAGGGAGAAGTGATACTTTATTTTTTATTATTATTATTATTTTTTTGGTTAGGCAATCGGGTTAAGTGATTTGCCCAAGGTCACACAGCTAGTAAGTGTTATGTGTCTGAGGCTGGATTTGAACTCCTGAATTCAGGGCCGGTGCTCTAGAGAAGTGATACTTTAAACATGGCAACTGTTTGACTGTATATATTCCTTCCCTTCTATACCAAAAATAATTTTATACTATAGTAATGAATGGTTTGGTTGTTTGGACAGAAAGGAAACAATAAATATAAAAAGGTCAATTGTAGTATTCAGTGAATATGCTCTTCTCTTACGTTTGGTAGTGACAACTGATCCAATGCACGAAAAATTTATATTCTAAAATAAAACACACTTCAAGAGGGTGAGGAGAAAAAAGGAATTTTTTATATATTGCTGATTTTAAATATTCTCAAGTCCAAAGGTTCAAAAATGCTAGATACAAAGCTGGGTATGGTGGAAGGTGTTTTATACAGCTGGTAAGGGTCTGAATTGGAGAAATATACTGATGCCTGTCGGTGAATAAATCAATCAACAAGTATGTATTAAATGCCTACTCTGTGCCAGGTGCTAGGGAAACAAATACGATGAATGTAATAATTACTACATGCAAAAAGCTTCCATTTGAATGGGAAAGTGCATGTATGTGTAGATATACATATACATATATAGAGTCAAGAGAGAATAAAAAATTAATACAAATTAGCTAAAGGAGTTTGGAAAAGAGGGCACTAGCAATTGAGAAAGTAGGACAATCCTTCATGTTGGGTGGCATTTAAATGGTATCTTTTTTTCTTCTTTGGGCTGTTGTTCCCCATCTTCCTCCAAAACCGAGAATTGTATTTCAACAATAATCTTAGAATCTCCATTAGGATGGGGCTTGGCATTGAAATATCTCCTTCACATGGCTAGTAACCATAGCATTCTAGCTCTTCACAGAAAATGAGGCTAGTAAGGAGATGGTCAGGCAAAAAGTTTGGCACAAAAAGCATTCTCCTCTTCTCTTACCATCCATTCTCTCCCCAAACCAAGTACAGCCACCCCCTCTGGCACAGGTATAACCACAGAAGGAAAGAAGCATTAGCACTCTCAAGCTACATCTTCAAGGAAGAGTAAGTCTATGAGGTGAGAAAACATTACAGGAATAGGGGTGGCAGGGTGGCCAGGGCATATTAGCAACACACTTCATAATCTCTAGAAATTCTCATTTAATATGTGACGTCCAACAGTGAAGACTAGTCTAAGCACTGTCTGGTAACTCAAACTCCTACACCAGAGGGGAAGGTTATCATGAAGGCAGTCAGTTCTATCAGAAAGCAGGGCAGCTATGAAGCCCTTTAATTCAGAAACACAGATGACCATCTCTCAAAGCAGAAGAGAATTTCCCAGATGTACTGGCCAGGGATAAGCATGCTTTGAATCTTTCTTAATCTTTTTTGAACATTTTAAATTAAGTAAAAAATTCTTTATCAAGCACTTAATTTATGGTCAGTGCTACAGGAATATTAAAAAAGACACTGTCCCTGTCCTCAAGGAGCTAACAATACAAGCACAGAGAAGGGGACCCTGGGATCAAGGAGAGAAGATAGCATTATTTCATCAGGGTGTACAGAGAAGATGTAAGTCGGGACTTCTTGAACTTTTCCCACTCATGACCCTGTTTCGTGTTTCAGCAGCGTTCATTGACGTTGAGTGGGTGTGATGACATGCGCAGTGCAAAGGGCACGTGTTTTGTGCGCTGCAACCACGATCGCAGTGAAGTTGGGTGATGCAACATGGGCAAGCGCTGCCAGAAACACCTTGGATTCATTACACGTTTGATTTTTAATTAGATTTTAGTGGTTGCACGTTCAGAAACCTTTTACTGTTGACCAATTTTTTGCGACCCCATACGACCCACAGTTGAAGAAGCCGTGAAAGTGATGCTGCAGCCAAGCACACTTCCCCTGTACATCCAATGCTTACTGTTCTCCTCCCTTAAGGGCCACAAGAACTGATCCAAATGAATGCTCTTGGACCTTCTGTATTTCTCCCCCTCGTCAATGTGAATGCCTTTCTTCTCTAGTCTCTCAAATGGGAGCACCTCTAAATTTTTCTCATCTATTGGCAAAGTTTGACCTCTTGATATTCTTCTCTCAGTGTTTCCCCTTTGCTAACATATTTTCCATGGCCGCTTTCCTCCCTTGTTCCTTCACCAGTATATTTTCATCATCCTATGGTTAACTTTCACTCTTTGGCATAAAGGGAGGGACACTTCCCTCACCCCCAACCTTACAACTGTGTTTTGGAAAGAAAAGGCTGGGGGGCACTGAACACAAAACAAGAATGCTGATGATCCATGGTGCAATACACACTATTCACATCAAAAAACCCTAATGCAGTCACTTAATTTTTCTAGTTAGTATTCTTCTCTGTTGTAAAAAAAAAAAAAAGAAAAAAGAAAAAAAAACTACTCTAAGGACATGAGAGAAAGCAGAATTGTAAAGTACTTCTCTCTGCATGCATATATGGAAGTATCATTCTTGTAGGTGCTATTTATTAGCAAAATCTGGTTATTTACTTATTTGGTGATGATTTTGTGTGAACTCTAGTATACTTCTAAAGTGCTTAAGTTATATGCATACATAAACCAATAAACTAAAATTATTTTATCTTCAAATGTTCTCAATTTTGTAAATGCAGTAATTGAATACTACATACTAAGATATAGTAATGAACGCATATAAGATAAATAATACCTAGAGAAAAATTTAAAGAAACCTTAACAATTGACTCTTATGTGTTTGGGTAAATAAGATCAATATTGAGAAATATAACCTTTATCTTTCCTAATGCAGCTAGGTAACGCAGTAGATACAGCACTGGACCTGGAGACAGGAAGACTTGAGTTCAAATCCTGCCTCAGACACTTACTCGCTGTGTGACTCTGAGCAAGTCATTTATCTGGTCTCAGTTTCCTCAACTTTAAAAAGGGGCTAATAACACCACCTACCTTCTAAGCGTGCTGTGAGGATTAAATAAGATAACATTTGTAAAGGGCTTAGCACGGTGCCTGACACACAGTAGGTGCTTAAAAAATGTTTATTCCTTCCCCCTACACTTTCTAATAATCACAAGACAAAGTAAATGAAAGACAATAATAAACCACCACTTAAGATGGTTAAGAATGTAAGATTGTCTTTCTCCACAAGAGACCTCTTTTTAAATTACAGAGACAAACCAGACAAAGATGGCTGGGATTTCATCATTTCTTAAGACATAAATAATTAACTCCATTCTGTAACTGACACTTTCAGAACTTCAGTCACCAGCTGCTACTTGAAGTATCCATTGTGTAAAGGCATGACTTATCAGTAACAAGTTTTTAAAAAGAAGAGGTTTCATTCACTCTTGTGAAACATATTACAGTTTTGAATGGCAACATAATCATAAACCTTCACATCATTTCTTCTCTCCACTCACACAGCTACCACCTCAGTGACATAACACTGTTCACAAAGTCTATTTTTGCACAAGAGACCTAGTTCATGATACAGAAGCCTGAAATTGGCAAAAGGGGGAGAGCAAGAGATGACATGGGTTTGCCTTTTGCAATGTCAGGGAGCACAATGAGACATTGCCAGCATTTGCCTCCCTGGCTGCAGTTACTCAAATCTCAAATATCCATTACAAAGCAGTTAAGAGTATAATAATATAAAGTCTTAGAAGGTTAATTTTTTTTATAAAGTGTAATAATGATGTTTCCTCACTACTGATCTTAAGGACTCACTAGTTATATTAATACCTATTGCACTCATTGGGGTGTGATCATGGGCTCATATCAATTAACTTCCATGTCTCAGTTTCCTCATCCGTAAAACAAGGATAATACTTATACTACCTACTCACAGGGGAATGAAGGAATCACTTTGTAAACTTTAATGCACTGTAGAAATGGGAATTATTACATAATTAAAAGCTGCATAATGCCTGGAAAGGCCCCCAGCATGATGAGTGGATTTCATATGAACGATTTACAGGAAGACACGGAAGAGTCACAAGGTGCAAGCAGACTGAAATATACATCACTGGAGAGACTACTGATACTGATTACTAAGCAAAATGTTTAGAGCTCATTTTCATGGGGAGACAGGTATTATCATCATTTTAGGCTATGATGCTGGGCATTGACATATTTACAACTCTTAGGGACAGGTTTAGGACTAGACCAACAATTTCACTGGTATAAGGAAAATCCAGGTAAGGAAAACCCTCCACAAATATAGTTCCCTTCTCTGCCTTTTTGAGACTTAGGGAGCTGCTCAGAGCACTGAGAGTGAGCGACCCAGGGGTCAAATGGACACTAGAGGCCAGAGGTGGAACCAGAACTTAGGTGCCCTTGGCTTGGAGGCTGGCTCTCTAGCCACGGTTTCATACTGTCCATCTTAAAACTTTCACACAACAGAGACACTTGCTTAGGAGGGCTCACTGGGCACCACCCTTGTTTTAACAATGTTATTCTAATGAACACTGAACACACTTCTACATTCATAGTCCCTGTTAGGGGTAGTGTGTTCCCAAAAGTGTTATCAAGCAGAGATCGTATTTTCCCACAGAAGCAACGCTACAATGGGGCTATTATATGCTCAATAAGGACATCTCTGACATGACCAATCATGTCGTGAAAGGAAAGGGCCATTCATTTAAAATAAAAATGATGTTCCAAATCCTAGAAAATGCACATACAAGAGTTCTCCCTATTGCGTGAAGCACATGTGCAACATACAAAAATATTAATCTTTTCTAAGTTTCACCTTTTAGAAACCAATATGCTTGCTAAGCACTAGACATTTAATAACTATTTTGCATTCTTTCTTAAATTTATAAGATCTTTGGAAGGATTTCTCAGGTCTCTCTTTTTTTTAAAAGCTGCCTAGGAAGGTTTTGAGCTAATACTGTCCTTTTTTCTCTGGATAAATTTCTGAATAGCAAAACAAAGCACTTAAAATCATTCTCCTGGCATTAGAACGTACTCAATGCTGGAACCACTCTTTCCAAAAATAACAGTTTCAGCATTTGAAAATCTGAAGGCCTCACTATGGAACTCGGGTAGTATGAGTCTTATTATATCCATTTTAAAGTTAAGCAAACTGAGAGAGAGAAAAGTTTAGTCCTTTGATCATGCTCACAAAAAATAAGAAAATATTTACCAAGTGTGTGACTCTAGGCAAGTCACCTAACCTTTCTTTGTCTCAGACCCTCATCTGTAAAAAGCTGGAGGAGAGGGGGGACGACACGAGGGGACTTGAGGCCTTCCTTCCTCTATTGTGGCTCCAAATCTGATCCTCTGAGTAAGTAGCTCCTTATGGAGAGCAGGGAAAACACCACTGTATTTTATCAACTCTTAAGTTCAGGCTTGTTCACTGTTTATTTGCTTTTCTCATTCCTTTATCACACAATGGACAGTTTTGAAGAGGGGAAGAATGCAAAAGGAAAACATGAAAGTTGTTTGGAAGAGGTAGATGGGGTAGCCAAATGCCTTGATTGCAGTGACGGCAGGTCAGTTTCTGGGCTGACTGCTTGGATTAGATGAGAAACTTAGGGTTGGTTTGTTTTTGTCTTAATTTTAAAAAAAATACTATGTGGTAGACCTGCTTATTCTTCCCTTCTTTCTTGCTGCCTGTGCTAGGAGCACATACTCTGTAGCAAGAATCATCAAATGAATGGATAAAGGCTGCTGGGTGGTACAGCGACTAAAGCCTTTACTTGAGAATTATACCCGAGTTCAAATCTGGTCTCAGACAATTACTAGCTGTATGACCCTGGGCAAGCCACTTACCCTGTTTGCCTCAGTTTCCTCATCTGCAAAATAGGAATAATAATAGCACTTACCTCCCAGGGTTGCTGTTAGGATCAAATTAAATAATAATTTTAAAATGCTTAGCACAGTGCCTGACATCTAGCAGGTGCTTAATATATGTCTGTTTAAAGACAGCATGTAGTACCCTACAGGAAAATTGGGGGGGGAAGGGGACAAGAGAGCAGGGGGATGACAGAGGGGAGGTAATCAGAAGCAAACACTTCTAAGGAGGGACAGGGTCAAAAGAGAGAATAGAATAAATGGGGGGTGGGATAGGATGAAGGGAAATACACTTAATTTTCCATAGCCTGATTACTATGGAAGTATTTTGCATGACTACACATGTATAATCTGTACCAAGTTGTTTGCTTTTTCAAGGAGGGTGGGTGGAGAGGGAGGAAGGGAGAAAATCAGTAACCCAAAGTTTTAAAAACACACGTTAAAGAAAAATTGTTTTCACATGCAACTGGGAAACAAGAAATACAGGAAATGAGGTATAGATATCTATCTTGCCCTATAGGAAAACAGAAGGGGAAGGGGATAAGAGAAGGGGGGAGAGATAGAAGGGAGGGCAGATTAGGGGAAGGGGTATACAGAATGCATGCCATCTTGGCGTAGGGGAAGGGATGAGATGGGGAGAAAATTGGGAACTCAAAATCTTGTGGAAGTGAATGTTGAAAATTAAAAACAAAGAAATTTTAAAAAAAAAGGAAATGTAAGCTCCTGGAAGGCAGGAGGTATCTTAAGTTTTGTATATATTTGAAGTCTCAGTGATTAGTACAGTACTAGATATATAGTAAGTGCTTAATAAATGAATCTTCCCCTCCCCCCCCAAAAATAGGGCATATAGTAAAGGATATGTGTTTATTTGGCTACGTGGGACAAGTAAAAAGGAAAGATGTGAAAGAGCAAAAAGTCCACACTAGTACTTACTAGGGTAATATTCACATATATATATGTGTGTGTATGTATGCATATGTGTGTGTGTACACACACACACACACACACACACACACACACACACGCACACACACATATGTATAAACTAATACAAATTCAAATTACACTATTTTTCAAACTCCAGATGCCTTTGCTGAGAAGTGGAAATTTAAAAATACCAAACTGCCTCTGTAATGTACAAATAACCACAAACTTGCTTTAGTTTTATACCTACTACATTTTCTATTTAACATCTATATGTATGCACATAACTTACCTTGTAGAACTTAATGATATCATCCTTGCTAAGTGTCTTTAAATATGCAACTTCTGTATTATCTAGAAATCAATAGAGAAAATAACATGATATCAAAATAAGTTTGGCATATGTAAAGGCTAAAAACCTGATATTATCTCACAATACACTTTTCTGAACAAAGGGCAAATTTTAAGTGACCAACCACAGAGAAAATTGTGTTAATTAACTCTTTAAAGGTCATACTGGTTAATATTGAGGAAAAAAATATTTCAAAATCTTTTTTAAAAGACCTGGGTTGGGGGCTGGTAGGTGGCAAAGTAGATAGAGCATCTGCCCTGAAGTCAGAAGGACCTAAGTTCAAATCTGGCCTCAGACACATAACGCTCACTAGCTGTGTGACTCTGGGCAAGTCACTTAACCCCAACTGCCTCACCAAAAAATTAAATAAAATAAAAAAAAATTAAAAGACCCAGGTTTGATAATGTCTCAGTCAAGGCTAAACTGACAGACATATTATGAGAAAATAAGAATTAGGAGCTTGAAATCTGCCAAGTATGAGACCATGCTGTTGTTCAATAATTCCTTCAGTTCTCTCCAGCTCATTCACTCTGTCCTGAATTCTTCGTAACACCTATTCCAAACCCTCTGCATTCTTTCTGAGTCTCTAATTCCATGTGATTCCCAACCTCCACCTCCTTAACAGAAGACTGCCTTTTAAAAAAATTTCATTTAAGTAGTAGAGGCCACACTTTAACTTCCCTTAACCTAAAAATATTTTCATATCTTTACCCATCCTCTTTCTCTCCTCCTTCTCTCCTGTTGTAGAGGAAAATGTATTTTCTGCTAAAGTCCTCCGCTTGTGTTTTTCATGCTATCTCCTCTCGTCTCTCTTCTATCCCCAATCTTTGGGTATTTCCCCCCCAGCTCCTTTCCTTCAGCCCACAAATCTTTATGTTCCCCTGGTCATTAAAAGAACCTCTTTTTTCAATCCTACTTCCTCACTCAAGCTGTTGCCCCATTATCACTCCTCAGAGTGATCAATTTGCAAAAGAGCCATCTGCATCATTGCCTTGGTTTCCTCACCTCTTCTGGCTTTCATCCTAGCCCCTCTACTCAAACTGCTTTCCTCAAAAATCATTAATAACAATGACTACAATACATGCTCCCTCCGAGATCCTTGGTAAGGAATCAGCAGCATTTGACACCATTGGCCACTCTTTCCTTCCTGGAATTCTCTCCTCTCCTATGTTTCTGTTATACTGGACTCTCCCTCCCCTTACTCCTCCTCCTCTCAGACTGCGCCATTCCCTCAAGGCATTTTTTTGGTTTCTTCCTCTTGGGGATCTTACTTCCTTCCATCCTAGTCACAAGGATCTTAAACCCCGCCCCCCCAGGGGCATATTCCATTTCTCCCTCTCCTTCTACATCCAATTAAGTAACCAAGTACCTGTCCATTCAGCCTAGGCTGAATGTTCACTTCCACAATTTCTGTTCCCACTCTAATTTAGACTCTCATTGCCTGAATAATTACTTTAGCCTCCTAAAGGATCTCCGCACAAGATGGTTTTCCCTGTCTCAAGTTGAATTCACTGCTACCAGAATAATTCTACTTATCTAAATCACAGCTCTGAGCATGTCTCTCTCCTTGTCAAGATCTCTTCTCCACTCCTCCCTCACTACCAGAATCTCAACTGCTCTGGTCTGGCAACAACAAGATCCCCATGGCCTAACCCCCACCTTTCTTTCTGGCCTCATCTCTCCTTACTCTATAATCAAGCCAAATGAACTGAATGCTACTTCCCAAATATGCCCCATGTCCTCTATCTCTACACTCATTTATTCCCTGTTTGAAATTCCCTTTGCTTCATAACTCCTTCTATCAATATCCCACTTTATCCCTTAAGGTTCAACATAAGTATTACCTCTTCCATGTACCTTTCAGTGAGAGCCCAATTCCCACAGAATATTAAACATCACAGGCCTTCATGAGTGCTCATAATAACAGCAATAATAATGATGATGATTGATAACATTTATTGAGCACTTTAAGGTTAGCAAAGTACTTTACATCTCTCTCCTCTGAACCCCACTTGATGGAGAGAGAGGAAACAGAACTGAAGGGCGCTGAGTGACTTGCCCAGGGTCACACAGCTACACAGTTTCTGAATCAAGATTCCCATTCAGGTTTTGCTGACTCCAAGCCCAATCTCTATCTACTGCACCCCTAGAAGCTATCTTCTAGCATTTACAAGATTCTACACTATACTGTAGCTATGTGGTTATTAGTATGGAAGCTTATTTCTCTCTAGGACACTGCATACACGTTTCATCCCCCTTCTCCCAGGGAGGTAATGACCATGCACCAATCATTTTTGTATCCCTCAAAGCTGATGTGACCTGATCCTAGATCATGTAGGCTCTCTGAGCTATTATTATGATAATTTTAAAGTTGCTACTATCACATGCTAATTGGAATTAATATATAAATGCCCCAATCTAACATTTAGACTGTACATAACTGGCTTCTGCCTTACCTCGGTCAAAATTATACTGCTGAGAGATGATTTCTCCCCAGTATTTAGCACACTCTGCAGACAGTTTCTTTGGTTTATCTAGCCGACGGATTGCTAAGGCTTGAATGTGTTTCTGGAAGGCCTCCTCATTCATGTCTTCTATACATTTTTCCATGGATAACAAGAAAGCTTCCACTCTGCTTTCTAAATAGTGAGGTGGTTTTTCTGACTGGATGATAAATCGAAGACCTTGGATGCCATTGGCTCGACGGGGACCACTGAATACAATGTAACCTTCAAAACACAGAAGCAAACCACAGTTATAATTACTGAATTGTGAGAAATTTTAGATTAAATTTGAAAAATCAATGCAATTGACAAGAGCAAAAAGGTCACCTAAAAAAATTTTTTTTTTAACCATCTGAACATTTTTGGTTTCTGAGGATGAAAATGCAGTTTCCAAATAACTTTGAAAAATGAGCGACTACTCCCATCTCCCTTCCTTTCTTGCACTCATCACAGACAGGTCTTTCTCATACTCAGCCTCCTACCTCTTCATTGTTGGCTAGCTCCTTTCACTCAGGCTACACACATGCCTCAGTTACTCCTATTCTTAAGAAATGGAATATAGGCTCCTTTACACCCTCAAACTGTCACCTCTTCTATTCTTTTCACCTTCACACCCCTCAAATAGGTGTCTACTTTGCAAGCTTCCTGAAAGCTCGCCCATTCCAATTTAGCTTCCATCTCAGCAGAATGGAAAGAACACTAGTCTTAGTTTTGAATTCGGATCTTCTCCAAACTGTAGCTCTGATATTTATTAGATCATGTGTGACACTGGACAAATGACTGAAGCTCTCTCAGCCTCAGTTTCCTAATCTGTAAAATGGGGATAATAGTACTCGTACAAACTATTGCAGAATTGCTTCGAGCTATTACTATTAATAATAGGTTAATCAAAGGGTTCCTAATTATCTAAATGTTATTTTTTCCATTTTAATCCTCCCTGACCTTTCTGTTCCTTTGCTACTATGTTCTACACCACCCCTCCCCCCAATATTTTTTTGCTTCCAGAATTTAGTCTTCTCCTTGGTTTGCCTCCTACCACGACTTCTCAGCAAGTCTATCCAAAAAAAAAAAAAAAAAATAGTATTCTCAGACAGAGTATTCCTTAGGGATCCACTCTTTACCCCTACTTTTCTCATCATATACCGGGACCTTTGGCAACATCATCTAATTTCATGAATTTGATCTTCAAAAACAGGTGAAGACATGTCCATTGTGAAGACTTATCCATCCCTAACTATAAGACACAGCTGGTCTTGATCTGTAAGAGATTACTGTTGTTACATATGACCCTCCATCTCCCACCTCCACGTCTTTACCCTGGCTGTGCTCTGTGCCTGGAATGTTCTCTCTACTCCTCTGCACCTTTCAGAATCCCTTTCTTTCCTTCAAGACTCAAATTCAACTTTCCTGATCCCTCAGGCTACTATTGCCCTTTAATTTATTTCATATATGTTCTTATATATGTATATCTCCCCTGATAGAATGTAAGCTCCTTGAGGGCAGGGGCTCAATTCATTTATGAATTGCATCTCCTGCCCAGCACATAACAGACAGTTAATAAAAATTTGATGACTCACTGAAATTACACCTGGTATTGATACAAAATACTGTAAAATCAAGATGAACATAGTAAAGAAGGGGTTCTTCCTCTCCCCTTTCCATTCTCCCTCCACCTCACTTTCCCATTATGCGGAAAGTACCTCAAATTATCTTCAGCCTTTTTCCACATTCAGTTTGTTAAATTTTGCTACTCCTTCTTATATAAAATCTCTCCTTTTATCTTAGTCTAGAATAATTGTTTTTTCTTTTTTTTTTTTTCAGCCGAAGAACAAAGTTTATTAGAACGTTGATAGGGAGTGGGTGAGATTTACAGAATCTGCCATATTGGCCAGACTCTTAAGGAATCTAAGCATTTGTATCGCTAACGCAAGCAGGCCAGATCTTAAGAATCTGAGCAATACTTGTTTTTTCTTCCTTGGAATAGCGTAATTTCCTCTTTGCTGGATTCTCCCAACCATACCATGCTGTTCTTCATATCTGACATTATAGATGTTGCCTAAAAGGTGTGATCCATCATGCTACCCATAAGTTTCTGCAGTAGCTACCAAGGACTGAGGCCAAGCCCTCCTTTTAGAGTCCTTTGGATTACCTTACTATTCTATTTCATTTGTGAGCCCCCTACAGACAAACTACAAAGCCTCCCTCACCTTCTCTTCCCATCCCTTCTCCAAAACAGCCTCATATGCCTAGCTCACCCTTTCTTCTCTCATCCACCAAGCTGCCCCATCATCTCTTGCTTATTTTCAGAAAATGATTCCTAAATGGTAAAACTTAAGGACTAAAGAATACACTTAGTTAAACTTTCCAGTTCTAAAATTTGATCATATCTACCTCAACAGCTTCTGAAATCTCACAGAAACAGCCTTGCTACACTGCTCAGTATGAACAGTCTTTTAGCTCTAAGGACCCTGACTCCACTCTAATTCTGTGCTTGATCTCCTCATTCCTAACATGAAGACCTAGAAATGATATAAATGTGATATTCTGACAGGTGTTACCCTGTTCAGAGAAGGGACATCATAATTGTATTTTTTTCTGTACGTCATCTGTACTTAAAACATTCTTTCTGAGAATGATGACTGTTTACCTTACATAAAATTCTGCTCCTTTTTTTTTCCCCCAAGGTAAGGGAACTCACCTAGCTGTTCCTTGGTACGCAGAGTGTTGAAGCAGGGCTCTGAGATGATCTGGCAGAAGAGTTCCAAAAACATGTTCTCTGAGGTACTCTGCATATCCGTTTGATAATAGATCTCGATACCACAGTTATTGTGTACTTCGTTTCTCCGCTGATAAACAAACCAGCCTCCTAGGAAAAGTTGCAAAAAAGAACATTAGACTCTAGGGGGCAGGTAGGTGGCACAGTGGATAGGGCACTGGCCCTGGAGTCAAGAGGACCTGAGTTCAAATCTGGCCTCAGACACTTAACACTTACTAGCTGTGTGACGCTGGGCAAGTCACTTAACCCTGACTGACTCCCCAAAAAAAGCAAAAACAAAGACCAAAAAAAGGAATGTTAGACTCTAAAATTCAACTACAATGACAATTCTGGTCAATTTAAGAATTATAGACATCATTAGACAGTGTGAGGGATGGAAGGAAGCTTAAGGTAGTTCAATCTTCTTATTCTGTTCTGCAGACAAGAAAAATGAGCCCTAAAGAGGTAAAGGGACTGACTCAGAGTCAGGACCAAACCCAGGTCTCCTAGCTCCAGCAGAATTCTCTTTCGATTACATTGTTTTTTACCTTTTTTTTTTTTTTTTTGGTGAGGCAATTGAGGTTGCCTAGGGTCACATAGCTAGTAAGTGTCAAGTGTCTGAAGTAGAATTTGAACTCAGGTCCTCCTGACTCCAAGGCCAAAGCACTATCCACTGTGCCACCTAGCTGCCCACCCCCCCCCCATTATATGATAGTGCCTCATTTCTTTTTGAGGCTGTTCAATTTGCCATTTTTTTTTCAATATCGGCCTATAATTATAAAAGTGCCACACAGGTATGTGAAATCAATTAATTTATCTAAAACAGATGGGAAATGAGGAAAACGCGGTAAAGGTACATTTACCTTTTGAGTATTTGGCAGCAAGGTAGTGCCATGGACAGAGCACTGGACATGGGGTCAGGAAGATCTGTGCTCAAATCCCACCTCAGACACTTATAGCTGTGTGACCCTTGGAACATATCATTTAACCTCTGTCTGCCTCAGTTTCCTCATCTGTAAAATGGTAGTAATAACAGCACCTACTTCCCAATGTTGTTGTGACAATCAAATGAGATAATATTGTTAAAGTATACTGCAAAACTTAAAGTAATATATGCTAGCTACTATTATTTTTTATTATTTTACCTATAAAGCATTAACGTTCAAGAAAGTCCACAGGTAATCACGTAGACAAAGAAATACACGTGTGCTCCTTTTCAATATAGCATTCTACAAACTGAAAAGCTAAACATAAATGTGAGCTACTGTGGTTATAGGAGAACTTTAGCAGAAATAACATTAACAGGCTCTTCAGAAAAGTATTCTTAAATGGTAAAACTGAAAGACTTTAAAGCACACTAAGGTATCTTCCAGCTCTAAAACTATAATCCCATATACTTGACTAATGCCTAAATTATTCTAGGCGGGAAGGTACACAAGTCTACTCAGGTCATTTTTTAGTAAGCTATCTACTGCAATACTTTCTAAGTCACCTCAGAATTGCAAGGGTGTGTTTGGATCTATAGTAACAACTAAAGCTTGAGCTCCAATTGTAATGAGGGAAAACCAAAACTGAGAGCCCTGTACTTTTCCTTTTTCTTGAAGCTTCCCAAAGGCTCATTTTTTGCACACAAAGCTTCCAGAACTTGATTGGGGGCCATTTCTGTGTTTACATTTTTCAAGTCTCACATGATCTATTCAAGAGTCTAATGTACTTCCACATGCTCATCTCTCTAATCAAGGCAGAAGCTTTAACAGATAGAAGTTATCTTGGGAACAGAAGGATAAAGAGAAGCACAAAGCACTGTTCTTCCCTCCATAGGAACATGGACAGGAATTCAATCTTTGGCCAAGATATGTGAAGAAATGAAAACATCTATATATCAAAGTAACTTCCACGAATCCAACAGTTTCTGCAAAATGCTTTTACTTACAGAATGAGACATTTTGAAAAGATGGAAAAGACCTCAGAAATAATCTAGACCAGCCCCTCATTTAAACAGTGAGGGAATCTAAGGCCTAAAGAGATGAAATGACCTGTCCACAGTCACACAGCTAGTGTCAGAGCTGGGGCTCAGATCTTGATCCACCTTTGCCCCAAATCCCCAGCTGTCCACCACACCGTACTATTTGTCATAACAGAAAGAAAAGATCTAAAGGATTTTACTGTAAGTGGTGATATCAAAGCCAACAAATTTCTGAAACCAGCTATCCATTAAAATAAGTAAATATCTAAAGGATTAATTTTTAGAGAACACAATTCTACAGCTATTCAGAGAATTCTCATACTTTTAAATCTAAATGAATGCTTTTTCCATGCTACTTTATGTCCTCTGAGAGTATATACAAAACAACTATGCTACTAGTCTGGATGAGCTTCCATAATACCACTGTACTGAGAAAGATACTTAATAGGTTTTCCCATCTAAAGAAAGAGTTTTCACCATAAAAATGATATGGCACAGCAAATTCCAATATATAAATTATTGGTATTTACTATAGTTCAATTTCTTATAAAGAGCCTAGGTCAAGAGTATACCTTTATCCTTAGGCCTCACTTGTTTGTGTTCAAACCTGTTCTCCCAGAGACTCTTTTGGGCAACTCATTTTTATACACAGTTTCAATATTTGTAAATAAATGCCATTTCATGCTTCACTGGCTTTTAACTCTATTCCCTGACTCTTCTCCACTCAAGTCATAATCTGCTCCCTCCTGAATCTCCCTGGAACAACATCTCCAGATGTAAATAGAGGTCTACCTTCAGTTTCCTCCCTTTGGAAACACTTGTACCATGCTGGAGTGCTATACTCTTGACGCAACATGAATCCAAATTTCACTCAATTAAGAAAATATTTATTAAACACCCAACATGTGCAAGCACTTCACATCTAAATCAATAGAGGGAACCTCTACCATCAACATCCACATGAAATATCATGCAAGTGTAAATTATTTCTGCATTTACAAAATCGACACCTACTGTCAGGGAGCTGAACTTCTCTGTATCGTACAAGTTGACTTGGAAGGAGAGGTTTAGTATGAGCATGTTCAATTAGCGTGTCTTCAACCATTTGCATAACTCCTAAAGCAGCCTAAAGGGAAAGATATCCATTATTATATTTTTCACAAAGGTACAGAGATAATGTCTTTAAAAAATTAATCACAGAGTTAATCTGTGCATACTTCTCCTGGGGCAACCCATCCAAAGAAAAATTAGCCAATTTTCATAACTGAAACATCCATAAAAATGTATTTCTGTTCCTAGCTAACTGCATTTTTATTCATATAGGTATCCAAAAATTATATTCATCAATATAGTAAAGTTTCAGCTGAGGCATGAATCATTAAAAACCAACACTTTGTTGCTACCCCTATTTGTAACTGTAAGGATGAGGGGAAAGCCAAGTCTTATATCACCGAAGAAACAAAGATGCCATAGCTGGCAGGGTCAGAGCAGTTGGATACATATATGGATAGGCCCCAAATTATCCAAAAGTCATTATAAACTAATGTGAATCTTTCTTCTTGGTAGTAAAGTGTTGGATGACAGGTGAGCAATGTTGAATAAGTTGTCACATGTGGTCACTTGTGACAATTTCTTTTGCTTAACTGTCTTATGAGGTAGGATCTGGTCAGGTGTTATAAGTATAAGGAAATGACAGGCATTTAAAAAAAACATATCACCAACAAAACATTCAAAATACACAGTGAAAATGAAACATTTATTTTATCTCTACTTATTTAAGCAGTGTCAGATTGCCCCAGCATTCACTTATTTTTCTGATGGGTTGCTATGGTATCTGGTAATCAGAGATGTTCCATAAAAGGGATGTATACAGCTAAGAAAGGAGGAACAGAGCAGAAACCATAGCAGAGAGGAGAAGGGATGATTGACCTAGATGATTTCGTGAGGAAGGAGAGAGTGCATCATTGCTGACAGTGCCAGATATGACAGTAACTTGGTTTGAGCAAGTTAGAAAATAGCAAATAAAACAATACCTTACACATAATAGGTGATCAATAAATATTTTAATTAATAAATGTTGAAGATAAAAACAGAGACATGTTGTAATGCTATTTTAGAACAAATGACACTTTCAACTTAAATCTCAGTGGAAAAAACACAGCTCAATCTAACCTTTAAAGACGAAACCAGTGAGAACAGTAGATGAAAACGGCAATGTGCAGTAAGGGAGTTTGGAAACCAGCAAGAACTGAATCCACTCATCTAGGATGTTAATAACTGTCTGACTCTCTAGCAACGTCAAGTTAAATTGAAGTCAGGAAAACTTGAATTCAAAGATTGACCCTGACACTTAATAGCTATATGACTATGGGCAAATCTCTTAACCTCTCTGAGCCTCAGTTTCTTCATCTGTAAAATGATTACAGTAATATCTGTAATACCTACATCTCAGAGGTGTTGTGAGCATCAAATTAGATAAGCATGAAAAATGCTTCACAAACCATAAAGTGTTACATAAATACCAGCTATCGTTGTTGTTATTCACAGTAAACTGCAGCTCTGGAGAAGGAGGAAGCATCAAACTGACCGAGCAGATTGAGGAGAGGGAACTCTCTGGGTCTAGGGCGGTGCAAGCTGGTTCATTGTGCAGGACAAGTAGCAAGACTTTAGTCTCAGAG
Source organism: Vombatus ursinus (assembly GCF_900497805.2). Taxonomy (NCBI): domain Eukaryota; kingdom Metazoa; phylum Chordata; class Mammalia; order Diprotodontia; family Vombatidae; genus Vombatus; species Vombatus ursinus. The sequence goes on from NW_020954611.1 coordinate 8,997,155, forward strand.
GCAAGTCTTTTATATTAAAAATGTCCTGGCAGTCAAGGAAATGGGATCTTGGTTAAGCACGCTCATTCTATTCTATCCATTCGGTCAGCAGAATAGTCTGACCACATTGTAGAATCACAGAATCCTGTTATCGGAAGGCACCTCACACGCCATTTATTCAACCCCAAAGCTGAATATGAGCCTGCATAAAGCCTTTTAATATATTTTTAAGTAAGGATAAGTGAAAATATACCCAGAATGGCCCCACAAAGAACTACAGAAAACTATACGCATAATAAAAATGCCACCAACCTGTTTTGCAATATTTCCATGAAGAAGGGCTTCGATATGTAACCGTGACAAGAGTTGGGGTATAAAGGCCTTAAGGCGAGGGAGAGTAACATCTATAATGTTAAGACACCATTAATTCAATAACATGAAGTTAAATGTTAAAATATACAAAAGCCAAAAATAATTTGAAGAAACATACCTAGCCACCTTTGAATTTACCACCACTTTATAAATAAAGTCAATTCTCCCTCCTCGCTGTAATCTAAACCCCACTAAAAATGATTTCTAGAAGTATGGTAGTAGTGAAGGGGAGAAATAGATGTGAAGTTAATAATGAAAGTAAACTTTCCCACTAAATGGAATAAAAGAAAACTTCCACGATAGAGTGGGTGGAAAGAGGTCAATCCTGGCTTGAAGGGGTTACAGTCTAGAACTATACAGAGCTAAACAAAATCCAGGTCAATAAGAATTTCTGATTGCTGATCTGGTACATTCTATCTGGTGTGAGCACATGAAATTTCAAGTAGAGATCAGTCCTTGGGACAGAGGAAATGTATTACTCTAGGCCTCAAGCAAACTGGATAACTGACTATAATCTGAACACACGTCAGGGCTTCCCCTCCCTACGCCTGTCCTCAAAATGATCCTGTATGTCTTCAATGCCCTCCCTCTTCACCTGCTGAACATCTATTCAGCCATTAAAACTCACTGCCAATGCTAATCCACCCACCCCATCCCCCAATAAAACCTTTTCCAATCTTGCCAAGCTGGTCACAGCCTTTAAACCTGAGGCCTTTACACATAACTTTGATACCTCTCTCCTCTCTCCTGTCCTAATCATGTACTATTCCACATTATATTTATATTCATGGGAATTACACCCCCTCTACCAGACTGCAGAACCTAAGAAGGTAGTAATTATGGTAGATTCTTCTTAAAGTTAGAGTCTTCCCCTGCATCTAGCACAATGCTCTGTACACCACAGGTAAAATGTTGCTTTAAATAAATATCAGTTTAATTAAATGAACAGAATCATTTACTGAGAAAAGCTTTAAGTGATTAAAATAGAGAATCCACCTTCACCAAAATATATTTTTGGAAGAAATTCTTTCATGCCTATTACATTTGCTATTTCATAAGCATGCTTTACAAACTCAGTTGTCATTTGACACAGGCTTTAGTCACTTAAAAACTTACTTTAATTTCCTATCAAATTGAACACCTGTTCATTCACCTGACAAAATAGTTAGAATCACTCAGATGGTGTTGGAAGATAAAATATTAGCTAATAAACTAGATAACAAACATGTGCATTATAAATCTTATGTAAGTAAAAATACATTAACTATCCAGACTGAAGAGTCGCCTATTCTACTAAATGGCTTTCACAATTTTTGCATAAATGCAAAGGCTTCATGTAATTTATAGTTATAATAGTTTTAAATATTTAGTTTCTTAAATTTGTTACTAAAGAAATAAGTTTCACATCAAACCATAATACTGCCTCCTTTAATAAATGTGTATAGGGAGCTTTTGTTATAAAAACAAATTAAAGATTCAAAGATATTTCCTTTCCTTTTAAAACTGTCATTTTAATTGTTCTGAGAATGTTGGGGAAAAATGGACTGTTGAAGCAATACTGCTAAGGAGAGGCTGAAACAGTTAAAAAAAAAACAAGCCCAGAAAAGAAAAAAATTGAAGCCAAAACAAATCAAAGAAATGCTCTACCTCCTTTCTAATGAAAATGGTTCAGAAAGTAATTGAAAATTAACATGTACCCATATGGTTAGTCCTGTACCAAAGCACAGGAGAGGTAGCAAGGAGAAAAGGAAGGCCTGGTCACTGCCTCGAGAAGTCTAGAAATATTTAAAAACTGAACAAAACCAGGCCCTAATTGAATTATTCAAGAAAACCTAAAAATAAATAAAAAGAAGCACCAAGCACACAGCATAAGGTCTTTAAACAGACCCTAATACCTCTGAAGACTCAGAATAGGCAGGACATAATGGTAGTAAGCCCCTCCCCTATAGGACACGTACTTTTAGATTCTAACCATGTTTTCTAATATCCTTGAATTTAATTACATAACTGATTAGGCTCAAGAGAGCAGCAATAAAGTCAGAATGCTGAGTAACAGCAAACCCTAATTCTTCAGCTCTTGTGAACTGTGACTCTATTTTGTATCTAGGTCATTAAACCTCAACCGTCTGAGCTGCTGATTTCAGTGATGGTGGAAGAGCTCTAAATGTTTTAAAAGCTACTGTGACAAACCCAAATAATACTAGGCAATCTCCACTGAGGTTCTTATTGTGGCCTGGGTTTCTAGTAGGCTAGACACAGTATGACCTCTGGTAAATCCTACCAAGTTGGAAAGGCTTTAAATAAGGCCTAGTGACAGACTAGGACCCACTCAGCTAAGTTCAAAAAGACATCAACTGGAGGGAAGGCGATAATGAATATTTTTGGCCACAGTGAGCCACAAGACCTTCTGCAGAATCACTGCGGGGGCTATGCTCCACACTGGCAGTCCACACCAATGAAATCAGGTCACTGATGTATGGCTGAGGCGACACTAGACAAAAAACCCAAAATGTTAAGACTAAGGTGGGTAAAGGAGTCTCACCGTCTAGAGCTTCTTTCAGTTCATCTTTGGTCCAGGCCACTTCAGTCATTAACAGTCGGAGGTAATACATAGCATGCTGGTGAGGCTGTTCCGCTCGAAAGTTGTTAAGAGATCGCATATACTGTGTGAAGGATAAGGCATAAAAATGTTTTTATGACTGTAAAAGCTATCTTTTCATAATGCACGTTATCATGGCTCAAGGCCATCTGCTTGTGTCCCTCTCCAAGGTTTAAGCGACGCTCTATCCAGCTGTGTCTAAGTAAAGACTTCTCATTTAAGTAATACCAAGAGTGACTTTACATGCTCCAGACCACCACCTCTATGGATCAGTCAGAAAATACAGCAGTTACTCCTTTCAAATGCCCATGATTCAATCACCTCTGACATAAGAGTGGAAAGCACAGAGAACTCACCGCTTCCTTGATAATTTCAAATCTTTTTTCATCAATCTCAAAGGTGGCCATTTTCTCAATAATCTTCTTTAGCAAGATAGGCTGCTTGTCATTGTATCCTTTTACAGAGAGCTAAAGAAAGAGTTCAGGTTATTATAAACTCTTGTGTATTAAGGAAGGATTTCTAGGTAGACAAAGTTCAGCCTTTAACATTCAGAAAACTCTAAAATGTTATATGTACAACAAACAAGTGCAGAGTAAAAAGATTTGTTTAACTCATTATAAAAATAACAACTAGCATCTTTATTCATCATGATTGTTCCAACAAATGTTGTTGCCCAACCGTATTAATGCACTGTGGGCATATTTACATGAAACCATCAGAAATTACGGTGCCAGGCAACACACTATTTTATTATTTAAATTCCTGATTGAAGGTAAGACCATTTTTAGGGTTTAACTTTACACACACTTTTTGAAGAAGAGAAGGCTTTAGGCATTTTACTGGGGAGACTTAATAAGGCATTATACAGTTGAGTGAACATCTGCCCTGCTTTACCATATTGTTTCACTTAACACAAGTCTTTTTCAAGTAACAAACAAAACACAAATAGACTCCTAAAAAACACAGGCTTTGCTGCTCTGCTACTGTTTTGTACCTAATATATCTCATTTCTTATAGGCCCCTGCCCTCTCATTTGGTGGCTGGAACCAATTTCCAAATATGAAAAGACAATGGCACAAACAGACACAGTCTCATAGGTTTTAGGCCTAGAAGGGATCATAGAGATCATTTAGTTCAACCACATAATTCAATAGATGAAGAAACTAAGGACCAAGGAAAGAAAGAGAATTGTCCAAGGTTCCATATGCAACAAAAGTAGGAGGGCTGAGTTTCCATCGGAGATCTTAGGATTCCAAATCCAGTGATCTTTCCATTAAGCCATCCTGCCTTCCCAAAACGGAATCATGTTTCTAAAGTCAACTGATAGCCTTTCTACTTTCTATAGTGCTGTTTTCTCAGCTGGGACAGGTAATAGAAACACTTAATCTCCCTCCTTTCAAAGATGAAAAAGCTGGGGCAAAGAAAGAGGTGAGGTCACCTAGCCAGGGTCACTCAGCCACATGCACCAGGGCCAGGCCTGGAACCCATAAATTTGGCTCCTGATGCCACCCAATGGCGCACACCATCGGAGCTGGATCTCTGGCATTCCCCTCAGAGGCACATGTCTCAGGGGGCACATTTCATCCACAACTGGGGTGACTTTACACTCAAGTGTACACTGGGGCTTCAGACATCCAAGCAGCAGGGCAGAATGGAGGGGCTGGGGGTTAGGACACCTCGGTCCAATGCTAGCTCTGCCACTACCTAGTTGGGTAATTATAGGCAAGACACATCATCTCAATCAGCTTATTTTCTCACAGAGTGCTTCTGAGAAAAACACTAGATAAACTGGCTTTATATTTACTTTAAGATTATTAAATAGGAGCAAAACTATTTCCTTCCAAATGGAAAAGGAAGTATTGATGTTAAAAGTCTTTTAAAAGTCTTCTATTACTAGAATTTGAGAAGAATCAGTAAATAGGTTATTAATACTCCATTCAAAATTGTAATTTTTGCTTTAAATACTAGAGCTGAAACCTGGTGACCTTAGGCACCTCTCTAGACTTCAGTTTGCTCAACTATAAAATCAGGAGGTTAGAGTAAATGGCCTCTGTGGTCCCTGCCAGCTGTAAATCCACAACCCTACCAGAGGCAGAGCATCTTGACCAAGACCTTACAGTTACTAAGTGGTAGAGGCAGACAAATCTCGACTCCTGGGTTAGATAAGGCTGGAACAGGCTGGACCAAGGGTTGGGACAGCATGGTGTTAGGCAGAGGAAAGAGAAGGAAAAGAAGATTTCTTTCCATTACACCTGTTGCCTTTGAACTTTAAAATATGAACAATCTTTAAGAAAGGTCTGTTTATCATATAAAAATGTACAACCAAACCAACTGATGACGGAATTTGACAATGGCATGGAAAGTTAATGTAATAAAGAAACCTTTTAACTGAGAATTCCAAAGGCTATATGTAGCAGATTATTTATATCAGGCTGCTCCGGCATTACAGAGTATATTTTATAGAAGATGAATGTATATTACAAAAGGAATGTTAATTTAGAACTGAATTGCATGCCAAACTGAGTAACATCTAAAATCGCTTTAAGGTTAACAAATTTAAAGAAAAAAGCTCCAGAACTTTCTAGGAACACTCTAATAATGCTGATATTGTTTTTCAAGTTAATAGCACATATATTTTCAAGGAAACAAAGGGCTAATATGACACATCCATGCATATAGGCTTTCTAGGAACAAACATAATTACAGGAACTCTGAATCTTTGAAAATTTTAAAAAAATTGTTTTCCTTTGTAGATGCTAATGTTTCCACAGGGATGGGAAAAGTAACATGCTTTTAGTAAGAATTAATAAGCCAAACATCTAAAACTTGTGAAGAACGTAGGTAAAGATAGCTTACACACGTTTACAGACACACTGAGCTTGACTGAATCGATCATTAATGCTTTAATTGTAATTGCATTTTTCATCCATGAAAAAAGATGCAAGGAGTAAAAAACATCAACCACGTCACTTAGAAATGCAGAAGTTAATGTTTTCCCAAGCTCAACATAAGGCTCTTATGCTGTTTTTGTGTCTTTTTGCTCTTCCATTTTTTACTTACAAGTATTGCATTCATTCCTGATGCAATGCCATAGTTCAAACCTGAGAGGTGAGCTGCATATGTATACTCTTTTAAATCATCCTTCAATAACCTGATAAACAGGTATGTCATGTTGCAATGGAGAGGATCAGCATAAATGTAGCGACTAACAAAAAAAAAACAAACAAAAGAAATGCTTTGATACCTCAAGCAGTGATATGATAATGAAGAAACATGACTGAAGAGTATGAATATGCAGCCTCATGGTCTGGATTTGAAGGAAGAAGATGTAAGAGAATGTTTTGTTTCATGCCAATAGGAAGATTTATTCCCTTCTGTCGGAAACTTCGACTTCTGATACCAAATGTGAGAGAGCTAACCATAGATTAGGGTTTAAAACTGTACTCTAGGAGAAAAATCTTATGATCTGATTAAAGGCGTGCGGGGAGGGGGGAAGAACAAACTGGTTTATAGGAATAGAAATATCACTGAAGACCTAGAATAAGAGTAAACTTAAAAATTTAAAAGAAAATAATTAGTCAAAGATTAAAAAAAGGAACTAAACTCATATCCTCCATGAAAAATGCTTCCATCAAATCAATATAAAATAGTGTTGATAAGTGGAAGGCTCTAGAAGTTAGGTACTTACATACATCCCATAGATGGTATTTTTGAGGTCATAGCTCAAGCCAGCGAGCTCTGCTGCATATGCATACTCGTTGAGGGAGTCTTTGAGTAGCTCAAGGTACAAATAGGCCATGTTACAGTGCAAGGGATCCACATAAGCAAATGGGCTGGAAGAAAACGTGCAAAGTAAAAGACTGGTTTATTATTTCCTAGTTTGGTTTGGCCTTTTCAGATGGGACTCAAGACACCCAGCTGGGCCATCCACTTTCTGGAGGATTTCTCTCTCTCTCTCTCTCTTTCAAACTGAGTTTGGTAGTCCTCTCGTATACGTAGGTAGAAATCACAGAACACAAACCGAACAACTGCTCAGCTTGTGTTTAATAGGATGAGGAAAAATGGATCGCTCAGAACCAGAGTCTTGAATCTGGACAGGCCCACAGGAATCAGACTCCAGTCCTTGCTGAGGCACAGACAGAGCCACTCTACAATATCCCTGGCCTCTGCTTGAGACTGCTCAGTGCTGGAGAGCTCATTAGCTCCTCAGGCAGCCCCTTCTATTGTTGGGCAGCACTGGCTGTGAGCACAGTCTCCCTATCACGTCTGCCAGGGGTCTCGTTTCTGTTCTCTGGAGCCAAGAATAATACGGTAATATTCTTATTCCATATGACAGTTCTTCAAATGCTTGAAAACAATAACCACATTTTCCCACTAAATTTTCTCTTCAAGCTGTATGATTTTTGAGCCTCCACACTATCCTAACCTGAGCTCCTCTTCTAGATGTCTTAGAGTTTGTCCTAAATGTGGCACCCAGACGTGAACCCAATACCACAACTGTGATGGATCAGCTTAAACGCCTCCACTGTTGTAGACACTCTATTTCTATTAAGACGACCTAAGATTTCATTAGCTTTGCTAGCTGCCACACCATACTATGGATTCATTAGGAGATGCAGTTCAGCAACTCCATCTCATACCCCTACAATTGATTTGGTGGCTTAATATTTACCCTCAGAGTTAGTCTCCAACCTAGAACAATTTAGATCTTTCTGGATTTCAACTATGATCCAATTTATTAGCACTGGGTTGTCCAAAACTGTGATAAACATGTCAACTAAGCCTTCACCCAAGTCACTGATAAAAATGTTCCATTGAATTATCCCCTCCAAATGCCATGGAGTATAAACACACTCATAGGTACCATGGATGGTAACAGGGAAGACGAGAGTGGGACTGACCCCACAAAAGACACTCGCTGGAAGACTGCTTTTCTTATGCTCCTCCCTCTGAGGAGGATTATACAGCTGGAAATCATATGGCTGTTGGAGTAATAAAGTGATTCCTACTAAGACAAAGTTCAATGGAGTGAAAGGAATCTTCTACTTTCCTAAGACCAGGAGGAAATGAGCTTGAATGAAAGCTTTGAGAACTTCAATATGTTGCTTCAGTTTTTTCCCCAATGCCAACATAAACAAGCTATCCAACTATTTTCATGTTGAGTAATTTGCAACACATCACATTGTCCACAAGATGAGTAAATAAAACAATACATAATTAGGAAAACATTTAAGGAGATTATCAACATGTAAAAGCAGAATTGCTCAAATCCTTAAAATATGATTATAGAACCATATACATATCAAGGCTGGAAGGACCATCTAATGCAACTCCCTGCTTTCACAAAGGTGGAAATGAGACCCAGAAAGATAAAGTGACTTTCCCAAGGTCATGCAGATGGTAGAACTTAAGTTTAACCCAGCCTCCTAAGCTCTAGCCCATCATGCCATAAATTGCATCATGCTTATAAAATATTACTCATAATGCAGAAGGAGAAAACAGTGAACATGATCTAGGCATTTCACTGTATGGAAATAGATTATCTCTATTTCAATGAGCTGTTGCTATAAAAGTCAATGAGTTTATATTTACACTAATGTCAAAGTTAAAATAAGTGTTTAAATACTAAAAGGGGAAAAAAAACACTTCTACAAAGGTCATCCTCCAAATTTAAGTGAAAGCTTTGTTGATGGTCTTTCTAAAACTTCACACAAAAACTGGTTTCATTCCTTAGAACTGGGCAATATACAAATTCAGGCACTCCTCCCTCTCTCTCTCACTTTGTGTACACACACACACACACACAGACACACACACACACACACACACACACACACACACACACACTCTTTTGGCTGGGGGTAAAAGGGAGCAGAGACAACCCAAACTACTTTTTAAAACATCAGTTGCTCATGGGTAGGCCGAGTTAATATAATAAAAATGACAATTCTACCTAAGCTAATTTACTTATTCAGTGCCATACCAATCAAACTACCAAAAAATTATTTTATAGAGTTAGAAAAAATATAACAAGATTCATTTGGAAGAACAAAAGGTCCAAAATATCAAGAGAACTAATGAAAAGAAATGCAAGGGAAGGTGGCCTAACCATTCCAGATCTTAAATTGTATTATAAAGCAGCAATCATCAAAACTGCTTGGTACTGGCTAAGAAATAGAGTGGTGGATCAGTGGAATAGGTTAAGTATGCAAGCCACAGTAGTCAATGACTATAGTAATATATTATTTGATAAACCCAAAGACCCCAGCTTCTGGGATAAGAATCCACTCTTTGAAAAAAACTACTGGGAAAACTGGAAAAGAGTATGGCAGAAACTAGGCACAGACCAAAATCTCACACCATATACCAAAATAAAGTCAAAATGGGTACATGATTTAGATGTAAAGGCTGATACTATAAGCAAACTGAGAGAGCAAGGAATAGTTTACCCATCAGATCTATGGAAAACAGAAGAATTCATGACCAAACAGGAGATAGAGAACATTACGAAAAGCAAAATAGATAATTTTGATTACATTAAATTGAAAAGTTTTTGCACAAAGCCAATGCAACTAAGATTAGAAGGAAGGTAGAAAATTGGGAAAGAATTTTTACAACCAGTCTCTCTGATAAGGGCCTCATTCCTAAAATATATACAGAATTAAGTCAAATTTATAAGAATACAAGCCATTCCCCAATTGATAAGTGGTCAAATGATATGAACAGTTTTCAGATGAAGAAATTAAAGCCATCTATAGTCATATGAAAAAATGCTCTAAATCACTATTGATTAGAGAAATGTAAATCAAAACCACTCTGAGGTACCGCATCACACCCATCAGAATGGCCAACATGACAAAATAGAAAAATGATAAATGTTGGAGAAGATGTGGGAAAATTGGAACACTAATGCATTGTTGGTGGAGTTGTGAAATGATCCAACCATTATGGAGAGCAATTTAGAACTATGCCCAAAGGGCTATAAAAATGTGCATACCCTTTGACCCAGCAATAGCACTTCTAGGGCTATATCCCAAAGAGATCACACAAATGGGAAAAGGACCTACATGTACAAAAATATTCATAGCAGCTCTTTTTGTGGTGGCAAAGAATTGGAAATTGAGAAGCTGCCCATCAATTGGGGAATGGCTGAGCAAGTTGTGGTATATGAATGTTATGGAATACTATTGTGCTATAAGAAATGATGAACAAGCTGACTTCAAAAAAACATGGAAAGACTTGTATGGTCTGATGCTGAGTGAAGTGAGCAGAACCAGGAGAACATTGTACACAATAACAGCCATGTTGTGTGATGACTAATATTAATAAACTTAACCCTTCCTGGCAATACAAGGATCTAAGACATCTCCAGAGGCCTTGTGATGGAAAATGCTATCCACACCCAAAGAAACAACTATGGAAGCTGAATTGTTATTTTTTTTCCTCTTCTGTTGAGTTTTGTTTCCTCTTTCTGATGGTTCCTCCTATTGATTTTAATTTCTACTTATAACATCACTAATGTGAAAATATGTTTAATATGAATGTAAATGTATAACCCATATCAGATTGTGCGCCATCTTAGGGAAGGTAGTGGGGAGGAAGGGGGAGAAAAATTTTAAACTCAAAAGCATATGGAAGTGATTATTGATGAATCAAAAAAATTAATAAAAAAAAATAAAATTAAAAAAAAAAAAAAAAAGGAGATTTGCTAGCCAAGTCAAGCTAACGTAACTTTTTCATGATGGAATTTCCCCTCCTTATTCTCACTTCCAAGAGATGCCTTCTGGGTGAGTTCCAACTTAGCTAGGTATCATATTTCCTAATCTCACCTGCTGCGTCATCCCCTCTGCTGCCACAAGCCTTCTTTTGGGGAAAGGGGAAGGAATCATTGAGAACTAAGTTGAACTCAGTTACACAAGCAGCCCTTCTGTCACTTGTCTTAAATGGAAATAAGAAAGAAAAATGGAAGTGCAGGGACAGAAGCTAAAGATCACTGCCACTCAGCTTTTCCTTTCGCTCAGCTTTTCCTTTCATCATCATCGTCAGGGATTACATATTTGGTTTTTCTTCATACTTGCTTTAAAGAAGGCTTTATTATCAGGCCTTATCAAGGGCAAAGGGGAGCCTAGGTTCTGGAAGCAGGGGAGCATGTGAGCTCTTGGAGGTTCTGCCACCTTAGGTGGAGGGACACTGAGTACAGGCCTGGTCAAAGAATGTTTGCTATTTAAGGACCAGACTAAGTACAGAAAGGCTCCTCAAGAGGGTCAGTCACTGGGTAATTACACTTTTTTTTTGGCCATGCTTAATCATCAGTGTCAATTAAGATAACATATCTCTAAAGCACCTTATGACCACAAAGTGCTATAAAAATGTGAATGTCAAGTGTGAGCAAGTGTAACTTTTGTCCTTAGGATCACAGGATTTAGAATGGAAAAAAGCAGTTTATTCTAGTCCAATTCAATCATGTTATGAACAAAATAGCAGAGGCTACAGAAAGTTTAAATGATGTGCTCAAGGTCACCCCAAGAATTATACAGCTGGACCTCGAACCCAGATCCAGTGATTCTTTTCTGTATTATATCACAGCTACCTCAATCCCCTGGCCTCCCTGGACACCAAATCCATTCTCACCTTAGAAAGATGTATGGCTTAGTGACCCCTGTCAACAAAGCATGCAGGCAAGATATTTTTTTAATGTGATCACATAATACCTTCATAAATCACAAGGAAAAAGTAAAAAGAAATCTCTTAACAAAAATGATTGTAAAATCAACTAGAGTAAAATATATCTCTTAGGAAGCTTCAAAAGACATGTAAAAATGTAGGCAACGAAATCACCCTTTACAAAATAGAAGATTCTATTCTCACTATAAAGTTTATAAATTGCCCTTATCATTCTCTTCAATGGAGATTTGCTCCTAATAAACAGTTCTTAATTAAATGTGTATTTAGAATGGATGATTAGGAATAGATAATGTTCTAAAACTTAGTGTATAAGTTGGTTTTCACTGAGAATGCTTCTTCTAGACAGAAACATATAATGTAACATTTTCTTCTGTCTTTTCTTTTGACATCTTTGATACATTAATTACTGATTTATTCTAAGGATGATGTGGGTGTCTCCCTTGCTGAACAATTGTCAGAATACAAAAGAAACAATTTCCCAATGGATTTAACAGAAAATTCTAATACTTATAGTTATCCAATTTGTTTTAAAATGTCAATGTGAATGGTCAGAATATAAAATTAGCTTCATAGTAATCTTGGATCATCTTCAAAATTTAACATGAAAGTCAATGTGTGATGCAAGAATTCAAATCTGTATAGTTCTAAATCATTTATGAATTTTGTGCTATGAAACAGTCTTTGCAGTCCCATAATCTTGATTCAACCTTTATAGAAATGTTCATTTTTTATTTAGAGATTCCTTTTGCTCCCTCCCCCCCCAAAAATGTGAGACAAGAGTGTACACACACACACACACACACACACACACACACACACACTAATTTCAAGTCCTTCTGCTTCAAATATGAAAAGAAAATCTAAAAGTCACTGTATTTGAAGAGCTAGTGACCAAGGTGATGATATTTAATCCCCCACTGATCATAAGAATAACTTGAAAAATTCTATAATTCTAAAATTCAGTAATACATGTTTCTTAACAAATTACTGTAATAAAACCTGGTGATAAAAATCTCTCTCCAATTAAAACAGTAATCAACTTGGATTAATGGAAATCTAAAATGAGAAATTATTCACTTATAAATTTTACTAAGCTTTTTGCTTCTATTTATTTAAATAAGCATAAGCCAGACTGGCATCTAGAATAAGCAATTTTACAGGGAAGAATGGAGCCTTAAGAAATTATTGCCCATTCCCATGGCTTTAGGCAAGGATATTTACCATTCCTGGAAAAGCGTAAGCTACTTTTTCTTTAATTATATAACCTTCTCCATGTTCCACAATCCTCAGGTCTGTCCTAAAATCTACTATATATACTTTAGTTGAAAATTCAGCTCATTATCTTTTGTTCTGAATTTATTAGAAAGGGAGATCAATCAAACAGTATCTTGGTATTATTTGAAGATCAAACAGATCCTATCAACTTGCCCTTCTCAAAACAAACTCTTTTTATTTGCATTCCTATAGCCTGAAAGAATAATAAAATTTAAGAAATAAAGTTGCTGAATTTGTTATATTACATACCTGAAAAATTCAAAGTTGAGACAAGCTTTTGGTAAGAAAAATTTGTCATCTTGTTTAAACCAGAGTTTGCTCATGGCTGTGTCCTATAACAACAACAACAAAAAAATGCCTTGTTAGGACAAAGACGGGCAATTTATGTTCAAGCTTTCCGTTATTCTTCACCCGTGGCCACGACGACAGTAGGAATACCAGACAGGCTTCCTGGGAGGCCTTCAGTTCAACCACGCAGAACATTCACAATCTTATCATTTATTACATGGCTGGAGGGACTGTTTATTGTTTGCCAATGAAGTAAGCAATTCCTGCCTACACAATTTGCTAATCCAATGCTAGATGGGGTTTAGTCAACAGGTATCTTATTCTCCCCCCATCTCTTTGGGGAATGAATAACTACAATAGGAGGGGAAGAATGGAGGTTGGGAGGAGGATAGAATGTGCACAGGACGCTCTTTCTGGTTCTGTACTTAACTCTAACTAAAGGAATACAACATTCCTAAGATTTCTGGCATGATTAGTTGAATTTCTTTTGTGCATAAGAGAGCTACAAGCTCATGTGAAGCGACTCAAACACTCAAAGAGGTAGAGGTATAACAAATTTGTTTCTTTGTATTTTACACAAATAATAGCTGAGATGATCAGCTTTCCCCCTGAAACCAGTTCCTCCTTCTGACTTCACATGTCAACCAGCCAGCAACTAGCATTTAATCGGCTTCCCCTGTTTAGAAGCTTGGTGCTGTCCGCCATGTCTCATTAAGCACTGCTAAATCTACCTCCCCAGCCTCCTCAGGAGCCACTCCCTCCTGTCCATTCCTACCATGACATCCAGCATCTAGGCCCCCTCTTCAGTATCATCCTGTACTGCTGCAATCTGGTTTTCATGCTTCCAAACTATCTTCAATATCCTGTCAGATTAATCTTCCTTCTGCATAAACTGAGTCTGTTCAGAAACCTTCAACCAGTGGACCATTCAAAACAGATTCCCTACTGCCTACCAAGAAAGTTTCACTTGCTCTGCCTGGTATTAAAAGCTATCTACAACCTGGAACCTACCTTTCCAGCTTAATTTTATTTTACACTACTATCCTTTACATGTACCATCCTTCTCTAATTCCTCCCCTCCTAATACATCCTAACTACTTCCATATTTTACCTCATATTTGGGAATATCCACCATCTTTCTCACCTCCTACTGAATTCTCAACACAGCCTTTAAAGCTCAATTCAAATGTTACTTCTTCCATGAAGCTTTACAATACCTCACTGCTAAAAGATGTCTCACAATCATTATAACACTCTGTCCTGTACTTCTATAATGTACTTATTGCAGCTATATAATATGATCATAATATAATATAATAAATATCATATTTGTATGTATTTCATATTCCCCTGGCAAGTGGAAGGCAGAGCAAAGGCCTAATCTGAAGCCTGTAAGCTTTCTTTTTAAGAATATTTTCCATAACTGTATTTTAATATAATTATTTTCCTTCATAATCCTTTAATTTTTATTTTATGCATTTAAAGATAACATTCTGAAGAGGCCATAGGCTTCTCCAGAGTGGTGCCAAAAGGGCATAGGACACAAAAGGCTTCAGAACATCTTTTCTACATGCTAAAATCCGTAAGGGAAACCCAGTCTTCCCTAAGCTTTGAATCCTCACCAGTTCTTAACAACCTACTTTGAACTAAATATGTACTGAATTGTACTGAATGCTTATTTTTTAAAGCAGAGGAGTAAATACATATATATTTAATATTATATATATAATATATTGGTGCTTACACAGAAGTATAATTATTTAATTTGTCATTTTTTAGGAAAAATGGTCAATTCACTCAAAATCTAGCTGACAGAAAAATTAAATCCATATCCTCAGATTAAATACAAATTTCTGCATTTCTCTGCTGATCACAATGATGGTTCATTAGATTCTGAATCTTGGGAAGGGACCCTAATGATCTAGCCTAATCCCTTTATTTTATAGATGAGAGCCTCTATTTCCTAATTTGTAAAAATAAGTGAATTGGAATACAGCTATTAAGAAGAAAGGTTAAATTTCACATGAGGAAAAATGCAATCCCTAATTCTAAGCATTTTCAACATCATAAAAGATAGTAGGTGATAACTAAGGGAAAAAAATCGAAAGGAGAGAAATTAGTACAGGGCTGAAAATACTTTTGAGTCACAAAACCCCCGCCCCTAATTTCATGTAGTGACTCTAAACCAGGGGTTCCTAACCTTTTCTATATGCTCATCTCTTGCTGTCTAGTAAAGCCTATGGATTTCTCCCCCCTCAGAACAATATCTTTAAATTAATCAAATAAAATATATGGGATTACAAATGAAACAAATTATATCAAGTTATCAAAAAAAAATTTTTAAGTCTATGGATCCCAGGTTAAGAATTTTTGTTTCAGAGATGAAAATCTAGCCTACTTCAAAATATTTTGACAAGAAACACAGTTAATAACCTTAATCGGCAATTCTAGGGTTTTACAAAATTTCCACATAATTTTTAAAACATAAGCATAAACTCATTTTCCTTTTACTGATACTGGAAAACAGAGCAAAGTCACTCTCTTCCACACACAATTCAGGTAAAATACTTGCTTACAACTTAATCTTTTTTCCCCTTCAAAGAAAAGTCATCCCAGATCTTTTCATCTGTTTTCATAGAGCTTATTTTCCACTCTTTTAAAAAGCTTTGTTGGCTATCCTTTCCTCTGAACTACAAATCAGTTCTCCTCATACCCTCTGGGGTTATAGACACCACATGGGACACACTACCAAATGCCAAGCTATCATCAAGAAAAAGTATATATATACTTTCCCTTCTATCAGACCCAGCACTGAAATTATGAGACGCAAACTCCAATGGTTACCTTAATAAGAGCGGGGTACGATGTTGCTTCCTTTTCTAGAGGCAAGATCTCAAAATTTGTAGGAATGAATTCATTCTTCGTTGGAAGCTTAAACTTTCCATTTAAGTCAGCATTTTTCCATTTCTGGAGTGAAAATGAGAGCAAATTAAATGTGCCCAAAAGTTCTTCACATTCTTCTTCTGTAAAAAAGATTTTAAGGGCAATATTGTGCCACAGCATGCACGTGATATCTTTTACACACTTTTACACAGATAAGCACTACTACTAAAGACCTACTGATCCATCTATATACTCTTACACCCTCGTCAGCCCTTGTGACCAGGTTCCTTCATTTGCTAAGTCGAGGGTATAATGTAAGGTGATGGAAAAAAATTCAGCTCAGTACCTACAAGAACATTAGAATCAGATCAATGACCATGGTGCCTAATGAACTAAACTAACCAGTCACAGATCATCAATGTAAAATAAAATCATTAATAAACTTGTGCATGGTTAGACAATTGAATTAAATACGTATAAATATATAGCAGTCCAAGGGCTAACCTCAAACCTCAAGGGCTATCCATATTTTTAGAATTGGCCATTTTTTAGTTGTGGAAAGTTAGTTCTTTCCATAACTTGATGGCCATGCTGGCTGGAATTTCTCTAACTTATCAGACTATATTCATGGCCTGGCCGTGAGCTTTTAGCTAAATCAGTAATTTGGGGGGGGGGGGGGGGGGTTGGGCAATGTAATTAAGTGACTTGCCCAGGGTCACACAGCTAGTAAGTGTTATGTGTCTGAGTCTGCATTTGAACTCAGGTCCTCCTGAATCCAGGGCCGGTGTTCTACCCACTCTGCCACTTAGCTGCCCCTAAATCAGTAATTTAGAGAGAAGGCTGAGGATAAGATTGGCCCCACACCTAAGCTAGGATGCAGCTGTCTTAATCATTGAGCTGAATTTGTATCACAGCTAGTGTTGTTTCTAGTAATAGTTATGATAATCCATTTTCCTCAAAATAAACCTATAAGATAGGTAATTAAAAGTATCACTACTCTAATCCTACAGGTAACAGAACTGTGTCTCAGAAAAAGTCAATGACTTTTCCATGGCTATACGACCAGTGAAGGCAGGACAAGAACTTGTGTCTTCTGACTCCCAAGTCCATTCTCTTCTACCAGTGAGTTATAATCCTGTTTTCTTCTCACTCAAATACTTACAGAATTTCATCATTGGGAACTCCCTTCTACTAAAAGGAACAGAACAAGGCCTAATCCTCATGGCACAGACAACTTTCTCGTGATTACTCCCTCCAGCAATGCACCTGCTCTGCAATTTAATAGTCTTAGACAGTAGCCTAGAACAATGAAAGGTTAAGTGACTTGTCCAAAGTCGTACAGTCAGGAAGTGTCAGAACAGGGACTTGAATGCCAAGACAAGGGCACCTGGTGGCACTGTAGTGCACAGAGCGCTGGGCCTGGAGTCATAAAGTTTGAGTTTAAACCCTCAGACACTTACTAGCTGTGTGGTCCTGGACAAGTCACTTAACCTCTGTCTATCTCAGTTATCTCATTTATAAAATAAGGATAATAATAGCACCCACCTCCCAGGGGTGCGGTTGAAGATCAACTGAGATACTATTTGTAAAGTGCTTAGCAAAGTGCCTGAAAATGGTAAGCTCTTTGTAAACTCGCTATTACCATGACCTGGCAAAGAGCCCAGTTCCTTATCTACACGCTTCCCCCTCCCCCCTCTCTTATCACACTAACCAAAGCAGATCACAATTGCCAAGCAACTTAATAGACTATGTTTGAGAGTAGTTGTGGCTGAAAATTCATCCTATGGTAACTGACTATCCCCTACCTCCTAACAGTATTGACTGTGAGGAGGGGGTAAGAGTTTGAATCTCCAGGAAGACCAAATGGTGGGGACTGGACAGTACTTCACACGTAATGATAAAATCATGGGCAGTTAAAGAGTTAGCAGGGAGTATAGAGACCATTTAGTCCAAGCCTCTCATTTCATAAGATGAGAAAAAAGAGGCCCCCCAATGGCTGAATGACCTCTAAGATCTGTCCCAGGTCACACAGCTAAAGAGTGCCAGAGCTGGGGCTCTAGACTTTCTACTACACTTTCTACTCCCTACTGGTGAGTGCTAAAGAATTTTTTTTAAGAGAGTTACTACTGGTTTCATTGTTAACTGTTTTTAAATAGGCTATTCGTACACTGTGACCCATCTAAAGGAAAAAACTATCCATAGCAGCTTTACACATGATAGCAAAAAAATCTATAAACGTCTCACATATCCTGACTGGGGAATAAGTGAACAAATATTAGACAAACATAATGGAATATTACTGAGCTATGGGAGGAACAGGATAAATACAAATATGGAAGTCTGACAGAGTCATAAAGAGTGAAGAACATATATACATTAGCTATGCAAAAATAAATAATAATAATAAAATTAGAAAAATTCAATAAAGTGAGTAACCTCAGAAGGAGAAACAGAAGTAAAAAGGGCATTTTTTTAGTTAAAATTTATCTTTAAAAGTCTTGAATAATTTGGAGCTTAGGATTTTTATGCAGAACCACATTTCATTTCATGTGCTTTTTATTCTGAATCTGTTGATGGCTACTGTTTAGAGTTAAAACTTTGTAAAAAGAAAAGTTTATTTTAAATTACTCTTAAGTTTACCTTCAGCTCACACACCACCACCAAATGGGAGGAGACAGCACCAGGAGACAGCACCAGAACATAAGGTTTCAACTTTGCCCACATCTTGGATTGATGGAGCTAATAGAATTGTTTCTGTCATATTAAAAAACTCTAGGGCTCCCATTTTAAAATGTGGAGATTGTCAAAGCCCCCTAAAGTTTTTCTTATTTCAGATGGTATATGCCAGAAATGGCAACTACATTGAGAAAACCCTAAGAACAATCTCTCTCCCTTTACCTCTGTACTCTCCTCTTCTTCCCCTTCTCCCCCAACCCCAAGTCTGTCTATCAGGACTAGCACAGTAGCCACGAGGCTTTCATTCTATATTTGTGCCTCCTTTTTAGTTAACAGGAGGATGTGCAGACCAAAAATGAACCCAGAAACTATGCCTTTTAAAAATGTTTCGGATTTTGGAAGAATAAAGAACTTTTTTCCTGCTTTATTTTAAACTTTCTTCACTGATTTTTGTTAAGCTTACCTCGATGACCTCATCTGGTATAGCCTCCTGTTTGTATTGTGTTCCATACCACTCCTCTGTTTGATCTGTTTGTCCTTCGAAAGACTTGGAAACTATTGCAACCCTAAGAACAAAAATGGACAGAAAACAGTAACCTTCTAAACCAACATATCCATAAGGAACTATTAATTGGTCAAGACACTGAAAAAATCCTCCTAGAACATAAGAAAATCCTAACAGGATCTGAAAACAGAAATCCTTTCAGACTCTAGCTCAAGTTGCAGTGGCTTTTAGGGTACACACTATTTCTTTTCTTATGTAAAGTAATCATCAATTAGATCATCTATAAGTATAGTGTACCTGCTCTCAGAGAAAGTACTAGGGTATGAACAACATTTTTTTGCTTTGATTATTTAGAGAGGATGAAAAATTCCTAAGCTAGAATTGGGGAAAATCACAATCCAAGTTAGCAAGCATTTTTTTTGAGTACTTACTTTGTACCAAGCACCATTCTAGATGCTAGGTACTCAAGAATCAGAGACAAAAAATGAAACAGGAAAGAAGCCAGGAACAAAGATTCTGAAGAGAAAAAAGGGAATGTAAACCAATGTCAGAAGTTAATGAGTGGTAGAAAGTAACAGAATAGAAAAAAGAAATCTTGCAGGGCAGAAATGAGGTTCTACTTGAAAGGGAACTTTAGCTACTCTGAAGAAGCAGCAACAGCTCAGGCCCCCCTTGGCCACCAAAGAAGGCTCATAGGCACTAACAGATGAGAAAAGCCCTGTGACAGCATCCAGAAGGAAAAGATGCACAGTAATGACATTCCCTGCTAAAGAATGCAGAGGCAGTTGTGGACAGACACGATAAATCAAAAGACACACTGTCTCCCTGAAGTATGCTACAGAGAACCCAAGACCCCAAACACCCACTAATTACTACCTGCTTCACTCATCAATAAGCTATACAGCTAGAAGAAATTTGGAAAGCATCTTAAGAGACTCTGAAGTCCTGGTAGGAAAATGGCTTTGAGGCACAGGTGGTATTTCCAATTAATCCTCTCTTTGGGGGTCATGTCATTGGAAGAGAAAGGAAGATTTTTTAAAAAGCCAAGAGAAGTGTTTGGTTTCCCTGGCTCAGGTGCCTAGGACACTAAAAGGATGACAGAGCAGCAGAATGCACCTTAAGAAGGCTGAGAAAAATGAATTTAGCAGATAAATCATACACATGATTTTTTAAAAAGGTTTTAAAACTGGAGTTTGAAAGGGAAGGAGAAAAGAACACAGGTAAAACTACAAAAATCAGGTAATAAGTGAAGGCAACATGCATGAAAGCAGAAAGAAGCATAGTGAAGTAAGCAAACTTGCTTGAATTCTTAGGTGAAAATAAGAAGAAGGATGGTCAAGAAGAATACTTATGGCCCCAGATGTGTACAAAACAATTCAGAGAGTATAGGGGGAAAAAATGAACCTGAAATGTTAATACAAGGTAAACTTGCTTTTATAGATATTACTGAAGTTTTGTATGACAGAAATCCATAAGCCTATAAGTACAAACACAATGGAAGAGCTTTTTGGGTTAGGACAGAAAGAAGTTGCTAAATATTTTCTTAATACAGATTACAAAATGACACAGAGCAAGTAAGGGAAGAGAGAGGAGACTTCAAATACCTAGACATTTACTAAGAGACTAATTTTTAAAAAAAAAAAAAAAGTAGATTAACTAATAAATTCTTGGCCTGCCTTGCTGAGAATTTCGTTTCTCAGAAGACAGAAAAAACATCCTAGAGGTTACAAGAATGATGAGTGGAAAACAGGAGACATACAGCCTAGACTTTAGGAAAGGAGATTTTGAAACATTCATAGAAAAGAATGACTGAAAAATTCTTATCTCTCAGGCTTTTTCCTAAATTCCACACAAAAATGGTATCTTGTGTATGACAATATAGTATTGGACATATTCTCGTTAAAGAAAGCTGTAACAGCTATGGTTACATTCCTTTTTATTCATGCTTTTTTGAGAAAATGAGGTAACATGTAAACTCTAGTCTCCCTAATTGCATTTAGAGGCTGGTCATATTTTGATTGATTATACAGTCTCTAAATTTCATCCTATAACCAAAGACCAGAAAAAAAAAAGCAATATAGCTTATCAATATCACTGAGCATCCAACATGGTGCTCTGTATAAAATAAATGTTTAACAGTTAAAATAATAGATGGAAAGTTCTAAAAACAAACACATAAATCATTATAATTCCAATAAAGAAGAATAGGAACATCTAAAAAAACCAATATTACTAAACAGAGAATTCACTAACTCAGTCAAAAAACATCAAATGCTTATTATGTTCAAAGCATGTAGCTTAAGTTCAGATTTTAAAAGGACATGCATGAAAGATGGAAAGATGAACATACAGATAAAGATAACAACCAAAAGTAACATAAACCTAAAGGCTAAAGCCCCTAAAAAAACAGAAGATTGTGGGAAAAAAAATGCTAAAAATAACAAAATGGGCTTTTAAATGAGCTATATTAATAGCAAGAAAGGCAAGAAAAAGACAACAGACCTGCCTAGGGAAGATGCAGAAATGATAGCAAATGATGTAGAAAAAGAAAAAATATTCATATTCTATTTTGCTTCCATCTTCTCCAGCAAGAATAGCATTCAGACAGAAAAGGGCAGAATGAAACTAGAGGAATTCCAGCCTGTGAGGGGATCTCACCCTAACTCTAGGTTTTGTGCCTCCTCCTCCTCCTCCTCCTCGCTGAGGACAGAAGCCAGGTAGAGGGGTCACTGAGCCCCTTTTCATCACGCTGGTGGGGAAGCTTCTAGGAAGCTGAGAGTCATCAAAGGGAGGACATTAGACCGACAACACAAAGGTAAGAAGTACCCTTCTGCCGCTTTCTCTCCGTTCCTTTTAACCTCGATACTAGCATATGAGAGACAGCCAGCAGAGTGGAGAGTGAACTGGTTTCAGTTCGGAAGCCCTGGCCTCCGGTGCCACCTCTGACACCTGCTGTCTAGTTGACCCTGAGGGCAAGTTACTTAACAGTGTCCCAAGAGACTTTAGGACTGAGCACATATCAGTCCACACAGGTAGAGGGAGGTTCTTCACTAGGTGTTCCCTATACTAATGAAATCACAGGTCTGGTTCCTCCAAAAAGAGCATCTCTACCAGATTAAACACCAAGGTAAGAGAAGACCTCCATGGGAAGACCAGCCAAATGTTTTAAGCTTAACAAAGTAAAATTCATTATCTGGCAAAAGGAACTATCTGGTTTATAACCAGAAGTGACTATCTTTAATATCTATTGAATTCCATGTTCCAATGGATAAATCAGACAAGAAAGTCTATTCAAGTTTCTTGACATCATGATTATTTTTTGCACTCCACTGGATAAAAATGTATGACTACTATATTCCTATAGTGAGACTCAATTTTTTTTCTATACTAGCTTCATTTTTTAGTTTTAAGTTTTAAAGGTAAGTATATTTCTACCTCTGCAGAAATGAACACAATTACTAAAAGCTAAGCACAGAATTTCATTTCTCAATGTGATTTAAACCCAAGATTCACTCCGTCAAGCAAAAATTGATATAGCAAATTCTAAACCTATAATCCTTGTGTATGGGGTACAAGGTGATCTTTGGTAGCTTGGAATTACAGAAGCATGGCTGGACATACTTTTACAAGACTTCAGTAGCCTGGAGATCACATTCTGTGGCACAAGGATGCATGTATCCAGCACAGCCACAGATTTAATTGAGAACAGCTCTCAATAAAGCTTCCAGGTCAAACTGGGCAACTCATCACAACAGCTGACATGTGAGTGTAGGACAATGGAGGAGATCCAGATGATAGTTCTAATTCTTACTGTATAACGTGAGAAATCAGTTCTTTAGGCCTCAGTTTCCTCATGAGTAAAAAGAGAAAGGATGGATTGAATGACCTCGCAAGTCCTCTCCAACTCCACTGGTAGGAAGTTCTCCATTAAACTCTTGAATTCAGATTACAGCAGAGGCCCAAGGAACAAGTTTAAAAAAAGGAAAAGCTTCAAGAAAACTGAACTCACTGTTGCAAAGCCTAAGTGTAATAAAGGTCTTAACCAAAAGAAGCCAAGCCCTGCTGTTTGAAAAGTTAGATAATCTTGTTACAAGCGTGCATGAAGCCAATGCACAAAGTACATGCATTCTAAAGGCAGGCCTTTCTGCTGAAAGCAAAGAAGAAAAGCAACTCATGTATTACAAACTGCTTCAGTTCTGTTCAATTCAGTGGAACAAATGTTCAGTAAAGATGTATCAAATTAGGACACTCCACAAGGCATTAGGAATACAAGATTTAAAGTTGTCACAGTCTTTGCTCTAAATGATCTTACAAGGAGAAATACAAGATATACATGTAATGTAATACAAGACAGAATATGATGAAGACAGGGAAAGTACTCTCAGAAAATCTGAGAAGGGGCAGCTGGGTGACACAGTGGACAGAGCACCGGCCCTGAAGTGAGGAGGACCTGAGTTCAAATTCAGCCTCAGACACTTGACACCTACTAGCTGTGTGACCCTGGGCAAGTCACTTAACCCCAATTGCCTCACCAAAAAAAAAAAATCTGAGAAAGGGAAAACTTTCATTTGCTGTGGGGAAGAGAAGGAAGCAGGTAGGCATCATGCAAGAGGGAGTGACTACGTTGATCTCCTTGAAGAAAAAGGGGAATGAGGTAAGACATAACACAATAATAATTCATGGTATTAATGATGAATAGCCTTGGGAGAATCACTTCTCTCTGGGCCTGACTGTTCTCAGCTGTAAAATAAAAAGTGACTGGTCTAGATGATCTTGTGGGTCCCCATCTTTTCCAAATCCTATAATTCTATGGTCCTTCTGACTTCAAGTCCACTGTTACACCATATTATTATGCTGCCGCTATGACACAGTCATAAAGAAAAGGTTAAATTATGCTCTATAATCTCTTTTTAAGAAGACTGGGTTATATATAACAAAGTTTATAAAGAGTCTCACTAAAATAGTGTTTTTTAAAGGGGCACAGAAAGGGTTAAGGTTTTGGTTAGTTACTTCTAAAATATTCACGTGGAATCCTAGATTTCCCACAATGACAGATAACAGAGATACTATTGCATTTATTTATTTATTTTGCTTTTTTGGTGAGGCAATCAGGGTTAAGTGACTTGCCCAGGGTCACACAGCTAGTAAGTGTCTGAGGCTGGATTTGAACTCAGGTCCTCCTGACTCCAAGGCCAGAGCTCTATCCATTGCGCCACTTAGCTGCCCCACTACCACATTTTTAAATGCCAACATGCCAACTTTTTCTGAGTATGATCCTTAAAGTACCAATGGGAATAAAGTGACAATGATAGCTAAATTACAGTGGTAATACAATACTGTGTCAATTTTTTTTTGCCAATTTATTCCCAAATTTTATTAATAAAATATTTATTGAATATCTGATACAAACTGAATTATATAAGTAAGGTATTAGTGATGAACAAACATATTTCCTCTCTTATAAAATTATTTTGATTTTCACTGGTCTTTTAAAATGTAATTTATAATAACGTCATCTTCAAAATGACTTACCGGACATTTTCTGGCCTCAGTTTGTCAAGAACCATCTCTATTAAATCAGGGCGAAATTCTTCTAACAAATATTCTGCTGCAAGCACTTCTTCTAGGGGATAATACTTTTAAAAAGAAAACACAGTCTTAAGATACTAAATAGCCATATATTAACAAAAATACACGTTAAATGCATTTTTATTTCACTAAATTCATTATCTTTCTCTCTAAACACTTCCCGCTTCCTCAATTCCCTATTACTGCTGAAGGCTCCATCATCTTTATCACCTTGGCTGGGAACCTAGGTGTTGTCCTCAACACCTCGCGCTCTCTCACCCCCCAACTCCCCTATATATTTAATCTGTTGCCAAGTACTACTGCAACATCTACCTTTGCAGCATCTCTCAGATATGCTCCCTTCTCTGCTCTGACACTGCCACCCCTCTGGTGCAGGCCTAACGAATCACTCCATGCCTGGGCTATACTTCAAAAGCCTTTGGTTGGGTCTTTCCCTATCTAGTACATCTTGATCTTCTAAAGCACAGCTCTGACCATGTCATTACCCTAATCAAACTCCAGTGGCTCCCATTACCTCCAAGGTCAAATACAAAATGCTCTATTGTTTTCAAAGTCCTTCATACCCTGGTCCTTTCCTACCTTCCCAGGCTCCTTATACCTCACTCCCCTCCTCTTGGTGCCCCCTCCATGAATTCTATGACCGAGTGACTCTGGCCTCCTCGATTTTTTCACCTCCTGACTCCTCTGCCTTTCTACTGATTCTCCCCCATGCCTGGGATGTTCCTCCTCCGTATCTCTACTTCCTGACTTCCCTGAAGTTACAGTTAAAAACTCACTACGGTCTCCCCCCTAAGATTATCTCCAATTTATCCCACATTTAGCTTGTTTGTACATGGTTATTTGCATGTTGTCTTTTCCCCTTTAGATTGTGAGCTCCTTGAGGACAGAAAATGTGCTTGCTTAGCAGAGTATCTGACACATAAGAGACCCTTAATAAATGATGTTGAATTGGTTTGACTTTCTCCATTAACTTTTTATCCCACAACAGAAAAGTTTCTCAAATATACTAGTTTTTACCTTCTTCCCATGGTTTGGGATGGTTTTGTATTTTAGAGTTTTTGTGAGTTAATCCCACAAATTAGTCTGTTTTAAAGCAACATTTCATTTGTTTGAATACAAATGACTAGACACAGCCTGCTCTAGAAAGAAGGGTTTGATGGTAAAATGCTGGCACCTACAGGGCAGTTTTTAAATGACTAGCTCAACTAGAGATATACTCCCCTCTGCTGGGTAAAAAACTGCTGTGCCAGTAAACCTAATATTGCTACTACTGCTGTGAATCACCTCCTTAAAGCAGGGTAAAGGTAAGAATGGCCAAGAACTGAGCTAAATGAGCACCTAGATGAAATCTACACACATATACAAGGTCATGATCACAAACTGTATTTCAACATTTGGGACTAAATTTGGAGACAAAGGACCTAGGTTCAAAATGTAGCTCTGAAAATTGGGCAAGTCATTTATTATCTCTGGGCCTCATTTCCCTCATCTATAAAACAAAGGGATTGGACTAGATGAACTATAGGTCCATAATCTTAAGGGAATACTTAATCTGAACCATTTTCCAAGATGTACAATAACAAAAATAATTATCCAAACTTCTGTGCCACCCCAATATCCAAAACACTACAAGTTTCCTTCAAATCAATCACCATGCTTTATTCTCCCCTCAGACAGGCCTGATAAAAAAGGCTTTGCTATAAACTCTAGGAATACTAGAGGTCTTATAAATTGTAACCACTCTGAAAAGTTCCTTTTCTTTTTAGTGGACTAGGGCATGTGTCTTCCAGAGACCATGGACCTGCCTAGGATAAGCAGCTGAATATTTAATTGGTAGCTCTAGGACACAAGAATACACAGTTTCCAGGATGATGACTTAGGACACCTCCGGTAACACAACACCCTCTCACCTCTGGTCACATGGGAATCAAGCCACACATACATTTTAGGGTTTTTTTAAACAAAAGTAAGGGGTTTAATCCCAACTGTTCCAGATTATTTGTTTTTGGAATAGGAATTGGTACAGAATCTTTGATTTCATTGGCACATGGAACTTTCAGATACAGAAACTCTTCCTACAACATAGGTCAGCCCTTTCTCTGTAATTTCATAGTCTCAGATGCCCAGAACAAGGAAATGACTTGACCAGTTTCATGCAGACATTATGCATCAAGAAGCGAAATTTGAAACCAAGCCTTACTGACTCCAAGGCCAGTTCTCTTATTCATTAGGCTACACTGCCTTTGATATTTGTTTCAAATTTACATATTAAATTTTTATACAGAAAATAAAATTCAGCAAGTAAATCACTTTTTTCTAAGCAGAATATAGAGAATCAAAATACAGAAAGCTAAAAACTTATCGAACACCAAAGTTTTGTACTGAACAAATGCTTTGTACTACAACCTCATAAATCTTTCCCATAAATTCCTTCAAATACAATATCAGAAATAAATGAAATCATCAAAATTAATATACTAACTCCAAAATATCCTATACACAATTTTTAAAAAATTACTTACATGCAGTATTCCTGCAATTTTAGATGTATAACCTCTAGGTCTCTCTTTATCTTTAAACCTAAAAGCAACAGCATTCAAATCCTAAAACAGAAAATTAATCCAATTAGGCACTGCAAAACAACTCTGATAAACAGTCTACTATAGTATTTTGGTTCTCATATATGTACAACTTTTATTGCATTTTAAATTTTACAAATTTTCTGAGTAGCATCCTTTTTTATTTAAAGTAATTTCATTATGTATTTGTTTGAGGAAATGTAGTCCAGACACATAAAATCAGATGAGAAAATAACTCTTTAAAGGTCTGCAAGAACTCTGCTCACCTCAAAGAATATAGAACTAAAAGTAAAACTAGGTAAAAACTGAATAAAAATTGATCTTTATTATACAAAAAAGTGGTAAGAAAATAGATTATCATGCAGAATGCACAGAATCTGATCTTGGTGGGCCAAGAAAAGTACTCTAAAAAAAAAGAGCCCTTCCAATACAATTGTTAAAAGAAATGAGCTAATGTCTAAGCTGACTCCAGCGATCAAGATTTTGCATAAGTAAAGAAGATGTCTCTTACATTAAAAACAAACGGATTTTATAGATTTTATTAATTTAAGTCAAAGTACCTTAAAAGGGAACACTCCAAAACGTAGTCACATTTTTTAAAGAATGAATATCATTTACTTCATACAATAAATAATACAACAACAGCCAGGCTATTTATTTCCAAGCATTATTACTTAAAATTATTCTTAAGGGCAGGGCACATTTCAGTAACAAAATTTTGAGATAGAAAGGAAGATACCCCCTTTGGTTATCTGAAACATTTTTACTGTTTTTCAATATAAGGTCCTGAAAGTTTACCAGTAATTTACTAAATATTTATCTAGCAGACAAAGAGAATAATTGTATTTACCAATGGTACTGGGCCTTATAGCCAGGGCACAGCAGCACAGGGATTGAGAGGTACCAGCTTAGTAAAAGCTAGGTTTCTCCTGAGAGGGGGCAGTTTTGGTTCCTTCTTTCCCCTTAAGAAGCTTATAAGCTAACTGGGCCTCAGGCAACTAACAATGCTCAGAGAACACTATAGCTCATCTACCACTATTAAAAACTGGAAGGAAAAAAAAAACACAATTTCAAATTTCAGCTGGGTCACTGATGAGTTTCGATCTAAATTAATTCACATGTATTGATTGTAAAATATAGATAAGCTCCTTAAAAAAAATGTGGTGAAACAAATGTACCTTGCACTCTTGGAAAACCCATTCTTGAGGTCCTTCTGTACGTAACTTCTGAATGTATTGAAACATGTGCAAAATTATATCTTCAACATGTACTGGAAAAAAGGGGCACACTTAAAAATCGTTCAGTCCTTGTATCCTTCAAATCCGTGAGCCCACTCCTAAGGTAAAGTAAGGCAAGTAGAATATGGTCCCTCTTAGAAATGAAGTCCTCACCTCCCAGCGATTGGTGGCATGGCCCAAGCACTCCTGTGAGATGGTATTCTGGGCTCGTGGAGTCAATAAAGTTTCAAAGGAGATGCTATAGGAGCAGCAGCCCCAGGAATACCAGCATAGGGAGATGAGAAGCAAAAGGGAAAGGAGTTAAGAACATGGGCTACAAACCAGCCCCACTTCAGACTGGAAAGATAGGTTGGTAAACATTTTCCAAGAACTGTCATAGTTTTCATTTACAGGTTTAAAAAAAACACCTATGACAAGAGGGCCAAGTTACATGGGGAAATTAGAAATGTGAACTTGTAAAGTAAAGAAAATTGAGAGCTTATAGATTTGCAATATAAATTATATTCAAGGAATAAGAATGTAAAAGAGATAAACCATGTAGGATAAATTTTCATGAAAAAGCAAATGGTGTAGTAATACTTACAAAGTCCTTCCTCAGTCAAATCCACATTAATGATGAAAAACATAAAACCTCTGGCTCCTTCCTTTTGACCTCCTACAAGAGTGTTTACCCAGCCTGCAATGCACAAAGGAAATCAATGTGACCTTTTCTCCTGCTCCTTTCAATGCAGATAAATTCCATTACTGTTGATATTACTATACATTACACACACACACACACACGCAAATTATGTATGTATGCATGCATGCATGCACACACATACTCATTCTCTCTGTATAAATTTTGTCCACAGGAGTCTTACCCTATACTCAAAACATCCCTTCTCTCTTCACCTGCCTCACAATCAAAACTTATTCGGTCAGCTTTCAGGGTGGCAAGAAAACAAAATAGGGTTAAAATTTCCAAATCTAGATTATTCACACCTTCTGCTTTCTCTGATCCTATACTAGTACTGTAAAATGGTAATCAATAAAGCAACATAAATAAGAATACTGACTAGAATCAGTTCAATGAAATCCAAGGAATACACATACACAAACTCGACAAATTTATGTTGAGTGATACAACTCAGGCCATGTCATTTTTGGATAATTCTATTCATCCCTTACTCCATACACAAAAAATGACCTTGCATCTCACTAACTTCACTGAAATAACATCAAATTGTATGAGTTTCACTTTTTACTTTTCATCTTCCTTTCACTTCAAGGTATGAGAAAATATTAAAACCTCAATCCCTACACTTAGCTACTAAATCCAATCAAGACAATAAAAAGAAAGCAAACATCCAAAATTACCCTCCTCTAAGAGTGAAGTAGAAAGAAAGGCAGACTGGTAAAATACTGGTGGAGCGCCAATCAGTACAATCATTTTGAAAAGTAATTTGAAATTACTGCATGCAAATAAAGTAACTAAGATGTCTATGATATCTGAGACAGAGATTTCACTAACAGGCTTATAACCCAAGGGAGTCATTAATAAGAAAGTCACCCTAAGGAGCAGCTAGGTGGCGCAGCGGCTAGAGCACTGGTCTTGGAGTCAGGAGGACCTGAGTTCAAATCCGACCTCAGACACATAACACTCACTAGCTGTGTGACCCTGGGCAAGTCACTTAACCCCATTGCCTAGCCCAAAAAAAAAAAAAAAAAAGGTCACCCTATACATCAATATATTTGTAGCAATGCTTTCTGTGATGGCAAAGAATTTGAGGCAAGGTGGAAGAACATCTACTGTGGCAGTAAACAAACTGTGGTACATGAACATATAGGAATATCCTGGGCTTGTAAAAAATGACAAACATGATGAATACAGAGAAGCGTGGAAAGATGTGAACTGATGCAGAATAAAGTAAGCAGAGTCAGGAAAACAATATGCACAATGACTACAACAACAGGAATGGAAACAACCACAACACAATCAAAAAATGAATGTTGCAAAATTATAAAGAATAAGCATGGCTTGAAAGAAGAGACACAAGATACTCCATCCCTTTGAAGAAGTGGGAAGTCAAGCGTGGCATACACAATGTTTTCAAGCTTCTGCGATTAGTTTTGCCAATTTTTTCTTTTTCTTTTGTCTTTAAAAATATCATTTGTTAATAATATGGAGTGACTCTTTTGAGAGGAGATGGGTAAGGAATACTGGGGGAAATTTTGATGATGCTTACAAAAAAGCATCAAAAAAAAAAAAAAAAAAACCAACCCAACATTTTTTTTTTTAAATACACTCCACCACGCCAAAGATTACATTTCAAATTTAATCAAGTATCAAAGCAATCTTCCTAGCAATCTTGGAAAAGAAATGACTGGCAAAGTTAAGAACTGTGATCTTCCACATGTTGGGAATTAATATCCAAAAGATGATTACCAAGAGACTTACCCTTTGATTTGAGTTCTGATAAGAGACTTCCAGGGCCTTCATGTCCAATAAGATGGCCAAGATAATGACCAGGGTTTGATTTATAGTATTTCTGAAGATCAGGTATTGGAAATGTAACATAAAGATTTCTAATGTCCTTAATGGGTACAACCTTGTAAAGTTGCTGAAAATAAACAAAGACATTAGTCTAACTAAAACTCACTGAACCTAATATTCATCATCAGCAAGACTATTTGTAAGATTCTAAACCTTTGGGGAAAACTTTCAAATTCCTATCAAGTTTAGATGTTTGAATAAAATTGATAAGAAATTATGTTTGTAGAATTTCTTTACAATTCAACTTGCATCATTAATCAAAAGGAGCACTGGACAAAGAGGTCTGGAGACCTGTAATCCCAGTCCCACCCCTTACATGAGGTATGTGTCACTTTAGGTAAGTCACTTAACTTCTCTGGATCTTAGTTTACTCCTTTGTAAAATGGGGATAATACTGCTTTTTACCTGAGGAAATATCCTCAGGGCTATTGTGCATATCAAATGAGATTATGTAAGTAAAAATATTTTATCACTGCAAAATGTTAAAAAGTTGTTCTTGTTAGAAAGTTCAAACTTTTGGCATTGGAAAATAATTACCATAATTTACTGAACTCTCCTCACTGCACTCACTACGATTCCTTTTACTGTAGCATAGTATCAAATGTACCCAAATTCTGCCTTATAAACGATAGTACAAAAAAAGGTATCTCTCTTCTACTCTTCTCTAACCAAGTTCTTATAATCTCACATCTAAGAGAAAAACATATTTACTCACCCTGAGATGCTCTTCTTGGAAAGGGTGCTCTGGAAATTCCGGTAACGGGACATTTTTGTTCTCTACTTCTGCAAAGAGCTTCACGACTAGTTCAGTCAGTTCATTTAGCGACTCTGCAGAATAAAAGCCATTAGAATCATGACTTAAATTAGCGATGATCAGGAATGCCTGGCATTTTAGCCAAGAAAATCATGTAACACAAATCTCAGCCCTAACAAGAAATTATAAAGCAAAAGCACATGTGACTGTACTGAAACAAAGAGTTAAGTCCTCAAAGTAACAGTAGGCTCTAAAAACGTTTTTAGCATAACAAACATATAGATAAAGCGAGGAATACATAACCAAAGAGCAATTCAAGAGTACAGCTTTGAACAAATAAGTTTGATATCAACTGCTGAATGACTGAGGTCTTCTCCCCAGATCATCCACAATTAGAGGGCACAAACACGTGAAATAAACACTTGAAGAGCTTGTGTAATTATTACATTTGTTAACACCTATATTTTGACAGCACCCACAATCCTTCAACATGCGCTTAGTACCTCATTAACAAAAACAAATTACTAGACAGCCCTCTTCCTCCCTGAGCCTACGACACCGGCCTTCTCACAGCTGCTGCTATTCAGGGATTCTTCTTTTGCAGGCTAGTATTCAAACATCTCTATTTGCCATTCAACGGATTTTTTACTCTTTGTGTTATTTTCACATGATAAATTACAAAGATGATTTGAAGGTGTTTTTCATGGACTCAACCCAGCACCAAAATTACTAATTATGGTTCTAAGGAATTGTCAGGTATGCTAAAGCCTAAAATGAACCAAATCTTAAAAATAGCAGAATCAACAAAAAAACCTTTAAAAAAAAGAAGTTGCTTGCAATAAGAATGAGACAGACCTCTTGGGGAAGAGGACACAGGGAGAATAAAAAGACTCAAGCCCTACTATTGTTTCTGTCTCCTTTACCAAGAATAGTTTACAAACTGGAATGGGTAATACAAACACAGAAAAGAGGGAATTGAAGCCCAAGACAGATTAGGAACCAGTATAAGAACACTTAACTGTCTTAGGAGATTTAATTTTCCAGAGGCAAATATTCTGCATTTCTGGATACTAGAGGGAAAAAATGTAGATGTGGCCTCTCAAAATTACTTTTACAAATCACAAAGCATAGAAGAGGCACTACCGAACCAGAAAAGGATAAAAATGGATTTTTAAAATTAAGGCAGTATCTAAAAGAGTTGAAAAGATGAATTTCAAAAATTAGTAACTTTGATACCAATTACTATAGAAATTTTAGTCCTTGATAAAGCTCAATAAAATCTACTAAGAATAAAGTAAGTCAAACTAGCCTCATTTAATTTTTTCAGCTAGACACACGATAAAAACACAGTTAAATTTTGCAGATGGGATCTGAAAACCATTTCTGGCAATCTTCATAGATAAAGTAGAGAAACATGGGCCAGGTGGAAATTTACATGCTCTGTGACAGGCCAAGCATGGAGGACCTTAGTGGCTTTAAAGACTGGTATAACACCTGAAACTTTCCAACAAACAACTCTGGCAAGCAGGCAAGTCTATAGTTCAAGGTCATAACTTCTTGCCCTGATGCTTAAAAACAAGAGATGACAGAATCAAAACCCAAAATTATTTCAAAAGGCCTAAACAATGAACCAAAATTAACAAGATGAAATTTGACAGGGATGGATCTAAGGTCCTGTGTTTAGATGTTTTTTTTTTTTTTTTAAATCACTGTACAAAGTATGATAAAGAGAGCTAGCAATTAAACCCAAGGGTTTATTTAAACTGAGTTTATTTAACAAGAGTTTTATACATGAGCCAGAAATATGAGAAAGTTCTTAAAACAGCTAGTTAATAAGCCTTTATTAAGCGCCAGCTATGGCCAGGCATTTATACTAACCTTGGAGACACAAACAAGAGCAAAAAACAGTCTGTGGTCTGAGAAGCTCACAGTCCAGTGGGGAAGACAACATAAAACAACTATGTACAAACAAGATATAAACAGGAAAAATGAGAAATAATCAATAGCGAGAAGGCACTAGCATCAAGGGGAATCAGAAAAGGTTTCCCATAAAAGATAGGATTTTAGATGAGATTTGAAAGAAAGCAAGGAGACAGGTGGGGAAGATGAGCAGGGAGAGAATTCCAGGCACGAGGAACAGACAGTGAAAATCTCCAAAGTCAGGAGATGAAGTGTCTCATTTGAGGAACAGCCAGGAGGTCAGTGTCACTGGATCACAGAGTGTGGAGGAAAGGGTTAGGAGAGGAAGGGATAAAAAAGACTGGAAAGGCAGGAAGGTGGTAATTTACAGAGGGCTTTGAATGCCAAATGAGGATTTTATATTTGAAACTAAAGGTGAAAAAGAGCCACCAGAGTTTACTGAATAGTAGGGTAACATGATCAGATTTGTGCTTTTTAATATTAATTTGACAGCTGAGTTGGGGAAAGACTGGAGGAGAGAGATCTGAGTCAGGGAGACCAACCAAGCAAGCCACTGCAATAGTCCAAGCATAAGGTGATAAGGGTATGCTGTGTGAGAAGAAAGGAGCATACATAAGAGATGTTACCAAGGATTTGGCAACAAACTTGATATGGGGAATGAAAGAGAGTGAGGAGTTGAGGATGATGTCTAGGCTGTGAACCTAAGTGAGTGAGGAGACAGTAGTGTCCTGAACAAAAACAAGAAGTTCAGAAGGACAGAAGAAAAGATAACGAGTTCAGTTCTGGACATGAAAGCCTAGAAGTTAGAAGAGAGAAACTCCTTGCAATAATCTGGATTGGCACTTAGTATGTAATTTTTTGCCTTGGAAAGCTGCCTAGGGCACTGAGAGATTCAGTCCTCAGTCACACAACTAAGTGTACGTCCTAGGCAGGATTTGAATCCATCCACGTCTTTCTGACTTCCAAGGCTGTCCCTCTATTCTCTACATCATCACTGGCTCCTCTCATCTCCATGAGCCTACATTAATCCAAGCACAGTGTTCCTAGGAGATAATAGTTCTTCTTATGGGATCAAATGACATTTAGAATGTTCCATTCAGTTCCAGGTGATACAAATAGAGAAGGACAATGACAAACTTGAATGTGTCAAGAGACTGGAAGACCATGCTATAAGAGGAATGGTTAAGTGAAGATCATTAGCCCAGAGAAGAGGTCATGGTCTTCATACTCAGAAATCAAATACTGCATGAATAAGAACCAGCCTGGTGAGGGTTCAGCAGCTCCAGTGATGATTAGACCATACGTAGTAGTGGATCCCTAGGATCCTGAAAGAAGTAGTCAAGCAGTAGTTATGTGGCCATGGTCAACCTTCTGAGTAAACTTGAAGACCATGAGTCTAGGGAGAGTTAGGGTTTGGTGCCATGCCTACATGAGGGGGAAAAAAATCATAATAGGAAAACGCAGGAAAGTGGAGGGAAATAGTACTGAGATTTTCTAAATGATAGGAATGAAAAATATTTGCTTCTTCATATTCCTCATACGAAAAAAACATCTTATCCAAAGACTAATTAACAATCACTTGACAGAGTCTTACAGTGCCATAAAAATTTTTTCACATTAAAAAAATCTCATAAACAAGGTCACAATCACTTTGATTGTAATTTGAAGAAAATATACTCCCAAAATGAGATTATTAATGAACCATATCAACATCTGCCATGTACTACTATCAATAAGGATTTGGTTTAGATAAAAAATTTCCCCTGGTGCCAGATAAATGTTTTACATTTCCATGACACTCCTAGAGATTGTTAGCACAGTGTATAACACACAATGAAATATACTTGAAAATGTGCCTTTAGAACACATAAAACCAACAATGTACATTTGTTTAATTTGACTTACAGTTACATCTAGAAAGGTAATTTATAAAATCACAGATTATTGCAGATGAAAGAGGACTCTTGGAGATCTT
Organism: Vombatus ursinus; assembly: GCF_900497805.2. Lineage (NCBI taxonomy): Eukaryota > Metazoa > Chordata > Mammalia > Diprotodontia > Vombatidae > Vombatus > Vombatus ursinus. Next base: position 9,033,008 of record NW_020954611.1, read on the forward strand.
CCAATTGAAACCTTTCATTTTAAAAATGAGAAAATTGGGCTAACTAATGGGTAGGCTAGAGTTGGAGCCCTGGCCTTTTGGTTTTAACACCAGTGTTCTTTCTACAACATGACACCCATTACACCTCTCTGCTTTTTTTTAAAAAAACTTGTACATAAAGTAAACAAAGTTTTTAATGAACACAAGCGTATCCTTGAAATAAAGGCCCATCATCATTTATAACAGTTTTCTTTCAGTGATGCTACATGGCATGATTAAAAGTAAGGCATGGAATACTACATGTCTCTGAAAGAGTTACGGTTGACTGTTACTCAAATGGAAACTGAAAGGTGCAGGTGGGAAAGAGTAGGCTACCACACAGAACCAATGAAGAAATGTGCAGAAGCAGCATAAAAGATGTCATCAGAGAGTTGGATAACCAAAAAGACAAGTAAGTCTCAATGATGAGTGGGGAGGGAACTGACCCTGGAGGACTCAGTGCTGTGGTGATTCAAATAAAGGAGCAACTTATACCGGGTTGACTCCTGACTCAAAGCACAGTCAGAGAGTCATGATAGTTAAGCCCTTTAGAACACAGTTTACTGAACCAATTTCCTTCCTCTTTTCCCCTGAAAGTAACAATATTAAATAAAAAACATCTTATGTTTACATAACATTTTATAATTATAAAGTGTTTAGATGCATCATTTCATTTTATCCTCATCATAATCCTAGAAGGCAGGTTAGTTAATTAAAAAAAAAAAATGATGCTCCACTTTGTACAGGAGGAAACTGAGGCTGAGAATTATTCAGATACTTGCCCAAGGTAACCCAAGCAGGAAGTGGCAGGGCCAAAACATTAAGTACAGTGCTTACTCCCTGCTGCTTTTAACAAAAAAGCCTTGGGTACCAGAAAGGAAAAAAAAAAAAACATTAAAAAACTCCACATGATAGTGGGTGGTACAATGAATATCTCTGTACACACCATAGATGGTAGGGGAGAACTGCTTTCCTCTTCCTTCCTAAACATGTCATGGCAATGTTAATAGCCCCAGTAGAGGAATGCGCAAAAAACATGTTCAGATGGAATGTCTTTCCTTATCTCCTATGAGTGGTATACATAAGTCAGGGTGTCAGCTGTCATGTTCATTGAGGTCTATACCACAAATACGATAACCACAGCCTGGCTACCCAAAAGTAGTATTTTCACTGTGGGGGAACTAAAACATCTGTATTTGCTTTAGCCATATGTTACTTCTCTCAAATTTAGCTTGGACATAAATAACTACAAATAAACAGGGTTCCAAATGCTACATATTTCATCTTGAATACTCACCACTTGTTGTAACCAATATTTACTTTTTAAAAGAAATAGATCACTTTGAGATATATTTTAAAAATCTATAATGTTACTTATATTATCTTGTTCTTTGCTAAGTTTCTGGAATGCTTACCTCGTCCCAGCACACAAATAGCCATTAAGTTGGATGAGTAATAAGTAGAATGGAATTTCAGTAATTCTTGTCTTACATCAATACCTTCTTGGGTTGGTCTTGTTTCCAAGGTATATTTGTTACCTGAAAGAAAAATATTGGTTTAAAAATGTTTTAAATAATAAAAGACAAATTCATATTGACTCCTAAAATTAAATATTATTAGCTTTCTCTGACTGCCCCAAAGCCCTCTAAACTCTATTATAGGCTTGTAATTATCAACATTAACAACACAAAACTTCCTCTACCTGGATAGACTCAAGTCAAATATAATCTAAATATAAACATCATAGGCAGACCTCAAAGCTAATTTGCACAGACAGAAATACAAAGGTCAAACAGGAAGAGAACTAAATAAGTAAAATATTATTAATGATTATGGGATGCCCTTATCTATATGGAGGCTATTTTTCCTAATAACTTACCATGCCTAATAATACAACACCATTAATATTCTTTTTTTTTTTTTAAAGGCAACTGGGGTTCTGTGACTTGCCCAGGTTCACACAGCTAGTAAGTGCATCATTAATATTCTAAAGATTCCTCTGGTTTCAAATACTATAAAAATTTAAAGATAAAATGACACACACTCTCAAAAATCAAAAGCATTTCTATATAACAATAAAAAAAAACAACAACACAAAAGGCCATAATAGAAAGGAAACCAAATAACTACAAAATGCATAAAATAGGGGCAGCTAGGTGGGGCAGTGGAGAGAGCTCCAGTTTTGGAGTCAGAAGGACCTGAGTTCAAATCCAGTCTCAGACACATAACACTTAATAGTTGTGTGACTCTGGGCAAGTCACTTAACCCCAACTGCCTCACCAAAAAATAAATAAATAAGTAGTAATAATAATAATAATAAAAATAAAATAAATTTTTAAAAAATGCATAAAATATCTGGCAATCAATCTCCCAAAGCATATAATAGGTTTTTATATATTCAATTACAAAATGCTCCTTGAAGAAATGAATAACAACTTAAATAGCTGGAGTAATATTCAGAGCTATTGGCAGGAGATATATTCCCAGCCAAACAAGACACAGAGGCAATTACAAAAGAAAAAGAATGGATAATTTTGATTACTTGAAACTTAAAAGGTTTTAAGCAGACAATATTAGTGTTATCTTGGATAAGAAGGAAGTGGTAGAATGGGGGGAAAATCTTTGTATCAAATTTCTCTGATAAGGATTTGGTATCGAAGATATATAAATAAAACACACACACACACACACAATACAGTCTCTCTCTCTTTCTTTCTCTCTCTCTCTCACTCTCTATCTAAACCTCTAAAAGTCATTCCCCAATAGATAAATGGTCAAAGGAGATATATAAACAATTCTGAAAAGAACTACCAAGTATTCACAAATACTTGAAAAAATCAAAAATATCAAAACATCCCTGAGGTTTTCACCACCTCATACCTTACAAATCAGCCAAAATAACCAAAAAATTACAATAGTCAATATTGGAGGGATTATTGAAGGATAGGCACACTAATACACTGGTGGTGGAGCTGTGAAACAGTACAACTATTTCCTAAAGCAATTTGGAATTATGCAAATAAAGTGATTTAAATATCCATATCCCTTTGACTTATATTCCACTGTTAAGTGTATACCTCAATCAACAAGGTCATGAATAAAAAGACTGCTCCATATACACTTAAGAATTTATAGTAGTACTTTTTGTCATAACAAAGAACTGGAAACAAAATGGATGCCCATTGATTCCTAATGGATAAACAAACTGTAGTATATGAGTAAGTGAAATATTAATGTGCTGTAAGAAACAATGAATACCAATAAGATACGAAGTATATGATGAATATAGAAAAATATGCAAAGATTCACATGAATTGATACAAAGGGAAGTAATCTGAACCAGGAAAACAATATATACAATGACTACAAAAAAATAAATGGATAGAATCACCACCATAACACAATCAAAAACGAATGTCTCCAACTTACAAAGAACAAGGATGGTCTTAAGGGAGCAATAAATCAAGAAAGTTTGGGAATCTCTGTTATATGTGATGGCTTTCTGGCAGGAGAAAGGGCACAGGGAGAAATTTAGGTAATATGAAAACAAAAAACAGCAACAAAGATTTATTTGTAAAGATTTCCCAGATGGTATATCAGAAATAACACTGTTCCATCAAAATCTGATAATAAACATCAGGAAGGCATAAGTAGCAGACAGATATGTTTGACAATATCTCACAACCAAGCTGATTAAATTTACTCCATGTTTGTTATTTAATCTCACCTGGGCCCTCACTTGAGTAAGTCAAACCTCTTACTTTTCCCTAATTAACTCTCTATTTTATTCCACATAATGAGACTACAATACTATAAAGAATGAAATAAATTGTATTTTAAAAGACAGGAAAAGATTTGTTATTGAAGTGGGAGATACCCCTGAGAACAATCAGACCATCAACTTATCAGAGTTAAAATCAAAATTGGAAAAAAAAAAAAAAACCAAAACCAAGAAGAAATGACAGAAAAACACATAGTACATAGTTATAACAATTTAACCCTGAACTTATAAACAAAAATGAAACTTATTTCATGCTCACAATGTTCAGTCCGTCAATTCTTTTCTCAAACGAAGTATATAGAAACAGTCTATAGACAATATAGAAACGTAAATTTTCTTTGTAATCTACAAGTCTGGCCTTTCTTACTCGTTCTTTCTAAAGCTAGGGGTGGGAAACCTATGGACGCGAGGCCCCATGTGGCCTGCTAGGTCCTTGGGTGCAATCTTTTGACCAAGTCCAGGTTTTACAGAGCACATTCCTTTATTAAGAGGACTTGTTCTGTGGAGTTTGGATTCAGTCAAAGGACCACTAGAATTTCTCTATCACTTTATCCTCAGCAATGTATATTGCTATATGTTTTAATTATTTTCATGGTCTTCTTGTAAATATTTATCATTAGTACTGTAATACATGATAACCAAATATCCCACTAAGTAGTGATTCTTGCTGCCTCTGGGCATGTGAAAAAGCCCACTCTGCCAACTCTTCTTTGCCTGTGAGCTATCCTTCCATTAGCTGCAACTTCTTCCTTTCTTCTAGTTTCATTTAAATCAAAAATGTAAAGACTGATATAATTCAGTTCCTTTGCCCCCTTTCCCCACCTCTCTGCCACCATCACTAGACAAACAGGACTGAAGGCCATTTTTTATTTTTCCATCTTCATCAGTGAACATGAACAAAAAAAAAATTATCAGTAAGTCATTGGTACTTCTCTGAAGTTAATGAGGCTGACACTTGGAATAGACCCAGTCTGTTAACCAGGGACATACTTGATGCCTTTCTAGTAGAGAAGAACCATGGTTTATGCTCTATTGGTGTAGTCTTTGAGGATCTAGTCTTATCTCCATGCCACCAGAAAGCAATGTGGTATAGCGGACAGGCAAGAGAAGAAACAAAAGAGTACAATGTCATGAAAATCTGAAAGAATGGACACTAATGTCAAATGCTACAGAAGGACCAAGAAGGATGAGGACGACTTAGAAAAGACCACTAGATCTGGAATTAAGAGATCATTGTAACTTTGGGGAACAGTTTTGATAAGACAAGAAGTCAAGAGAGCTAAGAAACAAGTGAGAAGAAAAGAAATGAAGGCAACAATTGTACACAGTTCTTCCTAGGATTTGGGTTGTGAAAGGAAGGAGAAATAAAGATTGATAGCTAAAAAGAATGATAAATATTCTGGTAAGGCCATCTTCAGGATAGGGACTTTGGGGCAGTTTGTAGGCAGTAGCCTCACCCTCATATGCACCCCCTAATACAACCCCTTTTCCCTTTGAATATCAACCTGAGACAAGCGTTCTTTGTAATATTCCAGGTTTGCATTCCTTAGCAAAGATTCTTGGGAAACACTCTATTATTTAACTGATTTTAGAGAACCATAGAACCAGAAATTAAAGAGACCTGTGAGGCTGTCTAGTTAAATCCCTTTCATTTACAAATGAGAAAATGGACCAGAGAAGACTTGTCCAAGGTTGAAACAGACAGTAAGCAGCAAGGCTAAAATTTGAACTCAGATAATTTTTCTCCAAACCCAGAATTCTTTTAACTGCACCAAGCTGAGATGCATCTCATCTTGCAAAATAAACACCTGCTGCTCCCTTCTCTACCCTTGCCAAGTCTAAGAACTAAAGGCCTCTTCCTCAGTTTCATGTAAAATCTTCTTGAAACAAAACAAGTCAAAACAGACAAAAGGGCATGACTCTAAAGTTGAAATTCTAACATTTTATAGACAGGCAGGTCTTGTTATAAAAAGTCTAGCCTGCCTATTCACAATCTGGTCTACATGTTGGGAAACATCTTAATTAAAGATGTGCAGCCAAGATGACAACCCAGTTCTCAAACATCTACTCCAGTAAAAAACAAAAACAAAAACAAAACAAAACTAAAAATCACATCAGAACAGACCAGTTAATGACCCAGAAATCCAATAAGCAATTACAGTACTTCTTCCACCCAACAACCACATAAAAATCAACCAGAAGATGGAGGATTATAGAAAAATGAGCCTACCAAAATAAAACCAATCCAAGTGCAGTTAAACAAAACATCAGCCTTCCAGTGTGACCAGAGCCTGCAAGGCCTCTGTAACCAAATAAAGCAAAAGTAAAGAGCTGCCATGACAAAACTGCAGTGTGGACCTTGGAAGCCACCTGGCGCAGCAACAAGTGTGGTATGCATACCATCATGGCAGTACTTAGACTGAAACATCCCATGTGCCCAGAGGCTCCCAAGTCTCTAGCATTCTATGTCCTGACATGAACCAGAGGGTTCTGAAGAGGTTTCAGTGCTTTGAATCTCAAAGAACCATTGAGGAGGGGGTCTAACCCTAAGACTTAGAGATCAACATGGGAACCCACGTGAGCTAGGTTGAAACCAAAAAGGACTAACTACCTCACCCCAAAGGGCAGCTGGAGGGAGGGGAGGGGAAAAAAGGGGATAGTCCTAACAAATCTCCAATTCAGAAACTAAGGCTGGAGAAAGGAATAAACCATAATAAACCAAAGAAGATACAAACCACTACTGCATTCATGGGAAGACTGGCATGATCTGATGCAGAGTGAAGTAAGGAGAGTAAAAAAAACAACATACACAATGACTACAACAACACAAAAGGGAAGAAAAAGCACAAAACAATTAAAAGTAAATGATGCAAAATTACAAAGAGCAAATCCAGTGCCAAAGAAGAGATATGAGAAGACATCCCTAGCTTACTCCTTTGCTTAAGTGAGAGGTCCACAGCATTGACACATTGCACATATTTTCAGACTTCTTCAATCTGCTGATTGTGTTAATCTTCTCTTTTAAAAAAAAAATATCATTATATGGGATGATTCTGAAGATGGAGAGAGATACTGGGGGAAATGTTGGCAATGATGTAAACAAAAGATTGCAATAAAAAATTGTTTACGATGAATTACTATGTAGAAATATGTTTTACACAACTGCATCTGTGTAACCTATGTCAAACTGCTTGTCTTCTCGGGAAGGGGGAGGAAAGGAAAGGAAAGAGAACTTGGAACTCAAAATTTTTTTAAAAAGTGTTATTAATCCCCAATTTTTACATGTAATTGGGGAAAAATAAAATATTAAATTTTAAAAATATTAAAAAGAATTACTGAGAGATTGAGAAGTATACTTTTTGCACACATCTAATACAGGAATTTGGCTTCCTATATGCCATATTTGTTACAAAGGTTTGTTTGTTTTATTTTTTCAACTGGAAAATGGGATAGAAAATAGATTTTAGTTCATTGTAAAAAAAAACAAAACTTAAAAAAAATATTACAGATGCAGATACTAAAAAATCCAACCAAGAAGGAAAGAATAAACTATATAATAACTACAAATAGACTCAAAGGAAAAAATGGATTTTCCACAAGGACTACATGAATAGAGTTGCTGTTTTCTGTAATATGGACACCAGTGAAGCCTGTAGATCCCTTCTCAGAATGACATTTCTAAATCCATAAAATAAAATATATAAAATTACAAAGGAAATCAGTTACACATTAGAAGATAAAGTGGTAGGTAACCTTACCCAAATATCAAAATCCATGAAAATTAGAATAAATGGAAATCAATGGCTCCATAAAACTAGAAATATTAGAACAAAATATAAAAATTTTAAATGAAAACATATCATTTCTCATTTTGATGCTTATCAGACATCAAAATGTTTATCAGAAACAACTGACTTGAAAAATAAGTTACGAAGAAATAATCTAAGGCTCAAAGGACTCCCAGAAAACCATGATTTAAAAAAAAAGACTAGACACTATATTTCAATAAATCATAAATGGAAACAACACAGGATCTATTAGAATCGGAGTGCAAAGTGAAAATAGAGGAGATATAGGTGGGGAGATGACAATTATTTTCCTCTATCCCTCCTTCCAAAAAAAGAAGAGGCCAAATGAAACATTTTAAATAGCACACAAAAGTACAGAAGGAAGTTCAAAAGGTGGCACAAAAAGGGACAGTTTTGAAAGCGATATGTTGAAATTTTTATATACTTTAAAAAGCAAATGGCATCAGTCAACAAGAATTCATTCAATATTTACTATGTGACAGGCAGTAAACTAACCACTGAGGATACAAAGAAAGACAAAAATATGGTCCCTCCACTCTAGAAGCAAACATTCTCATGGATTGGTTATCTTATACAATGGGTATTGGAAACTAAATGACTCCCCTATACTACATTCCAGTGGTTCCCCATTCTCTAGGATGAAATAAAAACTCTTCAACACAATTTTTAAAGCCTCTCACAAAATGGCCCCAACAGATCTTTCCAGCCTCACTGTATATCCCTCTTCTTCCCACACTTGGAAGCCACCGAGCTGACCTTTCTGCCAAAAGTCCCATGAAGCACCAGCTCTTCCACGTCAGGCTGCTGCACAACCCATTCCCTAGAACAAGAATGCATTTCCCCCCTCAACTCTGTCTCTTAGAAACCCTTTCTTCTTTCAGTGGGCCATATACACACCACTTTATACCTACATGAAGCCTCTCTTGGTCCTCTCAACTGCCAGTGTCCTCCCTTACTAACGTGTACTTTGTAGAGATTTGTTCTTTCTATATTTATAAATGTACCTGTTATTTCCACTGATTGTATATAAGCTCTTTGAGATCAGGGAATATTTCATTCTTTGTATTTGACTCCTCAATGCATGGCACAGAGTCTGGCATATAGCAGGCACTTAATAAATGCTTCTGATTGATTGATTTGCAGATGTTTTGGTGCTGCGATTTAATATCGATAACTGTAACATGATACCAAGCCATTGAGTGGCAGGGCGATATCCTTGTTATATAGAGAGAGCCAAATTCTAGATAATTTATTTTTCTCTTCTGGGAAAAGACAAGGCTGAATTGGGGATTAATAAAAATTATACTTATATTAGTAATGATGATCATGATCATGAAGAAGAAGAAAGAGGAGAAGGAAAAGGAGGAGGATGAGGAATAGTCACTGTGGTTGAGAAAGGTGGCCTCTGTGCTAAGAAGACCTGGGTTAAGGTCTCTATTTGATTATTGATTAAAATTGATCTAAGTGACAGAAATAAGCATACTTCAATGGCCTAGGGTCTTACCTGCTTTAAGCACCATTGAAAACCTACTGGCTGTATTTGTAAAAAAAATCTGTCAAAGGTTCACTTGATAGTCAATGTGATAAAAGTTTGATTTCCTAATAAAGAATAAAGACTATGTTTCAAAATCTCATTAGTTCAATACCAAATTATGTAATACAAGTAATATCATCAAATGGATTTATTGTATATTAATTTTAAAATGTAAGTAAACTTACTTAAAAAAAAGCAAATGGGATGGAAGAGAGATTCAGTTTTATGTACAATCATCTTTTTGTATCCTGCTTTGAAAAAAATACTTCTTTTTTTTAAGTTCAGAACTTTTAAAATGTTTTTGAAAAATAGAATTTTAGGTTTAAATCAATAAGCAGGCCAATAGGATGGGAAGCCACAATAGCAGAGGAAGATGAATCACTAGAATTTAGCTCGTTCCCCCTACCCCCTCAACAATGACTAGAGAATGGACCACACTGAATTGTGATTAGAAAAACCAAGACGTCACAGTGAAAAAGAGTTATAAAACCTTACTGAAAAAAAAAAAAAAACTCCTCTCTCAACTGTGTGGCACTTTCACAGAAAACTAAGTATTAGAATAAAAAAACCTAAAATGCAGAATAGCAGAAATATTAAATGCATGTTTTAATGAGCATAATGCAACAAAAATTACATTCAATAAAGGGTTTTTGAAGCAAAGACTAAAAATTAATTGTGGGGACAGCTAGGTGGTCAAAGGATATGAATAGGCAGTTTTCAGATGAAGAAATTAAAGCTATCTATAATCATATGAAAAAATGCTCTAAATCACTATTGATTAGAGAAATGGAAATCAAAACAACTCTGAGGTACCACATCACACTTATCAGATTGGCTATCATGACAAAACTGGAAAATGATAAATGTTGGAGAAGATGTGGGAAAATTGGAACACTAATGCATTGTTGGTGGAGTTGTGAAATGATCCAACCATTCTGGAGAGCAATTTGGAACTATGCCTAAAGGGTTATAAAAATGTGCATACCCTTTGACCCAGCAATACCACTTCTAGGGCTGTAACCAAAAGAGATTATAAAAATAGGAAAAAAAACCCACATGTACAAAAATATTTATAGCAGCTCTCTCTGTGGTGGCCAAGAATTGGAAATTGAGAGGATGCCCATCAACTGGGGAATGGCTGAACAAGTCGGGGTATATGATAGTAATGAAATACTATTGTGCTATAAGAAATGATGAGCAGGCAGACTTCAGAAAAACCTGGAAAGACTTGTATGGACTGATTCTGAGTGAAGTGAACAGAACCAGGAGAACGTTGTACACAGTAACAGTTACATTGTGTGATGATTAACTTTGATAGACTCAACTCTCTCAGCAATGTAAGGATCTGAGACAACTCCAAAAGACTCATGATGGAAAATGCTATCCACACCCAGAGAAAGAACTATGGAGTCTGAATGAAGATAGAAGCATACTATTCGCTCTCCCTTTTTTTTGTTTTGTTTTGTTTCTTCTTTCTCGTGGTTCCTCCCATTCTTTCTAATTCTTCTTTACAATATGATTAGTGTGAAAATATGTTTAATAAGAATGTATATGTAGAGCCTATATCAGATTGCATGCCATCTTGGGGGGGGGTGGAGAAAATTTATATCAAAAGTTTATGGAAGTAAATGTTGAAAACTAAAAATAAGGTAAATTTTAAAAAATATGTAATGAATTGAATGGCTTTAGAAAAACCTGAAAAGATTAGTATAAACTGGCTGGTGCAAAACGAAATAAACACAACCGGGAAAACAATTTATACAATATCAGCAGTACTGTAAAGATAATATTCTGGAGCACCAGTCCTCAGGACGACCTGAATTCAAATCTGGCCTCAGACACATAACACTCACTAGCTGTGTGACTCTGGGCAAGTCACTTAATCCAAATTACCTCACCCCTCCAAAAAAAAGAGATAATACTCTGAAATACTTAATAACTCTGATCAACACAATAGCTAACTACAATTCCAAAGGACTCACGATGAAACATGCTTTCTACCTCCATATAAAGAACAGAAGGCTTCAGAATGCAAACTGAAACTTTTTTTTCTCTTCTTTTTTCTTTCTTTCTTTTAGACATAGCTAACATGGGAATTTGTTTTGCACAACTATACGTATTTGTAATGGGTTTTGGTTTTCTAATTAGAAGAAGCAGAGAGGAGAGAGAAAATTTGAAATGGAAAATAAAACTGAATTTAAAAAAACAAAAGATCACAAAAGTACTAATAGTAAAAGATATTCTGGTTGACCTCAAATTTGTCATGCTGTCAGAATTTTATTCTGTCCTATAGTTTCAGTACTGCCTCCTTCCCCTTCCTCCTTAATGTGTTTATCTTGATGCTGCTCCCAAATGTCTCATCATTCAATATTAACACAGCATATTCAAGAACATTCCCCATTCACCTAAGAATTATCAAATACCTGTGTGGAAAACACTGTGTCAGGTGCTGGTTGATTTTGTTAAAACTTTTTTCTTCCTGTTTTTGTTATGAAGGATACTTTGCTGGACAGGAGAGGGAATCAGTCAGTCAATAAACATTTATTAAGGGCCTGCTGTGTGCCTGGCATTGTGCTAAGCGCTGGGGATACAAAAATGAGCAAGGAAGAATATATTCAGATATGAAGGTGAGATAAAAACAAACAAAAATGAATCCAAATCATTTTTTTTAAAGAAAATAATGCTCCCCCCAAAATCTTTAACCTCACTTTTTCTGCTCCATACACCTTTGACAAACACCTCTACCACCTGTATAGACTGGAAGCTTCTCAAAGCTAGTGACTATCACTTTTGCTAGGGGTAATGGAAACTTACCAAATCTTTAATAAGTAATCATTATGATGCCTCCATCAACAATGGTCTGTAATTATGGTATTCCCAAATTCCTAAAAAATGGGAGGACCTTGCCATAAAAGACTAATTTAATTCATTTTGGAGGCAAGTAATATTTTCTTTAAAAAAAAAAAAGGTAGCTTACTTAGCAAAGCAAAGAAATTTGGGAACTCTGATAGAAACTGCAAGGTATAAAGTTTATTGCTTTACTGATATATTTTTCATAATTATTTCCTATCATATTACATAGAAAAGGTTATTTACTATTACTAGTTGGGGCAGGGGGGGAAATTGTAATTAACTCAAAATGTCAAAGGGCTTTCTCAACCTATCTGGGCTCATTTTTACTATGGTAAGAACAAGAAAGCGATAGCTCCTCTGTACTTTTCCCGGGTCAGACCATGTCAGGAGTCTTTTATATGTTTACTTCTGGACACCATATTTTAGGAAGGACGCTGACAATCTATAAAGTGACCAGAGGTAGGCAACGTGGATGGTGAAGGGTCTTTGAGGTCATAGTGGGAACTCAGGATGTTTAGCCTGGAAGAACTTGGGGTCAACATAACTGTCTTCAGCTATGGGAAGGGCTATCATGCAGACAGCCCAAAAATCTTAAGTGGCTTCCTTGAGTAAAGTATAAATTCCCTTATGGCTTTCAATACTCTACAGTTTGGTATGGCCTTACTTTTCAACTTTGTCTTAATTAATACTACTTCCCTCCACACTCCAGTTAAATAACTTAGCCATGATTTCCTCCCTATATATAATAAGGCCATGCCGCTCCTGCTCACTCCTGCCATCTTTAGCATAAACTACAAACTCCAGTGTTAGGTATTTAAAGCCTTTTATAACCTGACTCCTTCCTAGCTTTCTAGTCTTCTTACACCTTCCCTTCCTTTCTCCATGTATGAGACTAACGTAAAAGTAAGTAGACTAATAAGCAGGTTTAGTTGGTTGTATTGTTGTCCAATGTCAGGTTATTAATAAACACTGAAATTAAAAAATAACAAATAGCTTCTTTCTATTCTTTATGAAAACCAAAAAAAAAAAAAAAAAAAAGTCTCACCAAGACAACAACTAAATGATATTTTAAAATCTGTATACATTTTCCCATCACATTAAGGGATAATTTTATACTGTATAATCCCCCCAAAATTAAGAAATCAATTATGTAACTTAAGTTTTGAAGCAAAAATCCATTAATATTAATATAAAACTGTTGCCATTAGCATAACTGTAGTCCTTTGCATCATTTCTTTCAATGTTCCGAACTTTTTAACAATTAAATCCTGATTTTTGGCCTAATTATATCCTAGTTTTTAGACTTTTCTCCCTACTCCATTTCCCAACATAAATTCTTTGCTGCAGCTGAAATCTATCTATAGTCAACAATCCATCAAATATTTTCTTTTCCTTCCACAATGGCCTTTTCTCATGCTAAACCCTGTGAATGGAATGCCTTCCCATCTGTTAGGCCTAAAAAAATTCTACCCATTCTTGAAGGCCCAGTTCAAGTGCTGACTTCTCTGTGAAATTAACCAGTCTTCTCAGGGACCTCAGCCATCCAGAAGTGATTTCACCCTGTGAGCTCCTATAGCATTTCCTGTCCATACAACTATCTGACACTTACCATCTGTTGTCCAATATTTCTAGTTAATATTCTCCAGACCTATGTCTTATTTTCCCAATTAAATTATTAGCTTCTTAAAGGTAAGGGCTATGTCTTATATTCAGAATCTGAATGTGAAAGCTAGAAACTCGGAAATCATATAATCCAACTCCCTGTTTACAGGTCTACCATGGAACCTTGCACATAATAAGTCTCTTAAGTAGTTGCTGATTGATATAGAGATTGCAGGCTTACCTACATCTTACCCAAATATCTGACAACTACCTGACTCAGAGATAAGCTATGAAGAATAGTATCATGCAGCTGCCACATGAGATAGGTAAGACACACATACATAAACATATGACTAGCAAGGATTGAGCAAGAAGCAGGCACTGAGACCCTGCTGTCCTCTTACGGAGGTCTGAGTCACACCTCTGCTGCTTGCTTCTGAACTTGCTTCTTGCTCATTGCACAATGTAGGGCCCACAACCAGTCCTTAATCTGGCATGCCACCTCTGCCTACGGATCCAGAGTAGAGGAAAGGACCAGAGTCTCAGTCCCAGCTTCCTGCTCAATCTGAAGCCTGTAGGAGAACAACCAGGACAGGAATACCAAGCCAAAGGGGAGCCTGCAGTTTTATCAGTCTGAACCAGTACAGCTTTCCAGCTGGCTAATAGTGGCTGAGTCCAATAGTAGTCTACTGTTGCTCAGACACAAACCCAGCTCAGGAACTTGCAGAAGGCAGGGGGACAGCGATCAGACTCTGCCTTAGATCAGACAATTCTGGGAGCAATGAAAACTTATAGGTCCCCAGCCCGTGCTATCCCTGAGAGCCTGGAAAAATACAACACTCAATACCCCAAGAAAAGAATAGCAGGACCGGCCCAGACCTTCCCTCCATAAATGTGCAGAACCTGGCCCTAACATCAAGTATGAAGTCAGGAAGTAGTCTGGGAAAATGGGTAAACAAAAAAAATTACACCATAAAAAACTATTATGGTGAGAGGGGTGCTCAAGACACAAACCCAAAAGAAGAGAATGACTCCAAAGCACCTACAGGCAAAGCCTCAAAGAAAACCACAGCTGGGGAAGAAATTCAACTAGAATTCCTGGAAAAGATGAATCAGCAGTTTTAAAAGAGTTCAAAGATTTTTTTTTAAATGAAAAGAGAAAAGTAGAGAAACAAATTGGAATAGAAATCTGTTTCAGAAGAACTGGAAAAGGAATTAGCAACCTGGCAAAGAGACACAAAACTCTGCCCAAGAAGCAAACTCCTTGAAAACTGGAATGAACCAAAATGAGGACAAAAAAGAACTAAGACATCATATTTCAAGAAATCATAAAAGAAAACTGTTCAAACCTCTTAGGAAGGCAAAGCAAAATAGAAAGAATCCCACAGGTCACCTCTTGAAAGAAATCCCCAAAATGAAAACTCTTAAGTTTATTACAGCTGAAATCTAGAGCTTCTGGGTCAAAGAAAACTGCTTTACATAGCCAAGAAGAAAGAATTCAAGATTACCAAGGAGCCACAGTCAGGATATCACACATGATTTAAC
This sequence comes from Vombatus ursinus, assembly GCF_900497805.2. Classification (NCBI taxonomy): domain Eukaryota; kingdom Metazoa; phylum Chordata; class Mammalia; order Diprotodontia; family Vombatidae; genus Vombatus; species Vombatus ursinus. Next base: position 9,048,150 of record NW_020954611.1, read on the forward strand.
AGCTACCATTATGAAGAAGTGTTGAGCTTAGACTGCAATATTCCAGAAGGCAAAGGACATGGGCTTACAACCAAGAATAACAACTAGAAAAACTATAATCCTACAGGGGAAAAAAACTGACTTAATGAAATAGCTGATTTCTAAGCATTCCTGAGGAAAAGACCAGAACTGTGTTGAAACTTCAGAATGCAAACACAGGAGTTAAGAGAAACATAAAAAAGTAATCATGAATGAACAATGATAAAGGACTAAACAAGGATAAACTGCTTACAATCAAATATGAGGAGATAATACATGTGCACCCTATGAACCCTATCATCATCAGAGTCCACAGGAGTGAAATCAGAGAATGCCTGAGATAGGTTCCATTATATCTTAATGACCTTAAGAAAGAGTAGAGGGGCATCTAGGTGCCGCAGTGGATTGAGCACCAGCCTTGGATTCAGGAGGACCTGAGTTCAAATCTAGTCTCAGACACATAAAACTTACTAGCTGTGTGACCCTGGGCAAGTCACTTAAACCCACTGCCTAACCAAAAAAAAAAAAAAAAAAGAGTAGAAAAACAGGAGAAAAGGAATATATTGGGGAAGAAATAAAAAGGTTAGGAAAAATTATCTCACATAATTGGGGTGCACAAATAGAATTCTATACAAACAAGAAAAAAAGGTAGGGTGAATGGCTGACATTTGAAGCTCATTCTCATCTAAAATTGTCAAAAAATTCACACACACACATACAAACAGTTGAGGAGAAAAATATATTTCATTCAACAAGGAAGTAGGAGGGAAAGTAGAAAAGGAAATTAGGGAGGATAAATTAAGAGAGAGATTATTTCTAAACGAAACAAAAAATGTACAAAAATATTTATACCTTCTTTTGAGGTGGCACAGAATGGGAAACTGAGGGGATGCCTATCAACTAAGAATGGCTGAACAAGCTATGGTATACAAATGTTACCAAACACTTTTGTGCTACAAGAAATGACAGAGTGGAAGACTTACATGAACTAATGCAGAGTGAAAAGACTAGAACCAGGAAAACAATTTATATAATGACAATAGTACTGTATAGACAAAGAACTTCAGGAACTCTGATGTGCATGATGATCAACCACAATTTCAGAGGACTAATGATGAAACATGCTACTCACCTCCTAATAGATAAGAAAGAATGCAGAATGAGACATGAACGTATACATGTGTATCTATGGATGTAAAAACACACACATATGTGTATATATAATTTCATTTTGGACATGGCCCTAGAAAAGTTTGTTTTGCTTAATGATACATGTTCATAACAGATGTTTTCTTTTTCTTTCATTCTCAAATGTGGGGAGGGCAAGGACACAGATTTTTTTTGATTGCGAAATATAAAAATTCAATTAATCAAAATGAAAAACAAAAATTTCAAAAGACTCATCACAGAAGAGAAAAAAAAAGAACGTAGCAGTCACTCAAACACCTCATGCAGTTCCTCACCTCCAAGCTTTTGCATAAAATATTTCCTATGCCTCGAATGCCCTTCATGTGCCTTCTTGGTCAACTCAGTTTATATACATCCTTTAAAGGATAACTGAGGCAGAGCCAAGATGGCAGAGGGAAAGCTGTGACTGTGTTGAGCTCTCCCCCAAATCCTTCCAAATACCTATTAAAAATGGCTCTAAACAAATTCTAAAGCAGCAGAATCCACAAAAAGACAAAGTGAAACAAGACAGGCAAGGCAGGCCTCAGCGACCCTGCAGCAGGCCTCAGAGGACGAATAGCAGGCAGCTGTGGCAGTTTCCAGACTTCTCAACCCACAAACGCCAAAGACAACTTAGAAGGTCAGTGGGAAAAGGATAACTGAAACATTACTTCTCTCATGTAGCATTCATTCTGTCTTAAACTTCATGCAACATTTTGTTTTGTACCTAATGCACTTACTTTATATTTTTCTCTTTTATTTCTTACTTTCTTACCAAACAATAAGCTCCATTAGGCAGGAACAGTATCTTATCAAAATTTCTTCCAGTGTCTAACAGTATTCAAGTAATATATATTTAATGTTTATTGATGCTACACAGAAAGGCGAAATACAACTAAGTAAAAACATCAATGAAAAGCAAACGATCAAAACAAACTGATCATCTACTAATGGGATTATGATTTAAAAAAAAAAAGACAAAAATAAGCATTCTGACACTCAGAGACAAAATCACTACATTTCCACTCTAGTCAGAACCTGTAGCTAATGTCACTTTGATGCAAGGACCTCTATTTACAATGGCAGTGAGAGCCCCCGTGTGACAGTGGGATCTCAAGTTCTCTGTGGTGGGCTGTAGGGCCATGGAAGCTGTACATCAATGATTTTAATTCCCCTTTACAATTCAGTATTCTGAATCAGGGTTTAGAAAACTCAGGTTTTTATGCTTTGGAGCCTCACTCAGCAGGTGCATAGTGACATCAAACTGAAGTTACAATTTAACATGCTTAATTTCACACAAGTCTATAAAAATAACTAAGGACCAACTTTCTACCAAAATCATATGCCACAAAATGGGAATATGCTGGGGACAGATGCCACAATGTGACTGTGAAAGTATCAGGTCTGACTACTATGAAGTGTTCTGCATGACTACACATGTAACCTGTGTCGAATTGCTTGCTTTCTCAATGAGGGTGGGTGGGGAGGGAGGAAGGGAGAAAATTTGGAACCCAAAGTTTTAAAAACAAAAGTTAAAAAAAATTGTTTTCACATGCAACTGGTAAATAAGATATACAAGAAATGGGGTATAGAAATCTATCCTGCCCTACATGAAAACTGAAGTGGAAGGGGATAATGGGGGGGAGATAGAAGGGAGGGCAGATTAGGGGAAGGGGTATTCAGAATGCATGCCATCTTGGGGTGGGGGGAGGGACAAAATGGGGAGAAAATTTGGAACTCAAAATCTTGTGGAAGTGAATGTTGAAAACTAAAAATAAATTAATTTTTTAAAAATTTAGAAAAAAAAAAGTATCAGGTCTAGAACACTAAAACATGTGGAAAAACAGGCAGTAAAAGCAGACAAAGACCACCCGGGTTATTAAATTAGTACGTGTGTTTTCCATCACTGCAAGTAGAGCTTAGCTTCAAATATGTGATTTCTCTTTTTAAAGAAATACAACTTTCTAAATGAATTTTCCAACTTAATTTTTACTACACGTGCTGCTTTTTCAGTTCTCACTGAGACAATTAAAGAGAGATATTTAAAGTCAACTATGAGGCATTTCTATACTGTCTCCTTCTTAATAAAAAAGCTTTTTAATGATGCCTTTCATCTTTCTATCAGTCAATTCAGATCTTTTCCCTCCAATAAATCCTCCATAGTGACAAAGATAAGACAAAAATATCTGATGCAATGACTTTATTTGACAATGTATACAATATTCTGTACCAGTAAACCCCTGACTTTCTGGCTAAGAGAGAGGAGGGTGTTTCATCCTCTGCTCTCTGGCACCTCCACTGGGTGTTTATAGATCTTAGTTTTTTCCACCACTTCCAAAATGATGAGTATCCACTTTGTTTCCATTTCTTTGCTAGGACAAAAAAGTGCTGCTGTGAATATTTTGGCACATACTGGAGCTGACTTCTTTAGGGTATATGCCCAGTATGAGGGAGGGTTGGAGTTAAAAGAACAGCTTAATAACTTTCCTTGAATAATTCTAAACAGAAATTCAAAACATAAGGATCATCCAAAGCATCACTGGACATGTTTTTCCACAGCCTCTCCAATGACAACTGTCCCCAACAAGTTTGTCAACTTGTATGGTATGGGATTAAGCCTTATAATTGTTTTAATTTTCATATCTCTTACTATTATTAGTTATTTGAACATCTAATTTGCTTTTTAATGTCTTTTTCTGTCTGCAATCCAGTTGGATACTTTTCAACCCAAAATACTCTTCATCTCTTCATCAGCTCCTAATATCTAGGGTCCTTCCCAATTTTTAACATTATCTGATTCTAAGCTAGCAGAGAGAGAGAGAGAGAGAGTGTGTGTGTGTATGTGTGTGTGTGTGTATGCAAAGGAGAAAGGTGGCGGCAACACCTGCAGGTTAGAGTTTAGTTTAGATTGCATGGTTCTTTACATTGCATGTGTACTCCTTCTAAACAGGAAGAAAGGAAAGAGAAACTTGGTAACTTTCTAGGTCTTTCCAGCCAAATCTTTACAATATAATTTCATTATTTTGTTTGAAGTTTTGACTTCCCAGATAATCAGATGTGTAAATTCTGAAGTATAAAAACATATTCTGCAGTTACAAACAGAAATCTGGGAATTATTCAGTATTTTGCATTCCACGACCAACTTCTTTCTACCATTAGCAGTGTGGTGAAGTGGAAAGAGCATCAGACTGAAGCAGGAGCCCAAGATTTGAATTTCAGCTTTTAAATCTACTAATCCCTCTGACTATGTTGGCTGTGTGGCCCTGGGGAAGTCACTTGTACTTCTCAGTTTTTAATAAATTAAAACTAATAAAATCATAGGTTCAGTCTCTATCCTTATCCTTTAGATATCACACAGATACTTATGTATGCCTCTTTATTTTCATGGTATCTATGTTTCTTTAAATAAAACTGGTCTCTAAAAGGGTCATAAGATTAAATGGCTAGATAGAGCTTGTCTAAAGTCAATAATTATTAAAATCACATTTTAAATAATCAGGGCTAAAGTTTATGACTTGAGCTAAAAAGAATAAATAAATTACTAATCAACACAAACTGTTACCTTTCTTTGCCTTCAAAACAAGGTGCAAAATGCTTCACCACTTAATAAATGCCTTCTACAGAATTCCTGCTTCTTAAAAATTCTGCTAAAATTGATAAAAATTACACAGATATTATTAATAGTTGCCCTTTAAAAGTACATCACTTCCACTGACTAGCTCTAGAGTTTCCAAGCTTACACATGAAGTCAGGTCCCATAAACAGGTTATAACTTACCAAATCTCTGTGATTTTAGTTTAAGGTAAGCCCTCAGTTTGCTATTATTAACCTCATTTTACAGATGAGGCAAACAAATGTGAAATGATTTGCCCAGGGTCACACAGCTTGGAAGAGTTTAAGGCAGGATTTGAACTCATTTCTTCCTGATTCCAGGACCAGTGCTCTATTTAGCACCTTACTAAGCTGTCTTCTGCTCTCCTTGATGAGATTCTACGAACCCAAAATCAACCCAAGTCAGAACACCTCTGATGTTAGATCAAGATATTTATGTGTATAAATATATATTATATATATATATAAAAACCAAGTTTAAGACATCACATACACAAAAAGTTATATATTTATAGGTCATAGATATTGTTATTCTTTATGTCCTACATTTCTTTGCCTTGTGTATCAATTATTTATTTTACTGATATCTAACAATTTTTATGGCCTATTAAACTTGCCTCCAGTACTGTCTGCCATTACCATGGCTGATACATCAGAAAATACAAGGTGAAATTATGTCAGAGGGCTAGGAATAAATTCTGCTTTTTTTTTTTTCTGGTGAGGCAATCAGGTTTAAGTGACTTGCCCAGGGTCACACAGCTAGTAAGTGTCAAGTGTCTGAGGCTGCATTTGAACTCAGGTCCTCCTGACTCCAAGGCCAGAACTCTCTCCACTGCGCCACCGAGCTGCCCCAGGAATAAATTCTTAAACAAATAGTGGACACTCAAAACTACCCACTTCCTCTCTCCTCCCAGTCCCCCCTACCCCCAAAAGAAGCTGTTTTTAACCAAGTGTCTCTATCAGTCTTAAGGTCTTAATTCATGGGAATGGTCCCATGAGAAGAATGTAGTAGTATTTGCAATACAGTGCCTGGCACATAGAGAAGGCGCTATATAAATGCCTATTCTCCTCCTCCCACCCAAAGAAGGAAGAGATATTACCGATACAAAGAGAAAGAAGACTTCCCCCTCCCCCTCACACACAAAAAAAGTCAATTAGTAGAGAAAAACTATATAAAAAGGCCTTGCATCTTCTGGTTTACTAGAATTAGCTTTAAGGTTCAAATACATGAGCAGGTGGTAATTTTTTAAATTGCTAGATCAATATCCCTATAAAAGTACTGTTGCACAGTGAAAACTTTAGCAACCTAAAATGTTTATATCACATTAAGAGATCTGAAATACCAACCACTGAAACCGGCCTCAGTAGACTGCTGAGTGGTCCTACTTGAATAGACAACAAAAGCCTAGTTTTGACATGTGCAAATATACCACAAATTGTTGCCTGCATATCACACTGAAATGCTGAACATTAAGTTAAAAACAAGGGGAAGAGAGAATGGCCTGGGGGTTCAGAGTTGCCATAACACCTTCTATTCTAACTTAAAAAACAAAAAAACCCTCAGTCTGTAATTAACCAAACTGAGCTACTTAAGTACACACACAC
>NW_020954611.1:9691135-9907280 GCF_900497805.2 Vombatus ursinus
AAAGAAAAGAAGAGAGAGAAAAAAGAAAGGAAGGGAGAGAGAGATAGAGGGAGAGAGAGAGAGAGACTGAGAGACTGAGAGACAGAGAGACAGAGAGAAGAGGGAGGGGGGAAGAGAAAGAGAGATGGTGAAAGAGAGAAGGGAAAGAGGAAGGGAAAGAAAGGAAGAGAGAAAAAAAGAGGAAGGAAGAGAGAGAGAATCAATTCAATGCAACAATGAGTAATATATCTCCTAGGTTCAAGTCCCATGTCTGACATGATCTGTCAGTCAGTCAGTCAACAAACATTTATTAAGCACTTATGTACCCAGCACTGTGCTTAATGTTGGGGATGCAAACGGAAGCAAAAGGCAGTCTCTGCTCTCACATCTACTCTTCCTGGGCTTCAGATTCCTCATGAATGATGGGGTTGGACTCGATGACCCCAGAGGACTTTTCCAAATCTAGCTCTATGATCCCATGACCTTGTCACACAATCACAGAATATCGCAGCTGGAAGGGACCTCAGAGATCATGCCGTCCAACATACTCACTTTACAAACAAAGAGGTAAGGCCCAGAAAGGTGAAGGTAAAGTCAGCTTGGGGCGGAGGTGGGATGGGGTGAGAGGGTGTTAGGGTGATGGGAGGGTTTTGTGTAAATGGAAAAAGCAGAGTTTCTCAACCCAAACTAAATGAATCACAGGGGTCCTCCGAGTGTCAAGGCCTTGAGGGCAGGCTAAAGCAGGGAAGGAGGTAGGAGCCAGGGTGGGAGGATTCCAGGTTGGGTTTCTTTTTTTTTAAGTTTATAGGTTTTAAGAAGTAAGGACCTTGAGTAGTAAACATTTTCTGGAACAGTAAACATTTGTCCTGAAATGGCCGTGATTGGGAAAGACTGACCTGGAGAGCTTGGGACTACCCTGGTCTTATTTTCACCAAATATAAAGTACACTCAGAGCCCCAGGGCAGTCCTACACTATCCCCTATACTCCCTCAAAGGAAGGACACTAGTTTAGGAGCAGCATTATTAGCCAGGAAATGGTCCCTGAGGCCAAAATGGTAGAATTCTGGGACAAAATCCATAAAATTAATTTTAAATGGGATAAATGTAAACTTTGGCAGTCAGGCCAAAAAAATCATTTATACAAAGACAGGATGGAAGCTACCTGACTAGGTAGTAGTTTTTGTGAAAAAGATTGGAGGATTTTAGTTGATCACGAGCTTGGTCTGAGCCAGTTTGGTGATGGGCCAAATAATATCAATGCAGTTTTAGGCTGTACTAGTAGAAAGTAGTATCATGGGAGATATTGTTTCCACTGTTCTCTCTGTATTGGCCGGGTCAGATGTGGGTTTTGGCATGTTCACTTCTGTATGTCACAATTTAGGAAGGATGCTGACAAATTGGAGTATGTCCTGACCCCACATATGTTCCTTTCCCATCTTCTTATGCCTTATATACTTTCATGAATTCTGTGATCCATAAGCACTGGCTTCCTTGATGTTCTTTGTACAAGACGTTCCAACTCCACGCTCCAGGTTTTTTTCTCTGGCTATCCCCCGTGCCAGGAATACTCTCCTTCCTCATCTCTACCTTCTAGCTTCCTAGGCTTCCTTCAAGTCCCAGATAAAGTCCCACCTTCTACAGGAAACCTTTCTGGATCTCCCTTAATATTTGTGACTTCTCTCTGATGATTACTCCCAGTTTATTTTGGGTATATCCTGTTTGCATGTTGTCTTCCTTGTTAGACTGTGAGTACCTTGAAATCTATCAATCCAGGACTCATTTGCATTTTTTGTTTGTATCTCCAGATACAAAAAAACATACATAGTGACTGGCACATAGTAGTTGCTTAATAAATGTTTATTGATTGACTTTGACAGGAAGACTGCCGGGACAGTGAAGGGTCTGAAAGTCATGTTATTTGAGAGATAACAAGGTTAAGGAACTAGGGACACTTAGCCTAGAGAAGAGAAGTGGAAGTCACGTTTTCTTCACAATATTTGAAAATATAGATTTACGAGTTTGGGACTTCATATTCACTTACAACTCACCTCCCTTCATCGGACACTTTGGGAGGTATCTGGCAAGTCTATCCCTGCCCCGGCGCTTTCAAAGCCTGAGATATAGGCCTAATTAGGAGTAGCAAGACCCAGTATCATCTTCTTCTCTAGGCCTGGTGCTTCACTATGTTCCTAAAGAGGAAGATGGTGAAGTCCACTGGCTACTCTCCTCAGTAACCTGAATTTAGTATCAATGAGATAATTTCTGCAACCACACACACAAAAAAAAGACAGAAAATACGAGGACAAATGTGAAATATCTTTAGAACTCCCATGCTCTGAGCAGAATGCTTGTCAGCAGGTCAAACTGAAGGGAAAACACCTGTGTCCTTTAGGTCTGCTACCAAAGGAACTCATCTTCATGGTCCAACTGAACCCAGACTTAAATAACCCCCAACCACATCTTTATCATCCAGGAATCCATTCATGTGGCACTAATATTCCTAGTAAAAGCTGACCCTGGACCTCATGCCTCTAATTCTTTTGCCAGCCCTTGTAGCTTTCTTGTGCAATGAAGATTATTTGAATTTTATTTGAATTTTATACTTCAGAGAAGGGATAGAAACATAAAAGGAAATAAATACTTGTTCATTTTCATAGTAAAGAGATGACAAATTCATTATTTTAGAAGAGTTGTACCCTATCCCACGCCTACCCAGCCTGGAATGCTCCTCTTATGGTGGGGGCATCTCCAGATTCTATGCAAAAAGTATTAGCTATGGAATCAGAAGACCTGAGTTCAGATCCTATCTCTGCTTCATATTATCAGTGTCACCTTGGGGGAATCACTTAACCTCTCTAGGTCCTCTTGAAATTCAGGGGGTCAGACAACATGACCTTTAATGTCCCTTTTAGGTTTAAATCTAACATCTTTTGGTTTCCCCTTTTCCTTGAGAGACTAAAGATGTATTGCCAAATAGTGGCTCTAACTCTCCCTTTTAAAGACTTCTTGTGGATTGGATTATTTTCTGCTTGGCCCCAATGGAGAGAAATGGGTACCGGGGTCACAGGTTACAAAGAGGCAGGTTTGAGCTCAATGTGGAAAGGAATGTCCTAGCAATTGGGGTTATCCAGGGTAGAAGTGGGCTGCCTTACAAGATGGTAAACTCACTCTCACTGGAGTTCTTCAGTGTTCTTTACCCCACCATAATTTGGGGAGATGACATAGAGGAAATCCTTGGTTAGGCCTTATCTCCTCTGAGGTCCCTCCTAACTTTGAGATTTTTTTAATTTGGTGAGACTTGATGCTAAGCTGTTTAAGGGTAGGGACTCTTTGATTCTCTCCCAGAGACTAGCATGGTGTTTGCACACAGTAGATGCTTCATAAATATTCATAAAATCTAATTCTTGAGATATCCTCTCTTCACATGGGGCAGCAGAGTGTGTATGAGTCCACTAGGCCTTTCAAAGGTCTCCCTTCCTAACATAACAACAGGCAATGGTCCTTTTCCTTTTTGAAAGAACTATATTTCTCTTGACAGGTGACTAGAATACTCCTATGCTGGGCCTTTGCTCACACAGTCAACTCTTAAACAAATGGCCAATGAAAGAAAGGCCAGCCATAAGCTATTGATAGCTCCGAGTTGTGCTTATAACACAGTTTCAGGGATTAGGGTAGGCATTTCAGTTTTGTAAACAAGCATCCCCAAACCCCTCACATACAACAAAATTTAGGACCCAACATACTCTATAAACATTCTAACTACTCTCCCCCTATACTCGTCCAAGAAAATATACCAATATCCTGTAGGGAGAACTAAGTTCACATGTGCAGTATTAGAGAAATTCCTTCCTGGGAGCCCCCAGGTAGGAGAAAGCATTTTGAAAGCAGAATAGGGAGACTTGAGACCAGTCACAAATGCTGTGGTGGAGTCCTGGGGACAGTCATCCTTCAGAGGTCAAGTAAAGTTCATCGAACTAGCAAAGCAGTGTTGGTTTTGCCAACCCAAAGGAAGGTGCTCCCATCCCCTGATCTCCTTCCCACTCCCTTGGCCTGTTATTAAACTGGTAGTTTTTACAACATCAATAAAGAAACCTTCCTACCCCATTGCCCTAGACAAAGGCCTGGGAGCCAGTTAAACTATGAAAACTCTGGGCTAAGTTCATTTGGATTGTTTTGCTGTGTCAAATACTCACCCGAGTTCAAAAGTTCAGCTGAACCATGAACTTTGTCATCGCCCAGCAGGCAGCTCTGCAAAAATAGCTCAAAGTGGAAAAACATTCAATATTTAAGGTGGGCTTGTCACAGTTTGCATATAGCCCAGTGTAAAACATATGTATGGAAAGCTTCCTTTAATTTTTTAAAAAACACATTAACATATCAAAAGAAGAGGCCAAACAAAATTGGACCCAATCTTCCTTCCTCCACCTGACCTCTGGGGCTCTCCAATGAGCACACATTCAAGGGACTAGCCATTAGAGAGGGAACTAAGCCCTGGCTAATCTTCTTAATAAATTGTGAAGTCTTATATACCTCCTGGAGTTAGGGGTAGCTTTTCTGCCTGGCTGGAACAGGCAGGATATCAAAACAAAAGGGTCATGACTTCATATCTTTGTGAAAGTTAGAATATGTGTTATCAGAGAAACATCATCTTCATCCAACCATGTCATACCTCTAGAGATGAAGGCTGGGGTTCAGAAGGAGGAAAGAAAAAAGACCTGTATTTTTGAATTTCTAGCTATTTGTTATCCACCAAATAAATAAAGCAAAGCTTTAAAATATAGAAGCAAAACCACTCTGAAAACCAAGAACCCCAAATATTTGGTTGGGTTTCCATTAGCCAAGAAACCAAACATAAGTCCATTTTCTTAGGTGACCTTCCTCTTGTACTGGATAGACTCTTTAGGATCAGGTTGTGGAATTTTATATAATATCAAAGGATTCCGTTATTTGGCATTCCTAAACTGGGTTCTTGTTGATTAAGAGCCATGTCATAAAGATCAAAACTGAAGGATTTGGGGATTCACATTTGGGTAAGAAGATACGTTTTTACTGTAAGTGTTTATGAATTTTCATTTGTTAAGAGATGCATCTTCAGGCATCATAAGATCGTAGATTTAGAACTAGAAGGAACATTAGAAGTGAATCTCTTCTCTACCACTCAATTTTACATATAAGGAAACTGAGGACCCAAGACATGAAATGTCTTGCCCATGGTCCTATATGGCAGAGCATGGATTCAAATCCAGGTCCTCTGTCTCCATATTCAGCACCCTTTCCACCAAGGACTTAATCATTTAAACCTCCTACCAAGCAAGCCGAAAGATCTAGAAGGGAAGAGACCATTTCAAGAAGTGATGGGAGAATAAGGTTGGCGCCATAAAAGATCTCTGGGCCAGTGAAGTATGTCCTATTTTCCCAATGGATCCAAGTGGCAGACCCAGGAAATGCTGAACTCTTAGCTTTTGTAGCCTGATGGGTTGAGCTGACCAGAATTTACAACTGTGTTTATGGTTGACTTGCTATGTATAGACGGAGCTCAGCATCTCTTGAGGAAACAGAACAGGGAGTTGGCGATAATCTTCTTAATGGTTTGTAAGAGAGTGAATAAGGTGGAGACTCTTTGTTCCTTCAGTCATTTAAAAAGCATTTATTGAGTGCCTACTTTTGGGCTAAAGAAGAATAAATGGTTAAGAGGAGAACAGTTGGAAAATAAAAGGAGGGGTTTTCTCTGTGTGGGGACCAGGGAAAGAATAATCAGGAAGTTAGGGAGGAGCCTGGCCTGAGCCCTAGGTTCATACTTGAAGAACCACCTAGAAGATACTATATCTTTGGGACAAAAGGGCATATGCAAATAGATTAAGAGTAGATCAGGGTTATGTAGATCCAAGACACAAATATGTTAGCTTAAATGTCTGACAGCTTAGGAACTCCCACGTAGCCAGATTCCTCAGGGTAGCCAGAGAAAGACCTGGGATAAGAAAAGCAGAGCTTATTGATAAAGAACAGAACCAAGTAAATCCTTGAATAAAATTTTCTCTTAAGCCAGTTAACTCTGGACTCTGCTACAATGCTACTATCTATAATTTATCTATCTATGTGCAGTTTGGACACCCTACCCCACACTCCAGGCAGGGGTGAAAGGGTTTCTTGCCTTCTAAGTATCTGGCCTGCGTCTGCTCTTGGGGATGATTCACTATTTGCTTAAAACAGAGGTCTCATATGAAGTCTTGGAGTGGTAGCAATGAAAGTAAGGCAGGCAAGGTATTCTCGGAGGATAGCTACAATGTGGCCCGATGGAATTCTGGGGAAGCACCAAGCTGCTCTTGCATGGCCATGGACCTGTAGCTCTTGATAAGGGATTTTAGAGGCTGCAAAGAATTGGTCTCAGGCTGGATCAGCTTTCAAGTGAAGGACTCAACAGTACTGTCTTAATGAGACTGAGGCCCCTACCCAACAGAAGACTCAAGTAAGGCCCTGAGGTCTCCAATACTTGGTTAGCGTGGGTAGAAACATATGTCTGTATTTCTGAGAGTTTTTTCTCCCATGTGTGTAAATACACACGCACACATATTTCTACTCCCAGTCCCCTTTATTATTATCATGGTACAGTATAGCAGTTGTGAGACTTTTCTTTCTCAAGGGGAACTTTAGAACTAAGACTTTAGACAGACTGGGGTCTATGGGAGCGCTGCTCCATTTGGGCATGCCTGGGCCCCAAGCGGACCATCTTCATCCCCTATCACTTTTGAGGTGGTAAAAGAGAGACAATAAGCAGCCGGCTTAGGATTCTGATGTGTCTGCTGTTGCTTTGGTATTTCCAGAGTAGTAGTTCACTCTTTGTGGACGAGACGAAGTAGGATATACTTTGTGTCCTCAAACTATAACAGAGACTTCCTTTTTCTGTTGAATCAGCAGAAGGGAGAAAGGATCCATGCAGCTCTCTTCAGGCTTCCTATATTCCTTGTCATTAGCAGACTGAGCTATCAGTTAACATTAGGTTATTGAGTGAAGACTATCAATTGTAACACTTGGGATCCCTTTCACACATGGGTCCTCAGAAAGCTTCCCCAGGTTCAAAGCACTCTCTAGTTCAGAACTCACTTAAAACCCTAGGTTTTCCTATGGTTCCTATGAGTTCCCTCTACTGTATTTTATTTTTACCAGTCAACTAGGGAACACAGTATTTACAAGCAAAATATATTTCATCAAATATCATAGCAAATTAAGCAAGGAGAAAAGATCCTTGCAAGCACACATGAGATACACTTTCCCATAGGTTATCAGACCACAAATGGTAGAGGGCATACTCATAGAGAACATGGTCTATTTCTGGAAGATGCACACATAGAGAACATGTGTAGTCAGGGAGCTTTTGTGGAAGGATATTTATTTCTGTAATCTGTGTGGCTAGGACACAAGCATGGTGTATGCATATAGGTATACATGTAGGAAGGATGTATGTGTGTCTGGCTCAACCCACACCTATGAAGCTTCAGAATTTCTAAAGGCTTCTGGAAATGTCATCACCTTGCTTTCTGCTGAGTATTGCATCACGTCTGTTGAATGCCTCCACTGGTATCATAACTGATGAGCTACTCTCTGCTACCATCTGCTGGGATGCAATGGCTGGGAAGCCTTTCTTTGATAAAGGCTGGCTAAAGTTGTTTTGGGTTTTTTTAAATTGTATAGTCTAGGGCTATTGTTAGCCAGGCAATAAGCAAAGGCCACCAGAAACCACCAGGATCAGATTAAGTCTATTCTCTTGATTATCTTTGTACTAGTGCCAAGTATCACTATGAGAAGTTATTGACCTTGGGGACATGTGAACTATGTGAGACAGTAAAAAGTTGGAGAGTCATCCAAACAGACAAGTACTTCTCAAGGTAGAGTTGAACATTCTCCAGGTGGTGTACAGGAGGTCTTCTTTCCTCTTAATGTTTTGTGCCTGTCCAGGGGATCTCATTAGTATAGACCATAGAGGCATGTTAGAACTATATAGCACACTCTCCTGAAGCTAACATTGAGTCTATTTTTTGACTGCCTTTCTGCTTGCGCCAAACATTGTTATGAGAGGTTAGAAACCATGGAAAAATATGAACTAAATGAGATAGTAAAAGTCTCTTTCCCCAGTGAAGTTCCTGGCTCCAGGCAGCATTCTGACTTGGGATTAGAAAATTCTTTTTAAGAATACAAGTCATTCAGGGGCAGCTAGGTGGCGTAGTGGATAGAACACTGGCCCTGAAGTCAGGAGGACCTGAGTTCAAATTCGGCCTCAGACCAGATCCTTGACACTTACTAGCTGTGTGACCCTGGGCAGGTCACTTAACCCCAATTGCCTAAAAAGAAAAAAAAAAGAATACAAGTCGTTCCCCAATTGATAAATAGTCAAAGGAGACAAACAGGCAGTTTTCAGATGAAGAAATTAAAGCTTTCTATAGTCATATGAAAAAATGCTCTAAATCACAATTGATTAGAGAAATGAAAATTAAAACAACTCTGAGGTACCACATCACACCTTTCAGACTGGCTAACATGACAAATCAGAAAAATGAAGAAAATGTGTAGAAAGTGTGGGAAAATTGTAACACTAATGCATTGTTGATGGAGTTGTGAACTGATCCAACCATTCTGGAGAGTAATTTAGAACTATGCCCAAAGGACTATAAAACTGTGCATACCCTTTGATCAAGCAATACCCCTACTAGGTCTGTATCTAAAAGAAATCATGAAAAAGGGAAAAGGACCCACATGTACAAAAATATTTATAGCAGCTTTTTTTGTGGTGGCAAAGAATTGGAAATTGAGGGGATGCACATTAATTGGGGAATGCTGAACAAGTTGTGGTATATGAATGTAATAGAATACTATTGTGCTATAAGAAATGATAAGCAGGCAAATTTCAGAAAAAAACTAGAAAGACTTATATGAACTGATGCTGAGTGAAATGAGCAGAACCAGAAAAACATTGTACACCATATTGTGTGATGATCAATTTAGACAGATACCTCTTCTCAGTAATTCAATGACCTAAGAGAATTCCAAAAGACTTATTATGGAAAATGCTATCCACATCCAGAGAAACAATTATGGCCTCTGAATGCAGATCAGAGTAAACTATTTTCTTGTTTGTTTTTTCTTTCTTGTGGTTTTTCCTTTTTGTCCTGATTCTCCTTTCACAACATGATTAATGTGGAAATATGTTTAATATGATTGTAGATGTATAACCTATATCAGATTGCATGCCATTTTGGGGAGGGGGGAGAGGAGGAAGGGAGAAAATTTTGGAACTCCAAAATCCTATAAAAGGGAATGTTGAAAACTAAAAATTAATAAATAAATAAAGTTTTTAAAAAAGAAAATTCTTTTTATTCCTATTAAATTAATGATTGTCACTTACATAACCCAAACCAATTTTGGGGACTCTACCACTTAAAAAAACCCATAGGACCTGTGTGGGGACCAGGATACCTCAACCACAGTGATATCCTCTGTTTAACATATAAATCAACCAGGAGACAATAATGACAGGTTTGGCACAGGTGGCAGAGTTATTGGCTTCTTCCCCTGATCCACATTCCTGTTTCTAGTTCACATGCTGAAAAGAGAAAATCACTGCACAAACCTTGATGGGTAGAAGTGATAGAGTTGCAGGGGAAAGGGGCTTTCTGTATGCCATTAAAGACTAGGCTAATGCTATATGACAATTCAGCCCAACAGTAATATTGATGGAAATTGGGGAAAAGACAGTGGCTTCCTCCTCCATTTTAGGTGCCCCATAACAATTCTTGAGACTCCATTAGTACAAAATTCTTTTACATAGTACCTTATAGAGAACATCCTTTGTGAACGCTAAGGGAGACCAATCAATTGGGAGACCAAGGTCAATTCCACTTGCCTCAAAGATCTGTGAATTTTGGGTCATAGATTACAATCCCTTTGCAATTTATTAAATAGTCTTTGAGGCAAGGGGATGATCCTCTCTGAACTTATACCACACGATTATCACACAACAAATAGACAGTCCATCGCTGGGCTCATATGTGAAACTTTGTCAGCTTAAGAGGACTTAGCACAGCCAGATTCCAATTTGAAAATGAATCCATTTACCTTATGCACCTAACATTAGCCAACTGGATGCCATCAACATTTAGACCAAATTCATTAGAACAACAGAAGCTACAACCATATAGCACAGAACTAAGAGAATTTAGGATGCATATACTATACCTTCCCAGAAAGAAAAAGAAAATATAGCTACAATTTTTTTTTTAGCATTGACATTGTCTCTTCCTCCTTCCAGCCCTTGCTTATGCATTCTACCATTGGAGAAACAGAAGTGGGAAAGAGTTATTGATCTTGGGAGAAGAATATCTGATTTATCTGAAGGGAGGATCAGCAAGTGTAGAGCTGGCAGGTACTTTAGAGAACATTATGTCCAAGCATCCTCATGTGGAAGATGAGAAAACTAGTTCAGACAGGTTTCAAGTGGTTTGCCTATCTCATGCAAGTAGGAATCAGCAGAGTTAGGATTTGAACCAAATATGCTCCTTAATTAATTAGCTTTGACTAATTAGACTCAGATCCTAAAGGGGAAGAGGAACTCAACGATGATCTTAGTAACACCTTTGCTAAGCTAGAGCCCTCATCAAGAAGTGGGTTAGGTCCTAGTCTTAGGATTTAGGCATATCAGATTAATAATACTATCGTACTCCCTGGCTAGTCACATAGCAATTACCCCAAAACGGAGTTATTTTGCCCCGTTAACAACTAGACTTCTTAGGAAATATTGGCCTTTCTGAAATCCTTTTTAGGAATAGGTTCAGAGACCTTAGCCATCACTAACAAATTGAACCATTTTTATTGGCTAAACAAACATGTTAGCTTTAATATCTGGCAGCTCAAGAACTCTCGAGGGTATCTCTCAATGGCCAGGATTGGTTATCTCTCTCCCCATTTTCTTTTCCTTCTCCAAGATATTTCAAATTGCACTATTCCATAGCTATGACTGCTGGAACAGACCCTGTGCTGCTCCCTTGCTTCACTCGGTTAAAGATTGGTCCCCAAAAAAGCTATGCTAGGCTGATGTTCTTTTACAAAAAAGGGCCAGGATTGACTCTGAGCTTGAGTGACCTGGCAGGGCATCCGTGGCTCTGTCAGCTGTAACAAATGGCTGCTCCTGCTTGCCAGTGAATGACGGCTCTAGCAGCAGCATCCTTCAAACTCAGACCTTCAGCCAGCCTGATTTATTGCTTCTGTCTCTTGCTATGACTTTCTGCTAAGATGATCTTCCAGAGTTTTCCTTTCAGATCCACAAGTTGTCCATGTGTCTTTTCACTTGACTGCTCAACCAGTGCTTCTGCTAAGAAATCATGGATAAATATTTGTATGCTGCCCTGCCCTGCCATTAATTCGTTGACTGATCTTGGGTAGGTTATGTCACCTCACTGGGCCTCAGTTTCCCTATCTGTAAAATGAGGCAGTTGGTGTAGATGAGTGCTAAGTTGCTTTCTAGATTTCACATCCTCTGATTCTAGATGAAATAACCACATTTAGCTCAATAAAAATTACAGCGCATTAAATATATAGCTAGATTTAAAAGAAATCTGCTGTTAGCTCTGTCCCCCAACCCACCATGCAGTTCATCAATATGATTTGGGGGTAAATTCTTGAGATTTGAGTGCTGCTAGCACTTGACCTTTAATTTCTTGCATTTGGTCAGTGAGTGCTTATGCCATTCAGTTACATCAGCGTTCTCTTTTAAAAATGTAATGTTTCCACCATACACCATTTAACAGTGTTCTCGTAACCCTGCTTATTTATTTTGGCTCCCTAATGACAATTCAAGGAAATCTCTTCCTTTAGCCCAGTCCCCACCCTTTTCAAGGATGGTTGCCTAGTCTCTGTCAGGAATACTCACAGGGACAAGACAAATGGCCCCAAAGACCCAAACCTTTTGACTCCTGCTTTGCCACTGAAAGAAAAAAAATAGCCCTAATTAGAGTTAATGAAGGAAGGTATGGCAAAGAAGCAGAGCTTTTGATTCTTTGGAGATCATCCATCCAAACAGAGGTCAAATAGTCAGCTTGGAATTCAAACCAAGGTCCTCTGGTTCCAAATAATAACGAAAGCTGACATTAAATTAGAAGTTGAAGATTATCTCATTCATGCCTCACAAGAACCCTGTGAGGTAGGCAATCCAGATATCCTTGTTCCTATCTTACAGATTAAGAAACTGAGGCCTAGAAAGGTAAAAATAACTTGCCAAAGGTCACACTGCTACTTAATGGGAGAACATTGGGATGAGAACTTCGCAGTACTATGGCTGTCACCATGTCTCTCAGTTGGAGAGATGGCATGTTGTAGTAGGAAGAAAAAGTCAATGTGGTCCAGTATACAGAGTGTTAGATATGGAATAAGGAAGAACAGTGTTCAAATCTTGCCTCTGTATGACCACGGACAAATCACTTAACCCCTCTAAACCTCAGTTTCCTGATCTGTAAGATGGAGCCGATAATGCCTGAAGTGCCTATCTCGCAGGTTTGTTGTGAGATGATCTATGTAAACTATCATTTAATTTCAATTTTTATTATTATTTGGAGCCAGAGGACATGAGTTTGAATCCCAACTTGGCTATTCACTACCTACATAACCTTAGGTAAATAAGTCACTTAATTTTTCAGGGCTTCAATTTCTTCCTCTTTAAAATAAGGCTGGAGGCAGTGTATCTAATGGTAAATAAGGCCCCTTCTATCCCTAAATCCTATGATCCTCTAAGGATTGCTGACCTTCTCTGGAAAAAAAAAAAGCTTTTAAACTAATCCAGACTTCCATGTTTTGACATGAAGAATAACATTTTTAAAATAAATAAAATAGTCCTATCCCCACATCACCACACTAGAAGCACTAAATATTAGGTGCTTATTCAATAACTACATTGTAGGCATGTCCCAGTCAACATTCTTAATGGGTCCCTTCAAAACATGATATTTGGGGGAAAAAACATCATAAAGAGCAGTTAGTACAATGGGAACAAAGTTATAAATCAGAGATGGCACATTCCTAGGTACATTCCTGGGCATATGAGAATGTCTAGGCTGAGCTGAGCAGGATGGGTCTGGTGGATGCCAAGGCAGAGCTGAGTAGACCTGAATCACTGAAGACTAGGGGGGCTGCTGCCTGGAACACAACAGCACTCTGACAGACTGAGGGAGAAAAATAGAGGTTCTTAATCCAGGGTCCATGAACTTATTTTAAATATTTAAATATTTTAAATATTTTGATAAATATTTTTCAATATAATTGGTTTTCATTGTAATCTTATATATTTTACTTTATGCATTTTTTTTTTAGGCTAGACAATGGGGTGTTAAGTGACACCAGGGTCACACAGCTACTAAGTGTTATGTGTCTGAGGTCAGATTTGAACTCAGGTCCTCCTGACTCCAGGGCTGGTGCTCTATCCACTGCACCACCTAGCTGCCCCCACTTTATGCATTTTAAAACATAATTCTGAGAAGGTGTCCATAGGCTTCATCAGCTCAAAAAGGGGTCTGACACACACAAAAAAAGGTTAAGAATCTCTATGTTATGACTGAACATGTATAACCTATATCAAATTGCTTGCCTTCTCAATGAGTGGGGTGGGGAAGGAGGGAGAGAATTTGGAACTCAATTTTAAAAACAAACGTTGAAAATTGTTTTTACATGTATTGGGGGGAAGTAAAACACTGTTATCACTAAAATAAAATAACCTCTAAGTCAGAATATTGTTTAGATTAGAAATGTTATATATGTATGCCTTTAATTTACACAAAAAAATTAACTATAAATTATTACTTTAGAAGTATGTGGCAGGTTAATTTTGTAACTGCATACTGTTAGCAATAGTATTGGAGGTGAGCAAGGGAACATGCATTGAAAGACCTCTCATTTGCTAATAACTGTTATAAAATGAAGTATACTTACAGGAAGAAATGTGTTAACTCTAGCTGCAACTGATCCTGGGGGTCCAGCATTTCTGAAATCTGAAATGCTACCTCATCTTACACAAATGAAAAGATTCCTAAGGGACCCTTGAAATCTGGAATCCAAGCCTCTTGCTTGAGGACATAATGACCATGGTTGCAAACATTTTCCTAGACAGAGCAAAAGGGGCAGTCCAAGAAGAATGGAATATGACTACAGTTGGTAAGGAGTCTAGGCTTAAAAGACTGCACCTGTGTTGTGTAAACAACCCCAAGGGTACATTAGTAAAGCAAGAAACACACACAAACCCTAATGCCTTCAAATATTGGTGGCCTGTTGTATAGTTCTAATAGACCTCCACAGTTTATGCTGATGAATTTCCCTGGACTGGCACAAAGCTTTAAAAAGCAAAAGGACCTCCTTCACACCACCTGAAGGATCCTCAGGTCCACCTTGAGAAGCTCTGGTCTGGAGGCCACTCCCAATTTGCCTGTTTCACATAGGTCACATTTTCCCACAGTCATTAACCTTTTCCTAACAATACTTGGTTTGTTTATAAATTTTTCTTAATTCCTCCCCCCTTCTCCTGGGAGCAAATAGAGAGTGAACCTGAATTCTGAACCTTCACCTCCCTGCCACCCCTCTCCCCACCCAGGAAGAGTGAAAAATAAAAAGTAAAACAAAATAAAAAATTCCTTTGCATTTTTGCGCCTTCACAAAAATTTTTCTCTGTTGTCTTGTCAAGGCACGAAGGTGAAGGTGCCCTAGATTTATTTCTTAAGTCTATGATCATCGGACCCAAGCTCTGAAAGTTAAACCTTGCTGTTGTCTTCTCTTTCCCAAGGATGTTACCATACAGTCTTGAAGGGGCAGGAATGCTGGCCAAATACTACTAGGTTTCCCCAGTTTTTGTAGGCTTTTGACCTTGGAAGAACTTTCTCCCGTACTATGGTATCGAGACTCGAACAAGTGACTTGGAGAGACACAAGAGGGAGGGAAGGTGAGGGGAATAAGCATTTATCTAGCACTTAGAATGTGCCAGGCATTGTACTAAGTGCTTTTGTCAATGTTATCTTATTGGATCCTCAAACAACTCGGCTATTATTATCTCTACTTTACAGCTGAGGAAATTGAGGCTGGAAATGGTTCTCATCCACATGACCAGAGAGGTGAGAATCTAATTTCTCTCTCTCTCTCTCTCTCTCTCTCTCTCTCAATTTCAAGTTCCTGGAGAACTGGGGGACAAAGCTCTTAAAGAGAGAAGGAGGTGTTCCTAGACATTGCCAACCTCTTAGAGCAAAGAGGATCCTAAAATTCAGTCTTGAAGAAAGAGAGGGGGGAGGGGTTGGGCAGCAGCCTAATCTCCTGGGAGAGCACTGGCCATAAGGCCCTAGAGATAGAGGAGCAAGAAGAGACTAAACCCATGCTATGGGAGAATAAACGACCCAGGCTTGACTCTCTGTTAGTACCTTGTTGTTGTTGTTGTTGTGTTGTTGAGCTATTAGAACCAGAAAGACTCAAGGAAAAGGGAGTTACCATTCTAGCAATCCCAAGCAAAGTTAATTTTTCTTCTTAGGGGAAAATCTAAGTTCATGGGATAGTATTTAATAGTGCGGAGGTCTATCCTATACAAAAACCTGCAGTGAAAATAGGATTTATTAGACTATTGGAAAGGCTTCCTCTCTTAGCATTCCCAAGTTTATTCTCCTTTCAGGGAGAGTCTAAATCAGTGTGGTGCTATGAACCTTGGAGACTTTATAGAATCCTAGAGAACAAGAGGGACTTGATAGTAGGGAAGAAAGATTGTATTTTTTACTTATTACTCTAAGGACTCTATCTTCTATTCTTTCAGTGAGGTTAAAAACTGTCCTCTACTCAATGTGCTCTCACTCTGTAAGGAGTAGGGAGCTAGGTACTGATTAAAATCCCATCAAGTGGTCACATTATTTAAATCCTTACTGTTCAAAGTTGTAATTATGTAAAATATGGCAGTTGTTTCCAGTCTATGAAAATGTGCAATGAAAACTTTTTAAAATAAGTTTTTAACTATTTATTAATTTCATCCACATTAAAGATTTGTTGATCAGTATATCTACATTCTTTGACCATTTTCTTCAAAACATCAGGCTATTCAGCTGTTGCATCCTCATCCTGAACTGGTTGCTTTTCTAGTAATTTTAATATTATGCAACTGAACTTGATTTTTAAAGCAATCAAACCAACCATCACTTGAAGTAAAATTTCCTTCACTCTCCACCTCATTTCCATTTTCTTTTCATTGTCTTAAATAAACTTGAGGCTTTTTGCCTCAGTGGCTGTTCAGCTAAGAGGAATGCATTTTTAAAATTCAATCTTCAATTCATAGAGCTAAAAGAAGCTCCATTTCTGTCATTGTAACAGCTAAAAGATGCTCCATTTTTATCATTGTAATTCCTTGTAATTATTTGTAAACCATAGAAAGCAGATGAAGCTTTGTCTTTTTCTTTTATTTCACCTGCATGTCCTATAATACCCCATACCATA
The DNA here is from genome assembly GCF_900497805.2 of Vombatus ursinus. Lineage (NCBI taxonomy): Eukaryota > Metazoa > Chordata > Mammalia > Diprotodontia > Vombatidae > Vombatus > Vombatus ursinus. The sequence continues at coordinate 9,707,603 of NW_020954611.1, forward strand.
GATTCAGGCATTCCAACATCTTTCCCTATTTTAAAGTTAATATGACCATGTTCACACCAATCAGTTACATCAAATTTTTGTTCTAATGTAGTAACAAACCTCTTCTTTTTTGCACTGGTAGTGTTTCTATCTGAATTCTTATTCTGTTTGTCCGTTTTGTTGAGGGCTCTTTAAAAAAAATCGACACAACCATTGGTAATATGGTACTCAGCAACACATCACATTCACACATGATAATAGGTAGGGACGGACTAATGATATAGGGTCGTGTTAAAATCCTCAACCAGCTCACACATTGCAATAATTAAATTTTGGCTTGAATTAAATGCAACCTAGCATCATTTTATAATTGGCATTGAATCAAATTTCACATTATTTGAACTTGCATTAATTGTGACCTAGCTGTATTAAGTTGACTGCTTGTATAGCAGCTGGGTCTCTTTTACTCACATCTGTGGAGACCTAGACATGAACTGTATTTGAACCACATTCTGAGATTTCCTAGAGGCAGTTCTGGATGGGGACAAAAAGAACCAAAGAGATGATATTTGGGGGCTGACTCCAAGACTGAACCTGATCTGAGTAAGCCCAGAGCTGGGCGTTGGGCCATAGGTCACAGGGGTTTGCATTTGAGTAAGATTAAAGGGGGAGAGTGTCATGCGTTCTGGAATTGAGTTCATGTGAGGTTAGGGAGTAAGAGTCAGTTTGAGAGAATATAAGTGCAGTGCTTGGTGAGAGAACAGTGGGTGTGGTCTAAAAAAAAAAGAGCAAAATTAGGCACGCAGGTAGGACTAGCTTTTTACGCATTCCTCTACTCCCTACAGAGTGAGAGCTGATGAGGTCAGATTCCAAAGCAGATCCCCCCACACAGACCCACCAGACCCTCACCCCTTGCCCTTATCTATCTTACCAGCAGAGCTCTAGTCTTCTGGCTTCTTCTAGTGGCAGACTCAGGGAGAGTGTGGGGGTGTGGGGAGAGCTTAGGTGACCCAGACAGGGCGATGTTTTGCAAACTTTAAAGCACAATGCATTTGTGAGTTATGTTACCGGTCTCCTGGCCTGCTCCCTGCCTTATCCCCTGTTGTGTATAAGACATCTAGATCTGGCTCCTTACCCTGCATCTGTATGCCCCAGGAATGAGGTGCTACTACTCAGTATCCTCTGTAACCACTGGATTGGTATCTATTGGGCTGATGGACCAAAGTCAGTGAAAAAAACAGTCAGTTTAATCCAAAAGAATCAGTCAAGCCAGTTGTTTGATTGAATTGACCGGTCACTTTAGTCAAAATGGTTGAACACACACACACACACACACACACACACACACACATATACACACATACAACTAAGTGTGTACATATATACATACATATATAGTATTTATACACACACATACATATAGATATGTGTATATATATATATACATATATACACATATATACATGTGTATGTACACACACACACACACACACACAGAGCCTCAATTCATTTATTTTCCTCTAGCTCCTGTTGTTCACAGCCTTGTCCTCAACTTTTCTTATAAATCCTGCAATTTCCCCTGGGTCGTTATCTAAACGTTACTTTGAGCTAGATTGGAGAGACCAAATTTGCTTGAATTTCCTCTCTCCTCACCCCCCCACCTTTTGGGCAAAGCATCCCCAAAGCCCAGAGCTAAAGGATTAGTGGCCCACCCTGAAGGCACCTTTGATCTTCCCTTACTGCCGTCTGCTCGAGCAAAGAAGCATCCCTTGTTCTCTCCAGCCCTGATTTTTAAGCTCCTATTTTGATTCTATTCCTCATGCTCTAAGAATGGCACCGTATAAACGTGATTTGAAGGGGATCTGACACCTTGATGACTGATTTGTGATTTCAAACCACCAGAACTTTATTTCATTCTTGTGGGGACACCTCCCCCAATGGACACATAGACCTAAAGTAAGGATGGGTTGGAACAAAGGTGAATATCAGAGGTATAGAGAAAAAACTTGTTGGACTTGGAATCAGGAAAGCTGGGCTGCTGTTTAATCATGTCTGACTCTCTGTGACCCCATTTGGGGTTTTCCTTGGCAAAGACACTGGAGAGGTTTGCCATTTCCTTTTTCAGCTCATTTTATAGATAAGGAAGCTGAGGCAAACAGGGTTAAGTGACTTGTCCAGGGTCACATAGCTAGTAAGTAGCTGAGGCTGGATTTGAGCTCAGGTCTTCCTGACTCCAGGCTCAGCACTCTATCGACTGTGCCACCTAGCTGCCTCTTTGTCAGGAAAGACCCGGTTCAAATACTGGCCTGGTTATTTGGAAGATATGTAACCATGGGCAGGTCACTTTCTGAGCCTCAGTTTCCTCATCCATAAAGTGGGGATAATCAACATATCAGTAGTTCATAGCTCATGGGAAGCAGAATAGTGGGATAGAGAGCTGGTTTTGGTATCAGGAAGACCTTGGTTCAAGTCATGCTCCTGGTACATACTGGCCTACACTGATAAAATCCAGTTCCATCCCATTTATATCACAGGCTTGTTGAGAGGATTATAGATTTGGAACTGAAAGAGAGACATCAAGCCAAATCTCCTTATTTTACAGAAGAGGAAACTGAAGTGGGAGGGGTCAACTTGCTGAAGGTGACAGAAGTAATAAGAGAGTCCAGATCTGAATCCAGCTCTTCTAGCTCTGGAGCCAGCCCCCTTCCCACAATTCTGTGCGGCTCCTCTCTAAAACTGTATAAATATCGGCTGCTATTATTACGCCAGGCTGAAGGAGCACAAGAAAAAAGAGCCCTGGTTGTGGAGTTGGAGGGAGTACAAACATGGCGCTAAGGTCCAAAGACTGAAGGATGGAGAAGGTCCAGGCTCTTCCTCCAAATGGAGGCTTTGAGAGAAGCTCACCAACCAGAGAAGGTTGTTGCAGGGGCTGAAGGAGAAGACAACCTAAGCATGGTGACAGAATTGTAAACAGAATGGAGGGCAATGAACATGTGAAGAAATTTGTTAACCCATCTGTTAAATGGGTTAAATGTACCAGCTGCCCTCCATTTAAACACTTATTTTAAGAAGCTCTTGCATGTGTGGCAGAAATCCCTTCTAGTTACTATAGTTCATCAACCCCCCACAACCACCCAAAGCTATGACAGGAGAGTGGGAGTAAAGTCAAGTCAACAAGCATTTCTTAAGCACCTACTACGTACCAGATGTTGGGCAGCTAGGTGGCACAGTGCGTAGCATGCTGAGCCTGGAGTCAGGAAGACCTGAGTTCAAATAAGTGACTCTAGGCAAGTCATTTAACCCTGTTTGCCTCAGTTTCCTCATCTGTAAAATGAGCTGGAAAAGGAAATGGTAAACCACTCCAGTAACTTTACCAAGAACACCCCAAAAGGGGTCACAAAGAATTGGGCATGACTAGAACACGACTGAATGACAAGAAATGTGCCAGACACTATGCTAAGCATGAAGGAAACAGAGAGGCAAAAGAGAAGCCCTGTTTTCTAGGAGCTCGCAGTTTAGTGGGGGAAACAGTATACAAACAATTATGTACAAAACATATACAGGATAAATCAGAGGAAATCTCAGAGAGAAGGTGCTAGCATTAAGGGAAATGAAGAAGGCTTCTTGCAGAAATAGGATTTTAGCTTGGACTTGAAGGAAGCCATGGTAGACGGGAGGCCTTGTAATCTATTTTAAGATCTGGAAGTTCAAGTTCACCCTGATAATTTTGTGTCAGTCGGGCAACAAGAATTTATTAAACACCTACTATGTGTCAGGCACTATGCTAAGGTCTGGAGATACAAAAAGAGGTAAAAAAAAAAATAGCCCCTGCTTTCAAGGAGTTCACTATCTAATGGAGGCTATATGCAAATAACTATGTTCAAACAAGATATATACAGTATAAATTGTAGATAATAGAGGAAAGGCAGTAATGTTAAGAACTGGAAAAGGCTTCTTGTAGAAGTTGGGATTTTAGCAGGGAGGAGGAGATGAGGAAGGAGAGCCTTCTAGACATAGTCAGAAGAATGTAAATTCCATGAAAGCAGGGACTGTTGGATCCCCAGCACTAGCCAACCAATGCATAGCCAGGGTGGAATAAAATCCCAATTGGATAGGACTGAATTGGCAGGGTGCCCTTTTCTGACTACCCTCTTTCATGAGAGTAGGGAAAGAATCCCCTATTTGCTATTGCAATGGTAGGGGTCTAAGAAGGAAAAGAAGTCTCTGCTCTGCCTTTGGGGGCATAGGGAGAGTTGAAGGAGAGGAGACAGCAGTAGTAACAGCATAAGGAATGGTGAACATGAGCTTGGAAAGACTTTGGGAGATAGTGGAGGTATAGAAGGGCCTGGCATGCTATGGTTCATGGGGTAACAAAGAGTCAGACACAACTGAACAAGAAGAAGAAGAAGGAATGGGGGATTTGCTTCACCTGGGTGACTTGGGACAAGTCATTTAAATGAGGATGGTGGTGGTGGTGAAACCAGAAGGTCCTTTCTGGCTCCATATTCACGATCCTTTATCCCCTTACAAGAGCACCAGCCTCTCAAGGCCTCTAAAAGCAATTTCCTGTCTTATGAAAACCCCCTTAGGAATGGTGTGCTTTCTTCTGGCCTCCTCACAGAGTCTTGAAATGTGTAGTTTTTCCTAGGTTCCCAATACTGGAACCAGCATTTCTGAGGATGCTGCTAAAACACTCCTGAACATTCAAATCTTTTGGACCTTTCATAGTTCACAAGATCCTCTTCTGGTCAAGGGTAGGGGGATAGTATGGAGAAGATGAGCTTTGGTTTCCTCCCTTTCCAAGTGAATTCCTCTCAGAAGCTTGTCTGGAATGGCTCTCTTCTGGGCAGGCAGATGACTGCATGCCTGGGTTCTGAGCTGGCTTGCTTTATTACAGAATACCCACAGGGTGTAACTGATTCCTTTTTGCCAATACCAACACACGTCCCGAGAAGTATCACTCCATTTGAGCCAATGATTTTCAAAGACTTTTCCCAACTGCTCTAATACCCTTGATTGGTTGATTGATCGATTGATTGATCCAATGGAGATGTCTTGGCCTTGTCTACACCTAGTTCGTATCTTTAATTGATTCAGTTGAGAAATCTGGGTGACCCCCACCTTTATAGTTATATTTTTTATTTAAATGGGTGTCCAAAAGCTCTGAGTCAGAGGTTGTATGTGGGCTTAACCTTTATAAATCATCCCAAAATGCTTTTGTTTGGGTTTTGGCATTAAGCGTCTTCAAAGTGCCACAGATGTTTCTGATTGGTCTCACCTATGGTTGAGAAGGGAAGAACCATAGGCTCTCTTTTTGCTGGCTTAGGTCAGCTCCCCGTCTGAACTTATTAAGACCCTGGAGAGTTATTTACCCTCTTCCTGTTCTTGGAAGTTTGTAATCACCACACTTTCTATAGAAAGAGCCCTTTACTACAGAAGGCCAGTATCCTCAAATAAGCTAATATCAAGGACTTAAAATACCTAAATAGATAAATACCAGTTATAATTAAACTTTTCACAGTACTTTATACACAGTATCTCATTTGAGCTTCACAACAACTCACTTAGCAAGCTAAATATTACAGGTGGCATTATCCCCTTCTTGCAGATGAGAAAACCAAGGTTAAGGTTAAATGACTCACCCGGGGTCACACAACTTATATCCCACCCAGGTCTTTGTGAGTTCAAATCCACTATTCCACACTAACTCTGACATCAATTCCCCATCTTCCCAGGACAGGCTACACCTTCTAGATGGCTGACCCTGTATACTCGAAACAAATTTCATTTCTCCATTTAAGTCTTGGTGGGTATTTAAGAAGAGAGGGAAAAAAATCAGGCCAACACAAAGAAGAAAAATGTACTGTAGACACAAATTTAGGGGAGATTATTGTCTAGGAGGACTGAGGTTGATTAAACTCGACTACAGATTTAATCGGATTCCAACTGGACATGCTCAGAAGTCATTTAAAAAAAAAACAACTCTAATTTTTTTTTTTTTTTACCTCAAGCTTAGCCAGAGACCTCACAGAGGTCTAAACACAAGCCAAGCTTGAGCTGTTTTAATTCAACCACTGTTGATTTATGGCTTTAGCAAAAAATGTCTGAAATTTTTTAAGCTGAAAGGTTTTTTTTTTTTCCTCCTTTTTACTCTCACATCTCAAATATAGCTGAAGGGATATTTCTCAGGCTTTCCAAAAACAAAACCATCTTTAGAATGGGGAGTGAACTTTGAACACTTCAAATCCAAGGAGGAAAATCCTATGAAAGTTTTTACATGAAAGTAAAAACAAATAAGCTATAAAGACATATGAGACTTTCTGTATAGTCATCTGATTGATTTAGTTATGGAACAGAGAGTAGGATGGGGGCAAACCCATTGGGGAAAGCTCTTGCAGGGTTTTTAGGAGGTAGAGGGTAAGGGGAGGGGGGCGGGAAATTAAATTTAGTTCAACCACCTTTTGTTTGTTTGTTTGGAGACTGGTTCTTCCTCTCTCTCTCTCTCTCTTATATATCTATATCTATATCTATATATCTATTATATATGTGTGTGTGTATATATATATATATACACACGTGTGTGTACGTATGTATTATATATATATATATATATATGCATATCGTGCCAGAGGTTCACAGGCTACTCCACTCTGATCAGCATGGGAGTTTTGTTCTCCACTTTTTGACCTTTGCCAATTGGGCCCTCCTTAAGCAACCTGGTGTCCCCCTGCTCCTGGCAGGGGGGGTCACCGTGGTAATGCTGAATTTATTGTGGATGCTTGATCAGCTTACCCTTCTGAAGCACACAACTCCCGAGCTCAAGAAAGCCTCCAGCTACAAACTCCCTGGTAGCCGGCATTAGAGCCATGTGCTACCATGCTAGAGCAAATCAACATTATTGAATTGCCTACTGGGAAAAATGTAGTTACTGTGTTGGGTGCTAGATCTTTGCCTCCCTCCTGCCCTGCCAGAGGGACTCTGAAGAGATTCTCTGCTAGGCTTCACAAGGCATGTTGTCCCAACATGTGGAAGTAGAATGAGACTAATCTTGGATTTGAAGCCTGAATTCAGTAATTATGGATTAGGTCTTCCTCCTATGGAGCCTTGGGGAACAGCTAGAATAATACCAACTCTTTCCTCTACATGAAGCTTTTTTTTTTTAATGTGTGCTTCCAAAGTGGTTTTATTTCACTTATCTCATTTGATTTTCATGGCAGTTCTGTGAGATTGTGCAAGTATTTATCCCCATTTTATCAATGAAGAAATAGAGGCTTAGGGAGATTACATTGCCCAAGGTCACTATAAGAAGGAAAGAAACAAGCATTTATTAAGTGTCTACCATATGCTTAGCACTCCACAAATATTATCTTACCTGATCTTCACGATAACCCTGGGAATTAGGTGCCATTATGATTCACATTTTACAGTTGAGGAAATTGAGTCACATAGCTGGTAAGTGTCTGAGGTCAGATCTGTACTTAGGTCTTCCTGACTCCAGACCTGGTGTTCTATCTACTATGCCACCTACGTGCCCTATACCAATATAGTACAACTGTACTATATTGATTAATTTGAAAAAAAAAGTGAAAATAATCTAATTTTTAAATAATTTTGTTTTAGACCTGTGATTTCAATGGTGTAATGCATATTGGCAACTATCCCACACCTTTTAGCCTTAGAGAGTGGTCTGGGGCACCCAGAGATTAACTGATTGCCCAGAGTCACATGGCCTTTATGTGTCAGAGGTGACTTGAATTCAGGTCTTCCTAGCTCAGAATCTGACTCTCTAGCTACTATACAATGCTGTCTCACTTGAAAGTCATTAATTATTTTTTTTTCTTAAAGGAAAGGGTGACTTGAGGAAAGATTCTCCATTATTCCCAATCATTCTTAACCATTTATATATGTCAGGAGCTCATAGGCCTGATGAATTTTTGAAAGTTGAAAGTCTTCCGCCTTTGAGCTCGCCCATGGAAGCGGATAACTGTCATTAGTGTTTATTTATTAAGACATGCATCTGGAGGGTATACATGCCAATTCAAAATGTCTTGTGTTCTGTATTTTTCAACATGGGTGAGGATCGAGAGTTAGGTTGGCACAGTAGAAAAAGTACTGACTCTGGAGTCAGAGGAGCTGGGCTCAAATCCTGCTTCTAAAATACATATCACCTGTATGATCTTGGGCAAATTATTTATCCATCCTATGCCTCAGTTTCTTTACCTGTAAAACCAGTGTGTTGAAGTAAATGCCTCTGAGGCCCTTTTCAGCTCAATATCTGTGACCCTGTGACCTTTTTCTTTATTTGAATTTTTTTTTAAAAGCTAGCAGGCCCAACAGAAAAAAAAGCACTAAATCAGGAGTCAGAAGGCCTGGGTCTCAGTCTCCCCTTTGCCACTAACTTGCTTGTGTGTGCTTTAGGGCAAATGATTTCATCTCACTGAGTCTCATTCCCCTCATCTGGAAGATGAAGAGTTGCATTAATACTCTGTCTTCTGCTTTTAAAAAAATTATTTCATTTTCAATTCATGGAACAAAACAAGCATTTCTATAACACAGTACAAAAAAAAAAAGATGATTGCACATGAAACTGAAAATCCACCACACACAACTTGCCATTCCCTCCTAATATACAACAAAGTTATTATGTACATTTCTTTTTTTTTTCCTTTTTTTCTCTTCTCCCTCCCTCTGCCCTAGAGATGGCTGCCATTAGACACAAATAAGTATATATATATATGTGTGTGTGTGTGTGTGTGTGTGTGCATACTTATTTGTGTATATATATGTATATATATGTGTATATATATATACATATATATATTATTCTACAGATACTTCCATTTATCAGTTCTTTCTCTGGATGCAGATAGCATCTTCTTTTCATATGTCCTTTATTTTAATTTATGTGTTTACAATATTAAAAATGACTTAGTTGCTCAAAGTTTTTCTTATCTTTTGCTTTTGTCTGTTCTAGTGTCTTTGGCTGTTTTCTGTCCATTTATTTTATAGTTACCTGAGGGACAATACCAAAAGAACAATAGTAAGCAGGTTCCGAATTACCAGGCTCCTTCCCATCTCTCCAGTCTTGATGCAGTTTTCTCCCCTCCATGGATTCAGTAATCCATTGATCCTGGTCTCTTTGCTGTTTCTCATAGATGATACTCAATATCTTGACTCAGAGCTTTTCCACTAGCTGGCCCTCATGCCCAGAATTCTCTCCCTTTTTGTTTCTATTTCCTGGCTTTCCTGACTTCCTCAAAATCTCAGCTAAAATCTTACCTTCTGCAAGTAGTCTTTGCCCATCTCTCATTAATCCCAGTGCTGTCCCTCTGAAAATCCCTTCAAGTTATCTTGTCTATATCTTGTTTGAATGTTGTCTCCTCCATTAGATCATGAGCCCCTAGAGAGAAGAGAATGTTTTTGCCTTTCTTCATATTCCCAGAATTTAGCACAGTGCCTGGTACATAGTAAGTGCTTAGTAAATACTTGTTGACTTCAGCAAAACAAAAAGTCAGTACCTTAAAAACCTATGATTTTGTGTGTGTGCATGTATTAATATATATATATATATATATATATATATATACACATGTGTGTGTCTATATCTATATCTATCTATCTCACCACTCTATGGCCAACCCTATGATGAGTTCTATACTTTGCTAGGCTGCTCTGCATGGTCGCCATGGTCAATGGCCCATGCTCAAAAACTTTTCAGCTTGGTAGAAGAACCTGACAGCCTTTGAGCACCAGTGGCATACCCTCTGAGAACCAAGGGTCACTTCCATGCCATGATGAGGTATCTGAGGGAGATTGGTCAATAGAGTGGAGAAAATCAGCCAAATTAGTTGTTGAGCTGCATGGCTTGTCCATTTGATCAAAATGTTTGATCCAGTGGCTCCATGTAGACACGGTTTGTGGTTTTTGCTTGTATAATTTGACCTCTTTTGTCACTAAAATTGGATGGGTGGGAGACAGAGAATTTTTCCTGGCTCCCCGCTGATAATTATCAACTCAGGAGCTAAATCTGCAGGCTGGAAGATAATTGACTCCCAGAAGGGTCTCTGGGTCCCTGCAGGTTACTCAAAGCATTTCACCACTGCTGATACCTTTGTGGGTATTTTTCCTTCTACTTTCATCAAAATCAAATTAACAATTGTACCAGTCCCTACTGCAGTGATTTCTAAACATTTTTTTTATCATACATTCCTATCAGTAAAGAAAATTTGTGTATGTAACTCCTAATATATATTTATATATTTTATACAAGCACCATTGTACTAAAATATCATATTCATTATAAAATAAACATAAAAAATAGAAATATAAAAAGATGAGATAGAGATTAAATTAATTATTTTAAATAATAAATTTTTAAAAATTAAATTATTAAAATTACTATTTATTAACAGTACAAAAATGCTTTTTGCTCTTGGAAGCAATGTAATTGATTAATTGTTTGAAAAAAAATCACCATGTATGCCCTGAGAGATAGGAAAGACTTGTAAGTAACAATTAGTAGGGAGATGGGGCATCTTATGCAAGGAATAGTGAGGCCAATGTCACTGGACCATGGAATACATGGACTAGCTGAAGGAGTAAGAAAATGGGAAAGGTAGGAAGGGGCCAGGTTATAAAAGGGGCCATGTTATTAAAAAGCCAAACAGAAGGTTTTGTATTTGATCTTGGAGGCAACAGGGAACCACTAGAGTTGATTGAATGGAGAAAAGGATGACAAAATCAGACCTGCTCTTTAGAAAGATCACTTTTACAATTGAGCGGAGAACGGACTAGAGTGGGGAGAGACTAGAAGGTTACTGCAATAGTGCAGGTGTGAGATAATGAGGGCCTTCACCAGGGTAGTGGTACTCCTGCTGGTGGTATAGAGGAGAGAAGGGGGTTGTATACAAGAGATTTTATAGAGGTAGAAATAAGAGGACTTTGCAACTGCTTGGATGTGTGTGTGTGGAGGGAGGGAGGGAGGGAGAGACAGAAAGAGAGAGAGAGAGAGGAAGAAGAAGAAGAGGAGGAGGAGGAAGAGGAAAGGGAGGAAAGAGAGGAGAGAGACAGACAGACAGACAGACAGACAGAGAGGGAGAGAGATATCAAGGATGATACCTAGGTTTTGAGCTTGGGTGACTGAAAGGTTGGTGATGCCCCTATCAGTAATAGGGAAATCAGGAAGAGTGAAGGTTTTGAGAGAAAGATAAATTCTGTTTTGAATATGTCAGATTTAAGATGTCTATAAGACACCGAGTTCAAGAAGTTCAATAGTCAGTTGGAAATGTGAGACTAGAGTCGAGAGAGAGGTTAGGGCTACACAAGTAGATCTTAGAATTATCTGCATAGATATGATAACTGAATCCATAGGAGCTGACAAGATCACCAAGTGATATACTTTATAGAGAGAAGAGCACCCAGAACAGAGCCTTGGGGGACCAAGTTAGTTAGTGGGTGAAACCTGAATGACAATCCATCAAAGGACACTTAGAGGAGTGACCAGTTAGATAAAAGAATCAGGAGAAAGTAATGTCATGGCAATGAGGAACAAGGAGTATTCTCCTACCATTACTAGTGATTTGTAAGTATGAGTGAAAGTGCAACCCATGTCAGAAAGGGCGGCCAAGGAAACTGTGTCATCAAGAGGGAGCCAGATCTTAGTGAAAGCAAAGAAAAAGAAAGGAAAAGATTTAAGATGAAAGCCACTTTGTTAGCTATGGAGCAGGCATTCCAAACAGCACGGTGGAAGGAGTGGATAGCTTTAAAGTGAGATGTTGGGTGGGTGGGAGGCAGCATTGTTTGAGAGGAATGTGAATAAAAGAGTAGTAAGTGGGGGATGGAGGATGGGGATTGAACAACCACATCTGAGGGTTCAGAATCACTGGGATGGGGAGGACAGGTAAGAGTATATTAATCATTGAGGAATAAGTTCTACTAAGTTATCATTTTCCACAGGGACTCAGCCTCAAAGTGTAGTTGTCCTAAGGTGTCCAGCAGCTGTGTGTAGCTGGAAAGAGAAAAGAGGTGTCCTTACTAGATCAATGTCTATGAAACTGTAGGAGGCTGGAGAGGGTGCTTGGAGCACAATAGGATGGATACTCAAGGAGGCTGGGGTGTATGGGATCTTATTTTAGCACAGTGTTTGGCACACAATAAATGCTCAGTAAATGTCTGTTGCTTGATATTCTTATTTGGATTTTCTATTACTGTTTTTGTAGGAGTATGAGGAAGGGCAAGAAGGTAAATTTGACAAGTGTGGGAAGGGGAGGAATGCCTAATAAGGCTGAAAAAGTAGATTGAGGTAAGATCGTGAAGGGCTTTAAATGTCAAACAGAAAAATCTGAAAAAATCTCTTTGGCAGCTGTGTGGAAGATGGATTGGAGTGGTGAGATACCTGAGACAAGGTGATCAATTATCATTGCAATATTATTACAATAATCCAGACCAAAGGATCTGGACTAGGTGGTGGCTGTTTGAGAGAAGGGAACAGATGTGAGATGTTCTGGAAAGAAACAAGATTTGGCTACTGGGGGCAGCTAGGTGGTGCAGTGGATAGAGCACTAGCCCTGGAGTCATGAAGTCAAATCCAGCCTCAGACACATAACATTCACTAACTGTGTGACTCTGGGCAAATCATTTAACTCCAATTGCCTCACAAAAAAAAAAACCAAAACAACAAAAAACAAAAAACATTTGGCTACTGCTTGGATGTGCAGTGTGAGTGAAAGCAGAGAGTTGAGAATGACCCCCAAATTGTAAACCTGTGTCTAGAAGGATGGTGGTCCTTTAGACAAAAATAACTAAATATTGTCCTTTAGACAATAAATAGTTAAAAAAAAAGTTGGAAGAGGGATGATTTTGGGGGTAGAGAGGAGAGAATTTTGTGAGATCTGTGATTCAGAGTGCAATCCATCCATGCTTGCTCATCTTGTGATACTTACCCTGCCCTACCCAAATGGAAGGGGAGAAGGCAGGATTCTGACATACAGAACCTCTGTGCTCTGATTCAATGAAGGTTACTGCAAGAGAGCAAAGCTGGTCCTCCAAGGAGTGTGCATTGCAGCCATGAGGTAACCTGGAGGGCAAAATGTGGTTTGGAGGGTTAGGGTGGGGAAGGGAATTTTCCAATGGTACCTGCACAGTTACTGATGTGGGTGACTAGGTTGAGTGTAGATTATGTATCCTGAGGGGCTATAAAAGCTGATGGGAAAAGAAAGGAGGGTAGAAGTTGCAGAAGTAGGAGGTAGTGGAGTGGGACTAAAACGGGTGAAGGCTAAGTGTGATTGGGTTAGAGACAAGTCTCACAAATGACAATCACTGGAGAAGGCAGGATGTGACACATTCCCATTCTCCAATTGATTGACCACAAAAGCCTTGGAACCATACTATGGCCTCCTGGGGGACCTAGGCCCCTCACTATAGAGACTACATCCCTTGTATCATCAAGTTGCTGTCCATGGTGCTGGGTAGAGTTATTCACTCCCATCAATCCCACCAACAATGCAAGCCTTTGCGGGGGTGGGGGGGGTGGGGGGGTGGGATGGAGAGGAGGACTTTTTTTTTTTTTAGGTAGAGTATGAATAGACATCTACACAGAAGGTGAGTAATCAGAAGTAAGTAAATTTGGTACTGTACAAACCCAACAGAGCCACTTGAAAAATGGGTGAGGAAGAAATCAATCCACTGGTTGTTTTGCACCAGTCTGACAGCTCCACAAATTTGACTGATCCCAAATTGAGTGGATGTTTTGATGTCTGTGTGTGTGACTTCCTGTATGAAAAATGTAAATGCAAAAGATATTATCCAGGAAAGCTAGAATCATAAAGGAAGGGGAATTGGTCAGGAATGTCAGACAAATAGCTTGAGTGCTGCACTGGATCCCACAGGATGTCCAAAGACACAGAGGAAGGACTCCAGGATATTGCGTAGACCCATTCTGAAGGATGTTGGGGACAAAGACAGGGACAAGAATGCACAGGATAATAAAATAGGGATGAAAAGTTTGTCTCAGGCGTGCTGAGCTAAAGTATGCCTCTTTGCACCTTCTACCCACTGCACCTAAGACTGCTCACCGGGGCCAAGCAGAACAAGTCTGATTGTTGTTCCACAGATACCTGGAAGGAACACAACAACTACATTTAAGTCTTCAGTTCTCCAGGCTAAACATTCCTGGTTCATTCAACCAATCCTCAGATAGGCTCTTGACTAAAGCTCATTAATCTGATTTTTCAGGGTGATCATGATCTCCAGGCACTTCACCATTTTGGTTACTCATCTCTGGATACTCTCAAACTTTTTAATGTTCTTTCTAAAATGTGGCACCCAGGATTACAATTTATGTGATGTGACTAGGTGAGAATACAATGTGACTATCATTTTCACTCCCACTCACCCCATCCATTGAATTAAATTTTTTTTGCTTAATAAAATAACTGTTGAATTAATTTATCTGAAATTCATCAGAGTTCCAAGTTGAAACTTTGAGTATATCATTCTACTGGGTTTTTAAAGTTTTTATTTATCTTATTTTAATTTATGGATTAAAACAAGTATTTCTATGGCATAGTAGAATAAAAAGAGATGATTGCACATGAAACTGCAAATCTGTTATGTTCAACTTGCTATTCCTTTTAAATACATAATAATCATGTAACTTTTCGCCCTTTTTTTCTTCCCTCTCCCCCCCACCCTACCCTAGAGATGGCTACCATTAGACACAAATGAGGGTGTACACATATATATGTACATATATACATACATAAAATCATTCTATATATACTTTTATTTATCAGTTCTTTCTCTGGATGTAAATAGCATCTCCCTTTGTAGGGCCTTTGTAGTTAAGTTGGGTGTTTATAACAGTCAAAATGACTTAGTTGCTCAAAGTTATTTTTAAAACAATATTGCTGTTACTGTATACAACATTCTCTTGGTTCTGCTCATTTTGCTCTTCATTATTTTATGCAAACATATCCATGTTTTTCTAAAACCAATGAGCCCATCATTTCTTATAGCACAATAGTATTCCATCTCAATCATGTACCACAACTTGTTCAGCCATTCCCCAATTGATGGGCATCCCCACAATTTCCAGTTCTTTTTAGAACATATAGATTCTTTTCCTTTTTCCCTAATCATTTTTGGAAAATATTTTGAGTAAAAAAGGAAAAAACATAATCCTTGTAATACATATAGGTAGCCAAGTAAAACTAATCTTTGCATTGGCCATGTCCAAAAAAAATATGCTTCAATCAGCAGCTTGAGTCAGTTACATCTCTGTCAGGAGGTGCTTGTTTCATCATCTAGTTGGCTACTGCATTGATCAGAGCAATTCTTGAAATTAATTTTTTTTTCAATTAACAATAATTTATTTTAATCCTTCCCACTATCCCCTACCCATTAAAAAATAAAAGGAACAATATTACTCTTGTAATGTATGTACATAGTCAAGTTAAACTAATTCCTGCATTGGCCATGCCCAAACAAATATATCTCGATCTGCAGCTTGAGTCTGTTACCTCTCTGTCAAGAGGTGACTAGTGTGTTTCATTATCTAGTTGGTGATTGCATTGATCAAAATTTTTAAGTCCTTCGCAATCTATCTTTAAAATGTTATTGTTGTATGAATTGCTCTGACTCTGCTCACTTTGCTCAACATATGTTCATAAAAATCTTCCCAGGTTTCTCTGAAACCATCCTTTTCATCTTTTCTTATACAGAGCCAAAGTATGTCTCTTTGCACCTTCTACTCAGAGCGGAAATGGCATAACAGTCCATTGTGTCCATATACCATGATGTATTTCATCATTCCTGATTTGATGGGCACTCCCTTAGTTTCCAGTTCTTTGCCACCTGAGAGAATGTGGTTCAATCAGTGAAAATCCACCACTGGTTCTAGAAAAACACATACTGGACCTTGCTAGTTTAAAGCACAGCAATTTACATATGGACAATGATTCATTATGTAAATGGATGTAGCCCAATATATGCTATCACCACAACCCCAGCCTGAAACATTCTCCCTTCTCCTAAACACCTATTAAAATCCTACTCAACTTAAAAATATGTAATTTTAATTTTGAAATTAACAAACACCAAATAAAACAGGCATTTCCATATACCAAGTAGAACTGAAAAACATATACAATCGTCTGATTGTATATGAAATTGTAAATCTCTAACATACACCTTTCTTTTTTTTTTAAATATATAAGAAATTCAACATATCACTTTCGAGGCTGTCTTTCCTGTCCATCTTTCCTTCTGGAACTTCCTTCTGTGCATTTGTTAAAATAAAAAGTTTCAGTGACCTCTTCTTTTCTTTTCTTTTTTGAGGGGAGGAATAGCCTATCACTAATTCCCCTCTCCTTCTCCCTTTCCTCCTCCAAATTGGGAAAAACCAAAATCTTTTTAACAAATATGCATAGTTAAACAAGACAAATTCTCATGTGTGAAAATATGTCCCAAAAGCATTAGTGTGGTTTTAAGCTTTAATAACTTCAGAAGTATAAATTCTACAAACCTACCAAAAACACCATTTGAAATTTTAATTATTATTTAAATTTCTTTTATACTTATTTGGAAATTACAATAATTTTTACATTTTAATTTTAACAAGATGGGACACCCTGTCACTAAGCATTGCATGTACAATGGTTTCTGGATGACCCTTTCTCAGATCAGTGGATTGGTAGAAGACTTTCTCTTGGTTGGCCACCTCAGTCACCTGATCTATCTCCATTAGACTTTTTCTTTGTGACATCAAAACTATCTTGCATGCATTGAAACCTTGTTCTCTGGATGATCTTAAGACAAATGTAATCCTTTCACTGAGCACAAGCTAATGAACGTTTTTACAAAGTTAGAAAATCCATTAGAAAAACGTATTACACAACATGATGGTCATTAAAAACACACCAACATTTTAACACTTTAAATTATTAATCTTTCAAATGTTACTTTTTTCTAAGTTTGTAGCATTTATACTTCTGAAATTATTAAAGGTTTAAAAATTCACCAAGACTTTTGGGAAGCTCTGTATATGTCACATCCCACATAATTTAAGTCTATCCCCTTTCTGTCAGGAGGAGCTATCCGACTTTCAGAGCCTAACTCAAGTCCCATCACTTTATTCCATAATGGTTTCTTCTTTGTCAACTTCCTGTTCAGATGTAGTTTGAATCAGATGGTTTCTAAGGTCCCTTCCAAAGCTGAGATCTTGTAATTCTGTGACTTCTTACCAATTATGATCCACACTACATAATCAAGTTCTGAATTATGCATAATCTAATAGTCTTTGATCCTTTTTGTGCATCAAGTCTGCTCTGTGCAACTAGATTATGAACTCCTTGAAGGCAAGGACCACGTGGTTAAGTACTTCTTTTACCCTTTTAGCAAGCACCACAATGTCTTGCTCATACTAGGTCTTCAACAAATAGTGATTATTCTGTTTCTATATACTCTTGAAAATTAAATAATGGATTTTGATTCTCCAATCCAGTGATGTTAAACTCAAATAGAAATGGAGGCTACTAAATCATACTGAAGGTTCCCTAGGAGGCCACATATCGACTTGGAAAACAACATATTAGCATTATCTTTGTTCTATTGTATTTTTATTTATTTTGTTAAATATTCCCTGATTACATTTTAATCTGGTTCCTCCCCACTTGCAGCATTGGGGAGATGTTTGGCACCTCTGTATTTGTGTAGTTGAGAGCTCCAGTTTATGTTGTAAGGAAATCCTACCTAGGTGGTAAAAGCACTGGGTTTAGATTCAGAATACCTAGGTTTAAGTCCCATCTCTGTCACTTGCTACCTATATGACCATTTATTTGGGCCTCAGCTTCCTGATTTGCAAAATAAAGCAGTCTGACTCAACTTTGGAGGTCTCTTCAAGCTCTAAACCAGTGTTTCTGTGCTTCTATGCCTACTCTCCTGTGCAAGGCCCTGGGGTGGTGGTGGAGAGGTAGCAGGCAGCATCTCTGTTCCATTGCTTATTTAGGGGGTCACAGCCAGGTGTGCTCCCCTGGGCTTGCTTCCAAGAGTGGAGTCAGGGCTGCTGCTCCCTTACTGTGGTACTGGCAATGCTCTTCCTACCTAGGAGCCGGAGCCTGTCAGGGTGGTCGGCTCCAGGAGAGAATATAGGAAGAAGGGAGGTGGAAGAGGTTTCCTCCTGATGCTTAAAGGATGGAGCATATAATTCAAGATAATTATACTGCAATCTTCATCCCAAAGGATCTTCATAAACCATGTGCTGTGCACTGAAGGAACAGTCATTGAGATGCAGCTGTCCTAATAAGTTGATGTAGCATATACTTCTCCACTAATGTTCCCTCCCACCGATGAGTCTCTTTTGTGAAAAATTACTACTCTTACAGCATTTATTGTTTCTAGAACCACAGGCATGTACCTGATACTTTAGAATAGAGATAAACTATCAGGGGATGCAGATTGGCTCAGGCCCAGAGTTCCAATGATACAAATTTCATTCTCCCTACTTATTTTTTGTTTTCAGTAACTGGTTTATTTATTTATTTTTTTAGCGAACTTTCATTAAGCACTTATTATGTGCATTGGTTTCCAATTATTTTCTTCCCTCCCTGTCACATAATTAGCCCAATCAAGTCAAAATTTTCCTCACTGGGGCACATCCAAAAGCCTATCCACTTGAGAAATACAGGCAATAAAAATAATAACTAACATCTATATAAGGTTTACATTAGCATTTGCAAAGGGCTTTATAAACAGCTCATTTTATCCTCACAATAACCCTGGGAGACAAGTGCTATTCTCATCACCATTTACAGATGAGGAAACAGAAGCACAGAGAAGGTAAATGACTTACCTGTGGTCACACAGCTAGTGTGTGAGGCCAGATTTTAAATCAGGACTTCCTACCTCCAAATCCAATGCTCTAGCCATACTACCTGGCTGCCTTTCTAGTCTACATGACACAAGGCTGCCATTTGCAAATGAGCTTGTTTCTGGTAAAGTCTTAGATCACTGCCCTGTCTTCCACAACTCCCCTATGCTGATCTCTCATTTCAAGGTGCCTTCTGAGAAGGGCATGTGCCTTCTTGTGTCTTTGCTCTTGAAATTTTCTCTGAATTCTCTACTTCTATTTAACTCATAGTGCTTATTGCTTATGCCACTAATTTGTCACTTTTCGTACATTACATAGCAGTATCTTTTGTATTGGTAGCTTATAATGCAATTTAAGGAAAAAAAAAACCAACTGGATGAAGAATGCCTATTACCTGTTTAATTGGGCAGTTCACTGATTAAGCCTGTCAATACCTAAATCTTGCATAGACAAATAACCTGTGCGCAGAATTATATTGTCAATGAAAAATGAAAAACAAGCATTTACTATGTGCCAGACACTATGCAAAGCCTCAGGGATACAAATACCCAAAGTGAAGCAGTCCCTCTGCTCAAAACCTTTCACATTCTAATAGGGAAAGACAGCACATATGGGGCCTAGTGTTTTGGTATGGAATGTCAGAGAGACCATGAATATAGAAATAGGGCAATTGATCAACGTCCTTTCCAGGCACAGTAGTATTGACTTGATTATTGTTGCCAGGTATAGAGATGGGGGAAAGTCCCAGGGATGGGTATTTAGATACATGCATGATGGCATGGCATGAAGACGAGGGATGGCAGTGGGGCAAATCTGTGTCAGTCTAGATATGGTGAACGGTCACCATTAAGGTGTCCTGGGCCCGTGGGGAGTAATAGAACAGCTGGATTGTGTTAGGTAAATTGCATACTGCAATTTTATACAAAATCTCAAACTTCTTTTAAACAACAACATCTTCCCTGTGGTTCTATGTGACTACAAATCCTAGAACACCATAACATCTAAAGAAGCAATCTCTAATCTACAGGTGAGCCAAAGGGCAATGGAGAAATATATGGTAGCTATAAATAGTTTTCAGTTCTTTATAAATCATGATTTGTACCCAAGAAATGGTATGAAAAACATCATCCATGAAACATATGATTGGAAAAGGAGGTTGATTGGTCATGAGGTTGGAGTAAGGGATAACAGATGGAAAGCTTACAGACTGATAAGCACAACATGTTATTAGACCTAGAGGGAGGCCTTGAGGATGTTGGGTAGATCCTTTGTGGAGGGTTGATAGAAGGACATGGACAAGAACAACTAGAATGAATTGAGAATGCGTTGAATCTTCACCATTAGAGGAAAGGAGTACGAGACTCAATGAGATCACAAATCCATCGATGAATTGTTTAACTGTTAATATGTTTATTCTTGTCTCTCAAACTAAATTGTTAGCTCATTAAGGGAAGAGTTAGCTATCCATTACTTGGTGAACGAACTATAATTTGTGTACCTTCTTCCATACTGGCAATTATATGGATGCTCTAGCTCAGTGACTACCAAGCAATCTCCAAGCTGTCAGGTCAGTGTGCACCTTATCGATGTGTCCTGACCAAAAAACATCCCTGCCAGCTTTATCCTCAAACCTAGGGACTCTGGGCTTTGAGACCAGTCCACCACCATGAGAACACTTTTCATGTTTGAAGAACTGACCTTGGTTGATCTTCATCAGGGCCTCACACTTTTAAGTTCATCTCCATTCATTTCTTTCTTTTTTCTTTGGAAAAAAGCATTTGAAGAATGACTCTGTCTGTCTGAATGTGTGTGTTTTGAAATTAATAAGAGAGTCCCCAGCAGGAGCTGAGAGTGGACCGATCACCACCACAGCCTTTTCCAATGGTTTCCCCAAAGTTTACATCTACAGAGTTGATGGCAGGATGACTCTAGTCATAATTATTGGTCTGCATGGCATCATGGCCCTCAGAGACTTGAATGTGTCACTCACTTGTATCACAGTCTTAGGTAGATGGACCACTAGGATTGTTTTTGAATGAAAGTTGTGGTTAAATGGACAGCTGACTTGTTTTGGTCTAAGCTCTAAGACACAGCCTGAAGGTCAATAAATGTCCTCAAACAACTTCCAGAATAACAAACCTGGGTTCTAGCTCTAGCTTTGACTCTAACTAGCTGGATGGCCTTGGGTATGTCATATCCTTCATTCATTCAACAAACATTTATTAAGCATCTACTGTG
The DNA here is from genome assembly GCF_900497805.2 of Vombatus ursinus. Classification (NCBI taxonomy): domain Eukaryota; kingdom Metazoa; phylum Chordata; class Mammalia; order Diprotodontia; family Vombatidae; genus Vombatus; species Vombatus ursinus. The sequence continues at coordinate 9,728,685 of NW_020954611.1, forward strand.
TGCCAGTTATTGTACTAGTCGTTCAGTGTGCAAAGACCAAAATGAAAGAGTCCCTATAACCAAAGAGCTTCTATTGGATTGGATATGCCATTTCCCTGAGCCTATTTCCTCACCTATAAAATGAAGTGATTGTATTCAATGACCTCAAGCATCTCTTCCTGTTCTAACATTGTATGGTTCTATGTCTCTTAATGACAAAAACAACCTCAAAAATAGAAGACAAAAAAAGGTAAGACAGTTTTAAGGGCAAAGTCAATTCCATGGGTACAGAGCCCCAACTATTGGCTAGGGCTAGACCAGTGGGGAACAAACAAAGATGAGAAGAAAATCCCCCAAGTCTTTCAGCTTTCTAACCATCTCCATTTTCAGTGGAGGCAGGGAGGAGTAGGGGGAGGAGAATTGCAAGTAAAAGCTGAAATAAAATTCTGGGATCTGTTGGTTGGTTAAGGTAGCCACAGAATTATAGAATGTTGGAGCAAGAAGTAATTTGTAACTCATCTGGAACAAATCCTTTTTACCAATGAAATTGCTGAGATCTGGGAAGATGGAGTAACTTACTCAAGGTCACCAGAATTTGAACTCGAATCCTATGCCACACCTGCTCAGCAAAAGAGACTCTACATTTCCCTTCTCCTGCTTGCTTAGCATTTGTAGATCTGACTGGTCTCTTAATCTGGTTACTCCGATAAAAGTTTTTCTTCCTTGTTAATTTTGGTTTCCAAGTAATTGCGGGGTGCTACCCCCCATGAATGATGATTTTCTTCTTCTCTATCCTTATGAGGAGTTCTTTAATCAATAGCAAATTATTTTAAATGACTGTTGATGGCCACAGACAGCTGCAAGAATACAAGTGAAAATAAACTGGGGAAGGGTAGGCTGCCCAGTTCATGGAGAGGGCAGCGAGGATATAATGGAACAAGCCTTTGACATTTCAGGATACACATGCTGAAAGACTTACCCTGGCTGGCCCGCTACAAATCTCCTAGTAATTCATTAAGGGGGAAACACTCCTTGCAACTTCTCACTCCTATTTTAACACCCTTTGTCTTTAAACTTCCAAACTCTGTGGGTTCATTCCTGTGTCAAGCGAGCCTTCGTCTGCCTCTGCAAACCAGTTTTTCATTCTTGATAGAACACACTGTTTCGCTTGAATGGAAAGATTAAACTAATGCTTTTCCTTTAAGTATTTTAACAGCCTGTGGAGCTTTCCAAGATCCTGGGATCACAAGAGGGATATATGATCAATGAGAAGGAGAAAGTAACGTCAAAAATAGGATGACTGATGATTTAAACAACGATGATGAATTGCCTCGGTAGGAAAGCCTCGTATATAAACACGACATCGAGCTAGTGACTGGCCAGATTTCTTCAAGCTATCTGTGAAGTTGTTCTGAATGTTTAAATTAGGTATAAGCAGAGGAGGACTCCTTTCTCCATCTTTCTCCTGAACTTTAAGCTTGAAGGGACATTAGAGATGTTTCCTCTCCCCACCCCACCCCCCCCCCCCGCCATTTTTGACAGAGGAGCCCAACCTTATTTTTCAGAAAGAGTAAGGAGCTAGCCAGAGCTCCTACAGCCTGTTGGTGGCCCATCCCAGGGCTAGAATCAATCATTCAACAAGCATTTATTAGACTCCCACTCTGTGCCAGGTACTGCTCTAGACCCTGGAAATGCAAATACAAAGAAAAAAAAGTCTTTGCTCTAAGTTCCGTGCTTTTGCCTCTCTATACAATAACTTAGGGCCAGTTTGTAGAGATTTTTGAATACCTGGTTGAGAAGTTTAGATTTGATCTTCTGGGCAATAAGAAGCCCTGGAAGGTTTTGGAAGAGCAGAGAGAGACCTGATTAGAGCAGTGCATGAAAATATGAATCTGGAAGTGTAATGTAGGATGAATTGAAGATACTGGAGGCACGGAGACCACTTGGGAGGTTATTGCAATATGAGGACTATAGATAGGACACTGAATTTTTCATTGTAAGTTGCTAAACTGGCTTTTTAGTTTAAAAAGGAATACTAATAACTGGTACATATATTTATGCAGGTATTGTGCTTTATGGTTTTATAAAAGTTTTCATGATGGTTACAAGGTTTCACTAGACGTCTTCCAGCAGAGTCTGAATGGAGAATTAATTGTCAGGGATTTTGATAAGGGGATTCTTGGTCAAGAATGGGTTGGCCTCTGAGGTTTCTTCAAACTCCGAGATCCTGTGAACAACTGTGTGATACAGGCAGTGCAAGTATTATTATCCCTGTGTTTACAGATGATGAAAGAGACTCAAAGAGGTTGTTACTTGTCCAAGGTCACACAGTGAGTAAATGGCAGGATTCAAATCCCAAATCGGTCTCTAGTGGACTGAGCCAGTTTTCCCAAGGCCTTCTCACTTTCTTTTCTTCTCAGAAGAAAAGCTGAGATTGGAGCCCAGAGAATGAAATCCCTTCCTGGCCATTGGCTTGCCTCTCCCCCTCCCCCTCCTGGAAGGTGCAGAGAAGTCTTAGGCAGCCAGATTCATCTAACCCTCAGCTCTTCAAAGCTTGCCCACACCTTTTCCTAAAAACTACTCTGTGGTTTCATCTGCATTCATAACTGCTGTTGTGAATAGGCGGGATGACCTAGCTGTCAGAGCAAATCAGCAAGAGAAATATTATGATCTTTCCTTGACGTATTTCTGTATGGGGCTTCCTGTTTTCCTAACAGCTTTATAATGATAAAAAAAAGAATTGAGGTCAAGGTAATAGAACAGATTCATATATCACCTGAATGCTTTTTTTCCCCCTCCTTTATGATCTGTGATTAAAAAACAATTGTTAGAAATCTGCTGGTCCTACAGGGGGAAAAACAAGGTGCCTGTGTGTGTGGTGGGGGTGGAGGATGGGTTTCCACTGCCATGGAGACCCAGAGTTCCAGGGGATATTTACATTTAATGGGAAGAGGAATCCATGTATCCCTCCCTGCTGTGGTCTGAGAGTCCAGTGTGATATGGCAGCCCCCAAAATTAATGTGACATTGTGCTGCATTGAGAGAGGCCCAGCTCCCAGGAATAAGGATGTGATTGGATGACAATCCTGCTGTACCCTGCCCTATCAGATCCTGTCTGGGCTATTATCTTAGGTCAGAGAGCCACAGTAGAAGAAGAATGCTAATAAACCAGAAAGAGAATGGAAAATAACTGGGAGGTTGAAGGGTCTTGATTCCATGGCATATGAGGAGACTGGGAATTTTTAGCCTGGTGAAAGAAAACTCTTGGAATAGACTCTAAGTAACTGAAGGGCTGTCATGGGGAAAGGGGTTTAAATTTGTTTTGTCTGACTCCAGAGGACAGCAATGGGTAGATGTTGCAAGGAAGCAAAAATAGGTTTGATGTCAGGAAAAATACTCATATTACCTATCTACGTACATACATATATTCATATGCACATATATGTATGTGTATGCACACACACACACATACACGCATGCACACACACACTGGCTGTGTGATTCTTTGCAAGTTCCTCAACCTCTCAGGGCTCTGTGAAACTCTCCACGATTATATGCTACAGGGCAGATAACATTTACATTTCCACTACTGAACCCAGCATAGGAAAGTTCTGGTGAGGAAATGCCTTTCCCCAATGTAGATAGATATCTACTCTGCCGCTTATAATCTCAAGGAGTTACCTATAGCCCTGAGATGTTGGGGGACACGTCCAGAGTTACATAGCTAGTATGCATCCAAGTGGGGATTGAACTCAGCTCTTCCTGACTCTGAAACCAGCTCTCTGGCTCCTACACCTAACAATTAGAGCTGTCCAAAGTAGAATGGTTTTCCAATGGAGGGGGTATGTTCCTTCTCACTAGAGGTCTTCAAGCAAAAGCTAGGTAACCACCCTTAGGTGTGGTATAGAGGAGATTACTTTTCAGACATCAGTTGAATTAGGCAGATCTCCAAGGGTCCCTCCAAACTCCAAAACTCTTCCATTCTGAATGGGGAAGGAACTGGTGATGTGAGAGGCATTAAAAAGAACACAAGACTTGAGGAATCAGGCAACCTGGGCTAACTCCTGAAGAACCATTTACTAGCATTATGATCTCAGACAAGCCATTCAACCCTTATTGAATGACTTGTTTCTTCATGTTTAGCACAGCAATCATACTTGCCAATCTACTGCCTGAAGCTGTAAGGATTAGTTAACATAATGTGTAAAGTACTTTTTAACCATGACATTCTGTGTTAACATGAGCTGCTGCATCCGTCACTGCTACAGGTTAGAGGGATGAATGGTCTTGTCTCTCAGCTAGATTTGATCATCTCTGTGAAGTGTCCTGTGGTTATGCCTGCTTAAAATGTAACATCAATACATTCACTCAGGTGTTGGCTTCTTGGCAAAAAGCACTATGCCCTAGTTCCATGACCCTATTGTACCAGGGCATGGGCAATAGCAGAACAAGAAGATGAAAAGAGATGCTTAAATGTGGGGACACAAGACTCACCAAAAACCAAGGGCTCTGGGTTACATTGAGTAAGCAACAGGCGGCAGACATCACAAATATAAAAATGCTGGGTACTTGGGATATCCAAAGTCCATATGAATAGTCAGCGATCAGGACACTGGAAGGAACGAGATATCAGGAGAAGAGAAGGCAGAAACTACATGGCACCAAGAAAAAAGACAGGACCTTAATGCCAAGACAATCGAGTGTCATGGTTCCCATCTACCTTTTTCCTCCTTCCATCTGATTAGAACCAATCCAAGGCAAGCTTGGATCAAAAGCTTCCTGGTGAAATTCATTTCAAGCAGTTGGATGGCTGGGTAGTAAGTTGCAAAACAATTGTAAAGTTAGAAGCAGTAGAAATATTTCTTAGACTGTGGCACCTCAGGTTTGTAATGTTGGTCTCAGAGTCTCAAGCTAGTCATGGAGCACTTGGATGATCCTGACTGCTCACAGAGCAAATTAGATACTATGGTGGGACCATTTCTTTCTCAACTGGATAATCTTTGCTAACCCAAAATTTATCTTTATTATATCTGATAGAGGTCCTGATAGGGACCCGCTAGAATTTTCATTGGGTTAACTTAAGAAGTTCTAGATATCTTCTTTGGGGCATTAACTTTTCTTTACTTTATAACTTCAGCCCAAATGGCGATTCCTGGCCAGCTCTTACTCCATGCTGATGAGATGGGAGTTTCTAGATGACTCTTGCTGGCCTCAACTGGTGAGAGTCCCATTGGAATAAGACCAAGGTTGCTCTCAGAGCTTCTAGTGTGGTGCAGAATGGATGGAGAGTTGCTGGGGGGAATACTTTCTACTTCTTGCCATGAGTAGAGGAACCAATTGTCATATGAAGAGGGGACTGTCATAGAATCATATGTCACAGCTTTAGAACTGGAAGGGACTTTAGAAGGCATCTAGTTCAACATCTTCATTTTACAGATGAGGAAACTGAGGCCCAGAGATGTTTAATTGATTTGCCCAATGTCCCATAGCTAGCATGTGGCAGGACTGGATTGGAACCTAAGTCCTTTGACTCCAATTCTAGGACCATCCCCATCATACCACGCTTACTACCTTGCTGTCTCTGACTCTGAACCATTTGGGCAGCCCACGTGGAGAACTTAGATGAGTGCTCTTCAAAGATCACAAAATCATCTGGATGAAATGAAATGAAAACAAAATTCTCACTTTATTTGGTCAAATGGTTGTTGGAAACAAGGCTAGACTCAGCTGAGCAATTTTGGGTAGTAGGGAAAGTCAGGAGACATGGACTTGGGTCCTGACTCCACCACTCAATAGCTGCATGACCAGGGGCAAGTCTTCTCCAAGACTCAGTTATCTCATCTGTAAAATGGAGATAAAGGATGCTTGCACTACCTACCTCCCAGGGTTGTGGTGAAGAAAGCACTTTGTAAACTCTGAGATGAGAGAAAGCCTGTGGAGTGAGAGCCTGCCCAACCTCACAGTCCTGGATCACAGTCCTGCCTCTGGCATAAATTGGTCAGTAGAACTCTTAGCCAATATACTTCATCCCTTAGGCCCCCAGGCAACTCTCTGAGACTAAGTTGCAGAATAGGCGTAGATCTGCATTGGTAAAGGAAACTTCCTTTCTGTGAGTCCCTTATGCCAAAGAAATCACAGATCCATTCCAAAAAAAAAAAGTGTTACTTTATATAACTATGATTATTATTGGCAACAGCAGGTTGTAGTCTATGGGTATAATCACTTTGGAGGGACATAGGCTCAACTGTAGGGAGCTGATCTGGAACAAGAAGAGGCATCCATCAGCCTACTACACTGTAATATGCTTGTCTTGACCTAGGGCAGCTATTAAGGTCTGTCTTCTCCCAGGCCCTTCTGGGCCTAAGGCCCTACTGTAGGCTCTAGGTCTGACTTAATAAGGATAATAAGAATGAGTGAAGTAGGTAATTAAGGCAATGAAAATCCCCTTTCTCCCCACCCACCCTTAAATCACAATGCACCCTATAACTCTGACTATTGAAGAGAACACTGTAGTATTAGTTTATCATCTACCCAGGCCCTATTGTATGCCCAAGGAATTTCATACAATGTTCACTAATTTATTCAAGAGTAAAAGCACCAGTGACAGGTTTTTGAGTAGGGCAGGGAAGTGACAACAGGATTATTATTTTGTTTGCTATGTGGAAGATAGTTTGGAGAGAAAACAGTACAGGCAAGAAAGTCAGTAAAAAAGGATGTAGCCAAAAGAGCCTCAACTAGGGCTCTGATCATGTAAGGTGAGAAGAGAGGATGAAAGCAAGCAATATGGTGGCACTGGAAGTGACAGGATTGGGTGACTGATTGAGGGTTGGGAAATAGAGAAGAGTGAATAGTATTCAAGGTATTACTTCAAGGTATTGGACCTACGTGGCTTCAAAAATGGCTGACACAAATAGGGAAGTTAAGAACAGGGCTACGTTGGGGCTATTGTGGGGGGGGGACGGGGGGGGGAACAGTAGGATAATGAGTTTGAGTTAGTTTTGCTGGTGGGACACTTATCACCATAACTACCTACAATCATAAAGTAAAAGTTGGTATCATTCCCAAGCTATTTTCTAAGAGGCCCTCCCTTTATATGTCATATGCTACTTAAACCCTAAATTTCTAACCCATTTTCTTTGTTGATAAACTGTACCTTTCCCTTCCCTCCCTGCTTAAATACTGTTTCGTTCTCAGCTATCATTAAATTTGGGGAGTTGTTCATCCCTTGCCACCCACATGCCTTCTCTCCACCCCTTGCTGGCTCCGTGTCTGTCTTGTGTTAGTGTCAGACTAAATACCCAAAGTGACACGTAGAGTCTGGGCTGGAGGATTGGGCTGGGTGCCCTCGAATTTCATAGGCTTTTTTTTTTGTACTAGGCACAAAAAGTCATTCCTTTGAGTGAGAAAGCAATGGTACAGACACTCTGCATTTTCATCTGAGCTGGAAATGTGCCCTCCTCCTTTGTAAATGTTGGCATTTATTTCTGGAAAACTAGGGATGCTGCATTTCCATGGGCAAAGTAAAACTGCTTTGACCCTCACTTCTATTGCCCATGGAGATGGGGCCAGAATCAAATTAATTGTTTTTTAGGATGATAATCATAGGCAACTTTGAATTCAAAAGACCTGAGTCCAAACCTCATTTCTACATTTAGTAACTCTGTGACATAGGGCTTTTCTATGCCTCCTCATCTATAAAATGAGGGGGTTAGACCAGATGACTTACAAAGTTCTTCTCCAGCTTCTAGGGGTAGTAAGGTGGCACAGTGGATAAAGCAGTGGGCCTGCAGTCAGAAAGACTGATTTCAAATCCAGCCTCAGATACTAGCTGTGTGACCCTAGGCAAGTCACTTAACCTCTGTCTCCCTCAGTTTCTTCAACTGTTAAATGGGGATAATATCACCTACTTCCTAGGGTTGTTGTGAGGACCAAATGAGATATTTGTAAAGCTCTTAGCACAGGGTCTGGCACATAGTAGATGCTATATAAATGCTTGTATCTTTCCTTCCTTCCTCCTTCTCTCTTTTCCATCCTTTCTTCTTTCCTTCCTTCCTTCCCTCACAGTCTATGACCCTTCTAAAAGGTACATACCACTGGAATGAAATATTATTAGCCCCATTTTGCAGATATGGAAGTTGGGTAGATAGCCCAGCAGAATTAAGACTTAAAGCTAAGTCTTCTGTAGCTGTAGAGGGAGTTTTATTTACACTGATGAAATCAGGGCTTAGTCCAGTTAGCTCTGAATTTGTAGAGGAGGAAGAAAAAGGGTTCTTTTCGTTGTCTTTAGAAAACACTTTATTCTTATAATGTTTAACATTTCCTCCGTATCTGGGTGCCACTCTAATAGTCCCCTTTGTAAAAAAGACTGGGTTTTTTGGGGGGGGAGGGGTGTCTGGAGGTACAGTGGCTTAGTGGATGGACTGCTGGATTTATAGCCAAGAAGTCCTGGGTTCAAATCCTATTTTTGATACTTAATACCTGTCTGACTCTGGGAGTTAAGTCACTTAACTATTCAGTTTCTTCATCTTTAAAATGTGTGTGTGTGTGTGTGTGTGTGTGTGTGTGTGTGTATGTGTATGTGTAATTCATGGACTCTAAATTCCCTTCCAGCTCCTAATCTCTGATTCTGATGTCCTCAGTGTAGAAAAAACTCTTTCTACTGAGACATATTAGCAATTCATATGCAACTTCATAGGATTGTAAAATTAAACGTGGAACGTGGGAGGGACCTTAGAGGCTGCAGTGTCTAATCCCTTCGTTTTAGAGATGAAATTAATGCAAAGAAAGATTAAGTGATTTGCCTGGGGTCACACAGCTAGAAAGGGCCTAAGGGAAGATTTGAATTCAGGTCTTCCCTAACTCTAAATCTAGTTTTCTATCCTCTATTCCACCTGGTTGTCTCACCACTTCCAGAGTTCTCTGAGCACTGAGAGTTTAAGTGATTTGTCAATTGTCATATCAGAGGCAAGGCTTGAACTTGGTTCTCCCTGATTCCATGGCCTGCCCTCTCTCCATTACTTCTCACTGTTTCTCAGAGACTGATTATTTCTCTGCTCTACTCCCAGAGACTCTATAAGGATGAAGCACCTTGTCAAGCTGAAAAGAAATTATTTTTTTAAAAATGGTTTATATCTTAGTTCTTAGTATATACTTGCTAAAATGTTTAAGTTTTAATTTTTTTCAATGCCAGGCTGAGATGGAGGCAGTGGGATATACTAGAAAGGACGCCATAGTGGGGGTTGGGTCACCTTCTGCTTTTAACTTATTTTATGACCTTTGATAAGTCATTAACTACCTGGGACTTAAGTTGTCTTAACTGTAAAATGAAAGGATTGAACTAGTCCCTTTCAGCCCTTTATAGAGGTCTACACTCTATGACTGCCTTTGGTTCTAACAGTTCACGTTCTGAGGTGTCATATAAGTCCAAGGTTTGATATTTTCACTTTTTAGTTTCTAAGGCTGCCTCCAGTTCTGATATTTTAAGTTCTAATGTTCTCTGTTTTAAGATGGCTTTGAGCTCTATAGTCTACATTCTAAAGTTGCTTTCAGCTCTAGCATTCTGTTTTAATGTTCTGAGTTCTAAGGCTCTTCCCAGGTCTAATGTTCGATGTTCTAAAGTCTCTGTGTTCTAAAGTTCTAGGGCCTAAGGCTACTTCTAACTCAAATATTCTGTTTTCTGAAGTCCCTGCATTCTAATGTTCTGGGTCCTAAAGGCTGTGACATTCTATGTTCTAAGGTCCTTTCTAGTGGTTCTAAATGAAGGGATGTCCCATTGCATTAAGGATGAAGAATGAAGGCGTGTAAACTAGTAAAAAGAACCAAGTTGGACTAAGAGGCAGGAGATGGGGGTTGTAGGCCCTGCCATGAACTAGGGGTACACAAGTTCAAGGTGAAAACCTTTCCCAGACTTAGTTTTCTCAAGCGCCAAATGAAGGTAGTTGATCTTTTGGGGAATCATGAAAGTCCATACTAAAGTGCTATGAATCATAGAGTCAGGATGCTAGAGGTAGAAAGGGCTAGGAGATCTTCTCATGGAACCTGTTGCTTTTATAAGAGAGGAAACTGAGGCCCAGGGAGAAAGAACAAGATGTATGTGAAAGTACTTTGTAAAGCATTGCACACATGCAAGCTATGTTTTGATAATGATATAAAGCACCATGTACAGGTAAGCTATGTTTTGATAATGATACGAGCCATAAAAGGTTACCTAGCTAATTAATGGGAGAGCAAGAGCTAGAATCATAGGCTAAACCCACTCGAGCTTCGTGCACACACAGGCTGGAAGTGATGGGATGTATCCAGCAACACACTAGATTTACTCAGGATGGGAAGAAGGGGGAAAACAGATCTAGTTAACCTGGGCTTTGTTCCATTCACAATCACTTTTTGCCCACAGGTGATAAAGGCCTCTACTAGGTTCAGTTCGGGGCAAAATTGCCTCCTGTTTCTCCCTTTAAAGCTCTGATATGTTGAACCTGACCTCCTTGACCTGACACCCTCAGCAAGGGTTCCCAGGCCACACACCGGGCCAGACCTATTTAGGACTTTGAAGGTGATAAAGAACCTTCTGGTAGTTTTCCTTTTTTTTTTTTTTTTTTTTTTTTGTGAGCTATTCACCTTCCCATTTCCCCTGAGGCTCCTAGTGCCCATAGGAAATCTCTTTTTCTCTCCTATTTAAAAAAAAAAAATCTGGCTTCCCACAAAGGCTTTGACAAACTCGTTTACACTAAAGTGTAAAGTGTAAAGTAGATGAATATGCTTAACATATTAGCCCTCCTAGGGAGATCTATTCTTTAGCAGGTAATACTTTAAGCCAAGGGAATGAAACCCAATGATATTTCAGGTTAACAGGAAGCTCTGAGGAGTGAGTCAGAGATCTACATCCGGAGAAGAAAGTGAGGCTTTGCCCAGCCCTGACTCACTTAAATCCAATTCACTTGCATGTCATGGCATCACCTCCCTGATGTCATGGTCCTCTTTGAGAACGAAGGACAAACAACTACTACGGAGATCTATAGGAAGTCTTTCCAAAGGTCCTGAAAATCATGCTGTAATCAAGGTACTTGTAAGAACAAGCTGGGCCAGGCTGCCATTTAAGTCTTCCAGTTGGATGGGGCTTCTCCTCCTCGCTCATAACCTTTCCCAGTCCCCCACAGCAAGGTACTGCCTGGTCCGCTTTTCTCCTATTTCCCTCCAGGCTACCTTCCTTAATATCTCATCCCCTCAGGGACTCATCTTTGACCTTTGAAGGTAACACCCAACTCTTCCACTCAACTAATCTGTGTTAATGGGATCAGACAAAAGATTTCTCTGTTACTCACCTTGTGATTGTGTGCAAATCACTTTCTCCTTCTGGGCCTCAGACGCCTCAATTCTATTATGGATTAGATGTCTTCTAAGAACCAGATCTATGAGATGTATTCTAAGAGAATCTTTTGATATTTCTTAACATCACACACACACACACACACACACACACACGCCTATCTCCCTCTCATCTGCCTACACATAGGTTTGGCCCAAAGCACTAGGGGAGAAGGAGTTGGGGAGTGGGTTGGAATGTTTTTTCTATGCACCAGACATACTCCTCAAAGCTGGGGAATCTGAGGCAGTCGTTTCTTTCACTCCCATTGCTCTTGGAATTCCTGGATCTCTTCTGCTGGTCTGGGACAATCCTCATAATCTTAGCAAGTCACTGATGCTTCTGCCAGCTTCCAGAGCCAGGAGTGGATCGTCCCTCCACATTCTAGTTCCATTGGAACTGGGAGTGGGAAGGGGGAAGAGGGCCGGACCCTGGGAGGAGAGAAAGAAGGAAAGAACGGCAGACCTAGAGGGGCTCCCTGCTTCTTCTTCAATGCCCTGTCTGTCCGGATGCCGGGCAGGAAAGCCATGTCAGCTCTAATGGAGAGCAGCATTGATCAAACGTGCATTTGGCTAACGTTGGGCCAAAAAAAGCCCGGGAATAAACAGGGCAGGCGCTAATCCTTGGCGGGATGGCTCACAGGAGCAAGTGTAGCAATTGGACAGGAAACGGTTTGAGGCAGCCTGCCAAGGGACATTTAGCAGCCTGTCTTAAGTTTTAATTTTCTGGGAAGGAAATCTCTTCTTCAAAGGAGTTATAATTCCTTCACCCCAAAAAGGCAAAATTCTCCTCCCTGAGGTATTTGCAAATTCCCTCAAAGAACAGACCAAATTCCACTCTCTTGTGGTCACACTCTTGACAAGAAGGCAACTCAAGGACACCCAGATGTTCCAGAACCAAGCTCCCTCCCTGGAAACCTGATAATTGCAGTGAACTTTGGACGACTGCAGAGCGCCAAGGCTGTGAATCCCATCAGACAGGCCCGAGCTGCTCCAGTCAGGGCCTCAGTAGCTGGGATTGCTGCTGGCTTCCTCCAGGCCGGCCTAGGTCTCTCTGCCCGGCTACCTGCTGCTCCATTGTGTAAATGTTAGCCTCAAGGCAAGGCCCCCCTTTGTGCCTCAGCCTTGGAGGGGGAACAAAGGCTGAACCTGAAGGCCTTGTGGTCAGGTAAAATCCTTCAGTTTGGAGGCCAGCTGCTCTAATCACAAAGTTGCCTTTGAAACCCCCAAAGAAAGGTCTTTCCAGGCTCAGAGTATATCAGTGCGTGACCTTTTGGTCCAAGGTGTTGCTTCTGAGTGGTGTGGGTGGGAAGATGGCTGTTCAGCACCCCTGCCCTGTCAGGAGGTGGTTGGGGGTGTAGTTTACTAGTCACCCCATGCTTGAGGTTGGACAGCTGGATGAGAATGTGCGCACAGCATAACCCCCTTAAATGATTCAATTACCAGAGCACTCTACTAACTAGCACGTGGACAGAGTTAGTGAGTGGACTTGTGACTCTATTGACAAAGAGAACTAATTCCCAGGTGGAGGAAGCTCCCTCCCATTAGCTCTTGCATCCCCAAATCTCTCCTGCCAGTCTGGAACAATCTTTATAGTCCCGCTGAGTCGACAAGGCCTCTTCAGGCTCACTCCACATTCCATTTCTAGTTGTGAGAAGGAGGATATAGTGGCAGAGGGTAGGGGAGAACTTAACTGGCTTAGAGAGTTTCCTGAGAAATTAGGTGACTTACCCAGGATCACACAGCCAGCACCTATCAGAGGTGGGCCTTTGAACCCAGGTCGTCCCAGCTCCAAGGCCTACTCTGCCACAGATGCTTTCTATAAGAGCCAAGGAAGCTGTAGTTATCGTTGTCGTTAGACCCCACTGATCTACTTTGATCCACAGAGCACCTAGAAACCAGAAATTAAGGTAGCTCAGTTAGCCTGGCATTTAACTCCCTGCTCCGCCTTGACCTGAAGCCTCTGAGTAGTCCCTACTATTGGAACCATTTGCTCATCTTGAACCCTTCTAAGAACCTTCCTCTTGTCTCTAGTCTTGCCCTGGTTTCTTGTAAAAGTCTTTGACTCTACGGGGGAAACTGAGCCGGAAGGAGTTGGTGCAGCTTGACCAGGAAGGACCATGGTTGGTATTTGTATCAGCTGAAGTGGGACAAGGAGCCCTCTGGAATAAAAAGACCTAAACTTTCAGGAATCAGGTCAAGTTTTGACGGTGTTCTTATACTCCCTGAATTTTAGCTCTCTAATCTTCCACATTCTCTTGGCTTTGAATTCCAAAGGAGAACTTACTCATCTGCTTGTCTTAGCCACTTGTATATTGGCAGCGCACAGGTACTCTGGGAACAGACTGGCTTGGCCTTTGGATAACACTGACCCCCATTCCCTCCCCAATCCTTCCCTCCTCCCCACCCTTCAGCTGCGAAGGATTACTCTCTCCCTCACCCAGGGATTCTTCTAATAGCTGAAACCTGCTGGTCCTGCTTCAGGTGATGCATGACATTATTGTCTGAACTCCCGTGTGGCTTGCAGCTATAGTGGTCAGGCTGCCTGCTATATGACCGTCTTCCCAGCAGAGGGCTTCTGAGACTGCTGAGCTATGAGAACAGTAGGCCCGGGCATCTTTACAAGTAGCCATGCTACAGAGAATGAACACTGTAGGTCTCATTTGGTGGGAACTTTATATCAATTGTTAGAACAATAACTAGAGTTTGGTCATCCAGACTATATGCTATACCCTCCATAGGTACCAAATTCTCACTATAGTTACCACACCTATCACCAGTGATAGGTTCAGGACACTTATACTTAGCCCCTTTGAGTGGACAAGACCCCTAAACCCAAAAAAGGGATGGTCTCAAATGTGCTTCTATACCTCTGCTTGTGGCTGCTAGTCCCTCCTAATGAAAGGCAGACCCTGCCATGACAGTTGTAGACCACAGAAGTCTGTTTAAGGTATTATCTGCAGGTACCATGACTTCTGGTGACTGTAAATCCAACATGACTGGTAGGTCAGAGTAAGGTGTTAGGGTTTAGAACCTCATGGGAAGGCAGATAGCCAAAGAGCAAAGTTGTGCCATTAGCATAGTTGTCTGTAATGGCTAACTACCACCCTCCTTTCTCCTGGGTATAAAGACATCTTGACCTCTGGTGGTAGTTGGTAGAAGATCTGGGCTCTAATGTTTATGACAGAAGACAGAAAATGTGACCAAGTTATTGAATGAATTAAATAGAAATCAGATTGGTGAAAAACAAAAGAAGAAAGCATAGAGCATTAATTGAGCATGTGTGAAGGGTATGTAGAACACTAGGGAATGAGTATGAAGGAGAAAGGATGTATGGGTGTGTAGCCCCAGAACTGTCTCTATGTTTTTAGTGAATGAGTGAGTCTTGAGTGGATACTACAATAAGGCAGAGGTAGGCCTCCCCTGCCTATATAGTTGACCACAGAGGTTGTACAGCCTATGTTCTGGTGCTTTCTCAAAAATACTGTATTTTGGGAACTGTGATGACTAGGCTTGGCAGATATCCCCTGCCATTTTTTTTTTAGGCAGTTGGGATTAAGTGACTTACCCAGGGTCACACAGCTAGTAAGTGTCAAGTATTTGGTCTAAGGCCAGATTTGAATGCAGGTCCTCCTGACTTCAGGGCCAGTGGTCTATCCACTGCACCACCTAGCTGCCCTTCCCTTGCCATTTTTGCTTTGGAAAAGAGAACTCTGAAGGAAATGACAGTAGATCCAGAGCCTGGATCAGTGGCAAGTGGTAAAGTGCTTGTTTGTGTGAAAAAGGCAAGTGTCACAAGGACCCTGTGGGCCATCCAGTAGGGTTGTCTTCAACCCAGCTCCCTCCCCTGAGCCTGGCCAGTGGGGACATTATACCCATCACTGACTTGTCTCTCTCCCAGCAGGATCGTGATTCTGTCTTCATGGTAAGTAAACAATTTGATGTATTCGCTGATAGATACCCCACTGTACTGGACCATTTCCTTCCTGAGAATAATTTTCAAACTCTATCTATCCATTCTCATTATTTCTGACCTGCTCTATTCACAACTTTTCAGGTAAAGCTCTTGTCTAAAGCTCTTCTTAGCTACCTGACAGGCAAATGTTTCTATAGTTTATGATTCTTAATCTGATAAGCAGATGGGGTACAAACCAAATTTTCTTCCTATACCTCCTAACATCAGCATGACTGGCCACCCCTTCTGCCCGTCCTGGAATTGTTAAAAGTTGATTGGTTCATCCATTCAGAATGTACCCTTCTCTTCTGAACTATGGCTATTACCTCATGTTTACTCCCTGAATCACACTGTAGTGAACAATTACCTGAGAGAGTTACAGGCATCCCCAGCTGACTCACAGTGAACCCTTCTAGCTGCTAAAAGGGAAATAAGTTTGTATGTTGCTTTGACTACTTGCAAGGTCCAATGTGAGTCAGTCTGAGCAACGTAGAAACTTTAGGAGTCCCATTGCAAACACACTCTTTGGTGGCCTTTGAACCTAGAAGACAAGTCTGGTTATCTACCTATGATGTTCACCTCCAAAAAACCTTTCCAGAAACTGATAAGCTGCTTTCTTATCACCTAGGCATAAGTTTTGTGCCTTCTTACCTAGAACTATTCTCTGAATTAGATATTTAACCTCTATGACACCAAGCTCTCTTCTACCTCAAACTATGCATTCCTAATCCTAGTGCATCACTCCTGATGGTAGGGGTGCAGGAAGAATATGTTGATTAGGACATCCTTGATTCTCAGAGGTTTGGGGGCTGCCTGTGGTACCAAGTAACCTGGCAGGACTATGGGCCTAAGGAGAAACATGGGAACCAGTGAATCATCAGCATAGCTTTCTACCAACACACAACCCCAGTAACCCAGTAAAATTAGAGCCTTGAGATCCTGGTAAGTTCTTTTAAAAGGGCTTTTTAAAGGCCTTTCTGGAAAGAGACATGGCATGTGTTGGCCCTATGACTCAGATGTGTCAGCGGGAGGCAGTGGGGCCTACTCAAGTCCCTGTCCGCCATGAGACTAGGCCACGATGAAGCGCTCCTCCCACCTAAAAAACAAAACCAAAAACCTAAGTTCTAGAACACAGCTCAGAGTTGGATACATGTTTTTATTTCCTGCATTCCCTGAATTTTGGTTCCTTGATCTTAAGCATGTCCTCATCACTTTGAATTCTGACTAGCAGGAAACTTGCCAGTACATTTTAGCCTCTTTGGTACCGATACATCAGAGTTATTCTGGTAATGTCTATTCTTCCCTTTCAAGCCTTTTCCCCCTACCTGCTCCAAAAAAGATTGCCTACCTCCCCTTAGCACTACTCCACCTCCCTGGTACCCTGGGCAGCACATGCCAATTTCTCTCATCCCAGTCCTGGCTTTAAACTCTGCCTGTGTGATCTATAGGTATCCTTGACATGTAATATAAATAAACTTTGAATAGAATGAATAGGATATTCTTCATAAGGTATGTGAATTCTTTCAGTCCTGTATGGTACAAGTGATAATACACTTCTGCACTAAATGATATCTTTGGTTTCCTTTGCAATAGTCTTTTATATTCTTATGAATTATGTAACTTCAATATAAAATAGCTGTTCTAATAACATTCATCTCAATACATTGAACATTGCTTTCTTTTGGATTTCCTCCTAACTGTTCCTTCCCAGTCATGTTTGCTGATGACCATTCATGTCTTTCCACTAACTGGAGACACTCCCTAAGGGTCTGTTATGATGACTCCTCTCTTCTTCTCTGTCTATGTACTCTCCCATCTGTAGCCAGGGTCTAGCACCAGTCAGTCTCCAAGAACAGTATAATGTTCAGGTATGCTATTCAATATGGTGCCTATGTCCCATTTCTATCTCTCTGGACTGGATTACTAACCCCAATCAGCATTCATACTGGTTTGACTGTGGTTTTTCACAGAGTGGGTGGGTGCAGTCATGTAGCTAAAATTTAAACTCTCAGGATCCTAGGGGTAACCTTGAGTTGTATGTGTGTATACGTGTGTGTGTGTGTGTGTGTGTGTGTGTATGTGTAGAGTTGGGGGAGGATAAATTCTTACTATTTGTCACTCTAGCTCCCAAGTTCCCATAGTTGTTCTTCCCATTTTCACAGAATCTGTGACTGTAACACCATTGACTCAGACATAAAATAGTTACTAATTGATAAGACAAGAGCAAGAATAACTATAACATGTACTCAATAGATGAGGCTGCTCATAAACCTGGGTCACACTGTCCCATCGATGCACACAGTATTCATGAGGGAGAGAGCACATTCATAGAAAACTAGCAGGGAAGCATATGAGTAGAGAAACTTTTGTTCCAAGGGTGACTCAAGTCTCTGGACAGAATGCCTTGATATCCTTGGTCTCTTTAAAGAACAGTCTACAAAATACATCACCTGCTAGACAAAACCCCTTCTCTGCAATCTGCTCCCTTTATAGCTCTCTTGCTGTACAAAGTCACTTCTTTGATACTTTCAGATTGCTGAACACATGACAAACTCTTTTTGCACATAGCCACTTTTGGTAGGATGCTAAAACAGTGTTACACTCTTTCAGTGACAAGCAGTTTTTTTGAGCCAGGAAATTGCCAAATTCAGATCTACAAATAGGAGGTTTTTCTAGTTTATCCAGCCTTCTCTCAGCAAAACCAATGCTCTTCTGACAGAAAAACATTTGCAAAGTCTCTCTTTCCTTCTCTGCTCCTCCTTCTCATATTAGAGAGGCCAGTAGAGGGCAACACAGATACCCATGAAAAGTTTGCCTTTTCTGGCCACATATGGCACTAGAGAAAAACAAGCCTAGGATAGCTTTTCATACAGCAGCAGGATTCAGCTCTCTCCCAAAGAGCTTCCAGTATCTCCAGAGTCTCTTAGGCTTTAGTCATCTCTCTCAGCTGGCTCAGCCCCCATAAGCTCATTGTATTCTGTCTCAGCCCTCATGTACAATCAGTTGCCAAGTGTTATCCACTTCCACCACATCTCTTATATCTGCCTCCTTCCCTCCATGCACTCTAGCCTCATTCAGTTACCCCCATCCTATATTCCTTGAGCTATTGAAATAATCTTCTAATTGTTCTCTCTGCCTCTAGTTTGTACCTGAGTCATGGAGTCTTGGGAAAATGAAACAAAACAAAACTCTAGACTGGGAGGCAGGAGCCTGGGTCCCAGCTCTGACACTTATTTGCTATGTGATCTAGGAGTGAATTGCTTCTCCTTCCTTCCCTGGAGGGACTGTACAAAATGAGAGGGTTGGACTAGATGAAGAGTAGGCAAATAAATGTTTAACAACCATCTGCCCAAAAAGAAATGTATATATGACATACTTTGAGTTTTAATCTGCATTATTAACAGTTTCTTAAATTTAGTTAATCAACAGAACAATTAATTGAGCTTTGATAATAAATGCTCACACTGAAAATTTAACAATTGGCCCTTGAGAGTTGGTTAGGACTGGCTCCAGCATACCACTGGACTAAATGATCTCAAATTGCTCTTTCACCTCTAACATTCTATGATTCCATAATACTATCCTTATTCTCATGTTTTGCATATATTAGGTATTCAATAAGTGATTGATTTCTTTGCCCACCCTTCTCCTCACCTCCTATGACAAGATGATCAGAATATCCTGGGACAGTGTACTACTAGAAAGTTTTCAGGTATATCACCAAGATCCTTGGCTCTCAAAGGAGAGCCACACCCCTTTACTTAATTCCCCAAATAAATATATAATTTCCCTTCTTAAGTTCTCTATTATTTTTTCTGGATCTCTCTCTTGCCCCATCACTCCCTACCTAATGCTATACTTATCTGGGTGTATCATATACCTTCTCCCCTAACAGAATATAAGCTCCTTGAGGTCAGGGGATGGAGTAATTTTAATTTTTGTTTCCTGAGTATGTAGCATGATACTTTACATATTGCAGGTATTTACTAATTTTTTGTTACCGATGTTGATAACTACAGGTTTCTCTTAAAGTGGACCAAATGAGATAATATATGTAAAATACCTTGCTTGAAGTGTGATGAAAATGTGCACTGTGGTTGTGGTTGTTGTGGTTGTGGCTGTAGCTGTTGGTTGTGGTTGTTGTTGTTATTGCAGTACAGTGAGTCAGCTCAGAGTTGGCCTTCTGTGTGGGCAAACGCTTCCCAGAGTGTGTCTGGACCTAATCCAGGACACATCATTTAAAAACTCTGAAGGAAGGCAGATTCCTACCACCATATCCAGGTCAGGCCTGTGCACAGAAAGGCAAGGTCTGCCTGAATCCAAGTGGGGTGATTGACTCATCTTTTCAGTCCCTTCTTGTCCTCATCTTGGCCCTTTCCTGGCACAAAGGATAGAGCACTGGACTTGGAACCAGGGAAAACATTTCAAATCCTGCCTCTGACACTTACTAGCTGTTGTGTCTTTGGGCAAGTAAATCATTTAGCCTCCCAAGGGCTTGAGGGTTTTCTCATCTGTAAGATAAAAGGGTTGTACTAGATGGTTTCTGAGTTCCTTTCCAGCTCTAGAGTTATGGTCCCTCTAGGAAAACCAGCGTGGGAAAATGTGACCAATAACAAACAATGTGGTATAGTGGGAAGGAGTTCTAGACTAGGAGTCAGAAGACTTGGAGCCAAGTCCTCCCTTCAGCTCTTACCTTTGTATTAGCATCGGCAAAATGGCGCCAGACATGTATGTATGACCCGCCTCACAGAGGAGCTGTAACGAAAGTGCTTTGTAAATGTTAATGCTCTATAAGATCACAGAACCAGAGCTGGAAGAGACCTGGCAACCATATAGTCCAACCTTCCTGTTTTATGTGTTCTTGTTATTCTGACTAACGAGACAGCCATCAAAGGACCCACATATATTGAGTGGTATGTGTGAAGTCAAGCCTCACACATCAACAGCACACTCTCCAGCACTAAGCTCATCATTCCTTGGCCTCAGCAGGGCTTCTAGCTTCTTCTTTCTACCATCTGAGCTTCCAAGAAGTTGTGTAGAAGGAGACCTCTTCTCTTCTCTTACCCTGCCCATTTACAGCCAAAAGGAGAACAATATCATTTCGGGAACACAGATAGGAGCCCCTACCCCATGGCCCCCATCTCATTGTTTCCAGAGCCTGGCAACTGAGAGAACTGCTACTTTGGCTGAGGCTGGAGGTGATTGAAAAGGAGATTGTTGGTAAGATATCTTTTGGTAAAAGAATAACCTTGGAACTAGGTTGTTCTAGTTTCTCTCATTTGTTGACTTGGCACAAATCAAAAATCCAATCTTCTGTTTCCCTTTATATAGAGTATTAATGATGGGGGAATCAATTGGTTAACAAATCTTTGTTAAATGCCTACTATGTGATAGGCCTAGTGTTAGACACAAGGATAAAGAGACAAATGAAAAAGTCCCTGCCCTCAAGGACCTTACATTCTACTGGGGAGTAGGGAGGAAGACAATGTGTATACTCGTAAGTATATACATAATGAATATAGAGTGTCATTTGATCTTTGTTTCTCTGGTATGTAGCATGATTTCTTACATATTATAAGTGGTATACACACACACATATATACATACACATGTAGTTGTGTACAAAATATAATTATTGTTATATATAATCAGTTATAAATAATTATAATATAAATATGTAATATACAATACAATATTTTCTTACATGTGTTGTGTTATATGTAATTTATAGATGTATATAAAATATATACATACAAATTTTTATATATGGATATATAAAAATATATTGTGTTATATATATGTGTGTATACATGTATAATTATATGATGAGGGGTGTAAGCAGCTGGGGGTGGAAAATCAGGAAAGACTTCATGTAATGTAAACTTCATGAGCTGAAATTTGAAAGAAAGTAGAGATTTTAGGAAGGAAGTTCTATACTTGGGAAGGACTCTTCCAGTGAAGCAGTATGTGGCCACATATTAGCTTCAACATCTTCCTGGAAGGAAGCAATAAGATTATACAAAATGGGGAGAAGGGGAGTGCCTAGAAAGCAATTTTTCTGAAAAACATCTGAGGAGTTCTAGTGGATTGAAAGCTTGACATAAATCATCAGTATTGATATAGCAGTCAACAATAACCACCAACTATTGTGAGCTTTGGTGGAATGTCAAGGACTAGGGAGGTGAAAGTCCCACTCTACTCTGACCTGGTCAGGCCCCATCTTGAGTATTATGTTCAGTTCTCAGTGGTAATTTCACTGATAAGCTAGAGAATGTCCAGAAGAAGAACAAGATGGTGATGGACTTTGAGTTGATACTCTGTGAGGACAGTTTGAAGGAGTGTTAACAACCCTGGAGAAGACTTGAGGAATTGCTATTTGGTGGCATTTGAAGGACATACAAGAAATGCCTTCATCTAGTTGGCCCTTGAGGACAGTTCCAAAGAGGTGAAGTTGAGTCTGACGTAAGGGAAAACTTCTCAACAACGAGAACTCTCTAAAAGTGAAATAGAATGTTTGGGGGAGGGAGGCAGAGAGGTAGCACACTGGATTTAGAGTTGGGAAAACCTGAATTCAAATGCTGTCTCAGACATTTACTAGCAGTGAGACCCTGGGTAAGTCACTTAACCCCTGATTGCCTCGGTTTCCTCATCAGTAAAATGAAGATAAAAATAGCACCTCATAAATGAGATCATACTTGCAAAGTGCTTTGCAAACTTTAGAGTGCTACACAAATGTTGGCCATTGTTACCATTATTACAAGTGAGTTTCCTGTCACTGGAGCTCTTCAGGCAAAGTTTGGATAA
Source organism: Vombatus ursinus (assembly GCF_900497805.2). NCBI lineage: Eukaryota > Metazoa > Chordata > Mammalia > Diprotodontia > Vombatidae > Vombatus > Vombatus ursinus. The sequence continues at coordinate 9,750,783 of NW_020954611.1, forward strand.
TGCCTTGTTGTAGCCTAGATTTAGATTTGGAAGGAACCTTAAAGGCCATTGAAGAGAACTCCTTCATTTTAAAAATGAGGAAGCGGAGACCCAGAGAGATGTTTAGAGATGATTCTTATTTAGGTCTGGGTTGGACTGAATGGTTTCTAGGAACCCTACTAATTCTGTAATTCTACATTTCGGAAAGGGGCATGGCAACAGACAGTGAACAGTCTCGTGATTTTGGAAATTGCTCAGAAAGAGAGATGAAGCTGGAGAGAAAGGGGCAATGACTGTCCTTGCTGGAAGGGGTGGAAGGAAGAAAGCCCCATAATGCTCTGGTGAAGTAGCTATTGATGCTCTCCTCCTGATATTACAGATAAGGAAACTGAGAGATTAAGTGCCTTGCTTATGGTCACATAGCTAGTAAATATTTGAGGCAGGATTTGAATCCAATCTTCCTGGCTTCAAGGCCAATGCTCTGTCTACTATGGAACACTATTATTTGTTGTTGTCTGTCCTTCATTTTCAAAGAGGACCAGTGACATCACAAGGTGATGTCTTAACTCATGTGTAAATTGTCTTTAAGTGAGGCAGAGCTGCACAAAGTCATCAGTCTCATTCTCTCTTCTGGTCGGACCAAAGTCAGGATGATCTTCAATTTCTAACCACGCTCTAAAGGCTCCACATGCCTGCTTTAGTCTCCTTCATAGCTGTTGGAACAAATTATTCTAATCCGCCCATGCCACCTGGGGAAGTCTACTATTTATGACTTATATTTTCCCCTATAACATTGCTTTTCATTCTGCAAAACATGTATCATATTTTAATATGATTGAGGTAGTATAGCAGAGTGGATAGAGGGATTTCAAGGCATGATGGATACTAGACAGTTAATCATTAAATCTCTCAGCACCCCAAGGGGCTCCCTAAGACAAGAAATTACTGACAAGTTAAAGGTCTGCTTTGGAGAAAGCATATCTACACTGGGGTTTCTCTACATAGATAGAATCACAGGTCTGAAACAAAATGGTGGTAATAATTGTAACTCATAATAAAAGAGGAGAAGAAAGAGATACAATAATGCTCAATTACAAAAAAGCACTTATTCTATCTACCTGTACAGTACTAGAGAGAAAATTAAATATAAAAGTATAAGAGCAAGAAAATTATTTATTCCAGGACAATCTGAATTCTATCAAGAAAGATTAGAATGAGATGAGTGAAAATAATAATAATAATAATGATAGGATCAATCAACCTTACTGTTGCTATTTTCCTTCGGTGCTTCAGTGGCCAAGGGTTTATTCCCCCTTCACATTGGGGATAAGCATATTCCACTTTTTATGACTTAAAAAATTCATTATAGTGTATGATGTTAACTATAGATCTATATTTATTGGAAATGTTATATTAAAAGCCCTTACTAAAGGGACTAGGCTAAGAGTTGCTAAATGTATTCCAAATTTTTCATCATTTTCCACTTACATTGAAATGGCCTCAGTTGCAAATATCACAGAGATACTCTCCCAGTATTAAGCAGGACATATGTATGTGTATGTGTGTGTGTTATATGTGTGTTTGAAAGGAGTGGGGGGAGTAGTGATCAGGCCCCAAGCATAAAAATAGTATTGACAGTTAGACCCCAAGCAATTCAGACTACCATCTTATCTCATCAGATGATTCTTTCCCTTAGCCCTGCTCTGGTTTGTTACCTCTCTGATGACTGCTTTATTCCATGGACTTTGTTCTGGAACCATCTGCTCTGGCCCTGGCTGAAATCCAGGCCTGTTATTTATCTTGCTTCTCTATCCAGCTCATTCTCTCACCTTTGCCCTTGACTGGGTTATGAACCAGCTAAATATCCATGAATGGCAGGCCTTGCTTTACTAGAGATCTGTCCCTGGTCCTCCCCCTCTATGGGTCAGGTGAGACACAACAGTGTCAGGGGATTACTGGGACTTTAAAACACACCCAGTGAGTTAGAGATTGCCTGTCATATTCAGCACAAACAGTATGTTGGAATTAGGTAGGTAATAGGCAGTTAATAAAGAACAGACAATAGTAAAATGCTAGGCCATATTTATGATGGACAGTGAAAAAAGTTAGGCTAAGGTATTTGTTACAGGGGTTTGGGTTTTCTTTCTTTTAGTGGGGAAGGATGTGAGGGAGAGAAGATGAATTTTTGTTAACTGAAAAAAAATTAAATTAAATTAAAAAGAAGATATGCTAAGCCCAAACAGTTCCTTACTTTTAATAGAGCTGATGGCAAGGCAAGACTTCTGTGTTTTGGGAATCCCTAGAAAGCATCAATGTCCTAGCCTAATTTCCTAGAAGGTGTCATATTTTCCAGGACTTTTATCTCAAGGTTTGGAGGCTAGAAATGCCTTGTTAATATAAAAATAGACGTAGGAAGTAACAGAGAAGACTTCTTTAAACTAATTCTCCATCCGTGGTGATTGAACCAACTTGTGATAACAAACACATACAGTGGAAAGAAGCACCATGGGGAATTCACAAGCTTTATGGCCAATTCTTAGCATTTTTCTGCACTCACAACTCAAATGAATGAGAATTTGCTTGTCATGGCAATTGGCAAAATGAGCGAACAAATGTCGCATTCATCATATTTCTAAGTAAAGCTTTCTTTCAAATTTGAGTCAACTTAATTCTAATTTTACCTCATCTCTGAAGGACAGAAAATGTGTAGAGCTAGCAGAGAAGCAGGTTTTAGCTCAATGTAAAGGAAATCAATTTCAACAATTAGATATTGAAAAATGGAATGGGCTCTTTGGGTGATGAGTGACAGATAGTTTCCCATCCCCAGAGGTCTTCAAGCCCATGCTAGATGACCATTCACAAGGCATGTTGTAGACAGAATTCATACTTTGGGTAGGGGCTGGATTCCATGACCTCTGAGGTCCCTGGAAACTTGGTAGTTCTATGATTCTGTAGTAAACATGTGTGAGACCCAGTGGGAGGTGGCCAGAGAAGCTATGAATGACCCCAGAGGGAAGGAGCTGAGGTCCTGATGCTAAACTGGCCCTACGATGTACAATGGTGGTATCATCAGTTTACTAGGACTCCTATTATGATTCTTTTGTACGGTCCAAGAACAAACTCTTCTGGGGTAAAGAGGAACAAGAAATTGGTACAGCAATTGGGAGCATGATGGAAGAGTGAAAGTGTTTGAGAGTATTTGAAGTCAGAGGACCTGGATTCAAATTCTGGCTCTATCATTTGCCTCCTTTGTGACCATGGGCATCATCACTTAACCTCTCTGCACATCAGGTTCCTCATCTGTAAAATGGGCAAATCTAAATGATCTCTGAAGCCTCTTCCAGCTCTAAATCAATAATCCTGTGGAGTGGTCTATGATTATATATGCAATTACTTTTCCCTTATGAACTAGATAAGAATGTGAGTCATAATATGTCTTCTTTTAACCTGTCTTATGATACATTGACTTTAAGTTCAATCACCTGAATAAGTAATTTGATTGCTTGAGGTGGTAAATTGAATACCTCTCAAAGAGAGTCAAAATAACAATTGCTGTAAAGTGTCTTACAAATATTTCATTTTATCCTCACAACAACCCTTGGAGGTAGGTGCTATTATCATCCCCATTTCACAGAAGAAGAAACCAAGGCAAACAGAGGTTAAGTGACTTGTCCACAGTCCCACAGCTAGTAAGAGTCTAAGGTGGGATTTGAACACAGGTCTTTCTGACTCTAGGACCAGTACTCTATCTATCCACTGTGTCACCTAGTTGCTTCAATGAGTCATTCTAATGTCACCAGAGGAGCATCTTGGTAGGGCCAAATACAAGCCATAAAAAGATTCATGGAGAAGCCTCCATGAGAGGACCCAAGGCCTTCTGGGTTCTGAGCTTCATTTCTAGGGCCCCAAGTTACAATTCTAACACTAATGAAAACTATTGCCCTCCTAAGAATAAGGTAGTAACTGTGTAACGTTGGGAACCCCATGATAAACTGTGGAGATAGATTGCTTCAAATAGCTGCTTGGGGAACTTTGACCTTTGAGAACTCTGGAGTCTCTGCCAATCAGTGAGTGAGGGTTATTAGACCCCCAAATGCCTTGGTAAGGAATTTCTGAAGGTACTTTATTTCATCTAGGAGGGCAGCAATTTTTTTTAAGTCAGAAGCTGAAAAAAAAAACCCCAAAAAACAAAAAAAAATCAGGAGACATCATTTAAATATATACATAAATTACATAATGCATTATTTATATATTATGTATTATGTGCATATTACATATTTATACATACATATATGTATATATCTTTATACACACACACATACACACACACACATATGTATGGAGTTGCATATTTCCGGATACAAAGGTTGCATTGTTCAATTTGTCCTAGGTACAGCAAACTCCACTAAAAGGGACAAACTGGAGGCAAACTCTTTCCTGGATTTCAGGAGAATTTAATTATAGAAATACAGCAAAAGTCAGTTTACTTACCAGGGTCACTCAGCAACTGCCACTACTGTCTCTCTCTTCTGCAGCAAAAAGATTTGAGGTTTAGGCAATACTTGGACGGGCCAGTGCCCTTGTAGATGGAGGAAAGGGTCCTAACAGTGAAACAGTAGACCTGAGTCTGCCCATGGGTTGGGTACATTGCTAATGTTCCAAGCTCGCCAACTCACAGAGAAGGGAAGAGGCTGCCTGCTCCAGAGCTTCAGTAGTGAAATCACAGAAGGGTTCAGTCTCCAACTCTCAGAAAGTAAGAGAGGTGCTGCAATGGCGGGGGGGGGGGGGGGGGGCTGGGAGATGCATTACAAACAAAAAGTGGGAATCTTAGACCTAGAAGAGCCCTCAGAGATGATCTAGCATTACCACCACACCCTCATTTTACAAGGAAGTAAACTGAGATCCAGAAAAAGGAATGACTTTTGACATCAGCATTTTGACTCAAATCTCAGGGTACCAGGTTGAGTCAATGTAACATGGTTGCTAAAAACAAACAAACAAACAAACAAACAAACCTTAACTGTATTAACTGTCTACATTGATAGCGACTCTTTAGAACTGAATGAATGAGTGAAAGTTGTATCTATATTGCACTGGGTTGCTGGCAGATTAAGTCAAAGTCAGTATGTCACTACATCAAGGACTTGTGGTTTCCTTGGTTATACCTTTAGGTAGTGCCAGAGAAACCGAAAGTAAGGTAAAGGTTGGCACCTAGAGTTGTCTTTGTTAAAGAGATTAATTCATTTGACAAATGTTGAGTTTTAGACAGGTTGAGCAACTTGTCCATCACCACATAATCAGTATGTGTCAGAGGCAGGATCTGAAGCGAGTTCTTCCTGGTCCCAGGACCAACACTCTATCCATTGTGCCATTAAGTGTCTCAATAAAGTTAAATTGTTTACATTCCTGTATGGGAAGATGATACATGTAACTCCTAAGAACTTTATCATTAGTAGGGAAGTTAGAGGAGTCTACATAAACAGAGGGCATGAGTGTGAATCAATTATGCTGGGATGATCCCTAAAAAAATGAAGGGGTAAGAAAGAGGGATGCACTGGGAGAAGGGGGAAGGAACAGGTAGAATGGGGAAATTTTTCTCACATAAAAGAGGTGCCCAAGGAATAACTTTTACAATGGAGGGGAAAATGGGAGGGTGGCATGCTTGAATCTCTCTTTCTTCAGAATTGATTCAAAGAGGGAAGAATATATATGCAGACCAGTTGGGTACAGACATCTATCTTATCTAATAAGGAAATAGGAGGGGAATGGAATTAGAGATATGGGGAGGGGAGGGTAATAAAAGGGAGGGTGGATTAAAGGAGGCAGTAGTCAGAAACAAAAACAGACTTTTGAGGACAGATAGGTAAAAAGACAGAGAAAAGGATAAACAGAAGAAAATAGGATGGAGGGAAACACATAGTAATCATAACTGAATGTGAATGGGATGAGCTCACCCATAAAACAGAAGCAAATAGCAGAATGGATTAGAAACTAGAATTCAACAATATGTTGTTTTACAAGAGATATACTTGAAACAGAAAGACACACATAGAATTAAATGAAGAGCTAGAGCAGAATCTATCATGCTTTAGCTGAAATAAAAAAGGCAAGGGTAGCAATCATGATCTCAGACAATGAAAAAGCAAAAATAGATCTAATTAAAAGAGATCAGTAAGGAAACTTCATTTTGTTACAGGTATCATAGACAATGAAGGAATGTGAAAAAAATTTTAAGGGCAAATTTCTTTGATCAAGGCCTCATTTCTCAAATATATAGGGGACTGAGTCAAATTTATAAAAATAAGAGCCATTTCCTAATTGATAAATAGTCAAAAGATATGAACAGGCTATTTTCAGAAGAAATTAAAGTTATCTATAATCACATGAAAATGCCCTAAATCTCATGGATTAGAGAAACACAAATTTAAAAACTCTGAAGCACTACCTTATGCCTATCAGAAATGACAAATGCTGGAGGGGATGAAGGAAAATAGGTAGACTAATAAACTGTTGGTGGAGTTGTGAACTGGTCCAATTATTCTGCAGAACAATTTGGAACTATGCCCAAAGAGCTATAAAACTGTACATACCCTCTGACCCAGCAATACCTCTACTAGATCTGTATCCCAAAGAGATCAAAAGAACAGGAAAAGGGCCTATATACACAAAAACTATTTATAGCAGCTCTTTTTGTGATGGCAAAGAATTGAAAATTGAGAGGATGCTCATCAATTGGGGAATGGCTGAACAAGTTGTGGTATATGATTGTGATGGAATACTATTGTGCTGTAAGAAATGATGAGAGGGGTGATTTCAGAAAAAAAACAGATGGCGAGACCTAAATAAACTGACCCAATGTGAAATGAGAAGAACCAGGAGATCATTTTGCACCATAGCAGCAATGTTGGAATTTTGATTCACTGTGAAAGACTTGGCTACTCTGAGCAATACAATGAGCTGACACAATTCCAAAGGAGTCATAATGAAAAAATGCTGTCTACCTCCAGAAAAAGAACTGATGAACTCTGAGTACAAACTGAAGTATAATTTTCTCACTGTCTTTATTTTTCTTGCTATTTTGTGATGTGGCTAATATGAAAATATTTTACATAATTTCATATGTATAATTGATATAATTTTGCTTGCCTTCTCAGTGGACCAGAGAAGGATAGGAGAGAGGGCGGGAGAGAATTTGGAACTCAAAAATTTAAAAAGAAAAGAATGTTTAAAATAATGAAATAAAAATAAATTTTGTTGATATCTTTTGTTGGTACAGCACCCAGATTTCCTCCTGTATTCCTTCTCTCCTCTTCCAGGAAGCTGTCTACAAATCAAAAACTCTTAAAAGGAAAAGGAAAAAATGAGGGAAAAAAAAAGCAAAACTGGCCCAGGAATCTTCAAACTCTCTACAGGCACAGAGGAAGCTATGGTAATTGATATAGGTCTGCTTTTGGCCACTAAGCTAGGTCTCAACTGAGGGGCCTTTCCAAAGTGATCTACCTGAGGGTTGCAAGCCTGCCTGGGAGGAATTCACCTGGGTAAGGCAGTTGTTTGGATTATCCTGGCATTCCTTGGAGGGCTACTGAAATCTTTGAAAGAACTTGGACCCATTTCATAGCCCAGAGGTTTCCTAAATCTTTGTGGTTAACCTATACAAAGGTTGAACCCCTCATCACAGTTAAATAGAAGATGAAGAGTAGCAGCTCCATGCTGTCCACGTTCAGTTTGAATTGATTAGGGTTCATTAATCAGATACACCTTAAAGTCTAAGCAGAACATACAAAACCAAATCAAAGGTAAGGCCAATGTATTGATGTATTGTTGATTTACATAGATGGTTGAATCCATAGATGCTCGTTGATGGATTGATTGCCCAGAATCCTAGTACATAGTGATAAAAGTAAAAGGACAATATATGAAACAATGGAGAACTCACCATCAAGGAGTGGATTCAATACAGAACCACTGGAGGAAACTTTGCAGATGCAACAAAGAGAAATTTTCAAGTTGGAAAGTACTTTAAAGATTGTTTAGCTCTTCCTTTATCCAGATAAGGAAACTGAAGCCCAAAGTAGGAAGTATACTACTTGTTAACTATGTCCTGAAATCCCAGGCCAAAATGGGTGTTGAAAAGAGGTATGTGAGATCAAAAGGTCCAGAGAGTCAAAAGGTCCAGTATAGACAGTCCTTTGAATTGTAGGTGGTGAAAACCACATGGGATCCTGGTAAAAGTGTCAATTTTTGTAGTATGCCAAGACATGGAAGCCCTAACGGAATTGGTTCAGGAATGTTCTTGTTGTCAGGAGACTCAAATAGCTGGAGCAGAAACCTTCAGATTGTATCAGGCTCAGGCTCATGCATGGGAAAGGACGGAAATAATTGGGGCAATGCTGGTTGGCGAGGATAGCTCTAGTCAGGAGTGTGCTGGTAAGTGTTTAACTATTGGCTCTCCCAAAAGCAACACACACTTTTGAGTTTAATCTGCATTATTAACACTTTTTCCATCACTTTCTTGAGTTTAGACCATCAACAAAACAATAATTCAAGGCCTAATTTGTAGCTTTTGCCCATTTCCAAGGTGTAAATGATCACACTGAAAATTTAACAAATGGCTTTTGAAAGGTGGTATAGCTGGCTGTAGTAAGTAAACTTCTGGACCATAAAGAATTAGGAATAATTTTAACTTTAAAAATTTTAAATTTAAATAATAATTTAATTTTAAATTATTTTTAGACTGAAGGGAAAGAAGAAACTAAGAGTAACATTAAAGAAGAGAGTGAGAGGGTATAAAGAGAAGCTAATTATTTAAGAAGGAGGGAGAAGATGGGGTCCCTGATAAAGGTGGAGGGATGTGCAGTGTGGAAGCGGGTCTTCTCACTGTTATTGGCACCAGGGAAAGTAAATAGCATAGACTGATAGGTGAGACATTGGAATGCTGAGTTAATGGTTACTAAGGGAAGGTCCCATCTGGTGACTCTTATCTTCTTGAAAGAAGTAATTAGGACATTTGTTGTGAGAGGGGAGGGGGGATGTGAGCTTGGAGTTTGCTCAGCTATTCATTGCCTTAATGATCTTAGGAAAGTCATTTTTACCTCTCAGGGTCTCAGTTTCCTTTTTGACGAAATTCAGTGGTTGAAATTAGATCTCTAAGGTCGTTTTTCTAAAGCCTATAATCCCTGTTGACAGAGGAATAGTAAGTACCCTGTGTGAATTATCATGGCTTCCAAGTTTCAGATTAAAAACCAGTAAATGGTAACAGAAGTCAATTCAGAAGCTGGTCCCTGTATCTAGTTAGTTAGTGATTTGCGTATAATTCAACTCAATGTAATTCGGTTCAATTCAAAAAGCATTTAGTAAGTACCTATCCCACTAAGGCAACCAACCTAGGAGTTTGACTCCTGCCTTAGACACATACTAGCTATGTGAGCTAGAATCAGTCACTTAACTTCTCTTTGCCTCTGTTTCCTCATCTGTACAATGAGGATATCAATAGCACCTACCTCCCAGGGTTGTTGTGAGGATCAAATAAGATAACAGATGTAAAGCACTTGGTAAACTTTTTATTGTTTGGTTGTTCCAGTCATGTTTGACTCTTTGTGACCCCATTTGGGGTTTTCTTGGCAGATACTGGAGTGGTTTGCTATTTCCTTCTCCAGCTCATTTTACAGATAAGGAAACTGAGGCAAACAGGGTTAAGTGACTTGCCCAGGGTCACACAGTAGTAACTGTCTGAGGCCAGGTTTGAACCAAAGAAGATGAGTCTTCCTGATTCTAAGTCCACTACCTTATCCACCATGCCACCATATAAATGCTAGCTATTATTATTATGTATCCAATCCTAATCGCTTTCCTAAGCTCCAGTCTCACATCACCAACAGCCTATTTGACATTGTAAGCTAGACATCACATAGACATAGACATCATAGACATCACAAACTCAACAACATAGACATCACAAACTCAGCTAAACAGAACTTATTATCACTTCCCCCAAACCCAGCCCTCTTCTGAGCTTCCTTATTTCTGGTGAGGGCATTTCCCCCCACCCCTGCCAGTCTCTCAGCTTCAGAAGTTCAGCATTACCCTTTACTCCTCTCTCTCTCTCCCTTCTTAGACATTCAGGTGCCAAATCTTGCCTTTTCTATTGGCATCTCTCACATCTGACCCTTTCTCTGTACTTACACGGCCACATCACCCTAGTTCGGGCCCTCCCACCTCTTAGCTGGATTATTTCAATAGATTTGGACGTCAGTGGTGTGGCCATCCTAGTGGTCACCAGAAATTGGGGATCAGTGTAGGAGAGAGAGTTGGAAACTTTTTGAGACAAGAAATCCAAGAAAACAGATTACAGTTCTGTTAATAATAGGTAGCATTTACATAGCATTTTAAGGTTTGCAAGCAGCATCATAATAACAATAATAATAGTAATGATAGCTAACAATTATTTAGCACTTACTATGTGTCAAGCACCTTACTATTATTATCTCATTTGATCCTTACAACAACCTTAGGAGAGAGATGCTATTTTTACCCCCATTTTACAGATGAGGAAACTGAGGCAGATAGAATGAATGACTTATCCATTGTCACACAGCTGCTAAGTGTCTCAGGATGGATTTGAACTCAGATGTTCCTAACTCCAGGTTCTGTGCTATATTTACTATTCCACTTAATTTCCAAAAGGAATATAACATCTGTCAGGAATATAAGACTATTCCCAGTTAGAATGGGAGAAAGAGGTATGTCAGAAAAATCAGTTGGTCATTGAAGTAAAACATTAAGGTGGGTGAAGATAAGGCCAAGCTGAATGGGAAGGAAGCATGGAGAAGAGGAAGGAGCCAGATAGAGTGGGCCTCAAATAGGATCCTCTGGGGCTAAGGAATTAAGCTTGTATCCTGGAGGGAAAGAAGATCCACATTATCTGTCCTCCCACTGGTTAAAGGGAGACAGGGCGAGAGTAGGGGATGGATTTAGAGGCAACTGTGTAGAATACTTCCACCCCTATCACAAGGTAAGAGACCACTTTGGCAAGTAATGTAACTTTAAACCAGGAGTTCTTAACCATGGACCTGGGGTCCATGAACATTTTTGAAAACAAATTTTTGATAACTGCATTTCAATGTACTTGGTTTCGTCTATAAGCCTGCATCTTTTATCTTATGCATTTAAATATGTTATTCTGAGAAGGGGTCTATAGGTTTCACCAGAATGTGCCTACAACACAAAAAAGATGAGGAACCCCTGTTTTTAATTTTCTTCTTTTCGCCCTACAAGTTAGGAACGAAGGGGACCCATCTGTTAGTATTAGAGGAGGCTTCTTGGCACTTCCTTTTACCCCTTAGGCCCCATTGTGGGATTGTGGGATTGGCTTGGGAAGTAGTTAATCCTATGACTTTGGCTTGTGTCACAAAAGGCTTATCTGCCCTGCAGAGATAGAAAATGACTCTGCTTTCCTCTGGAGATGAGATGTCCTAGAGGGATTCTCTCATAGCAGCTCCAAAAGAGAGAAAATTCTTTTGGCCTGGAAAGGGATCATAGTCAGCTCAGCCCTTCCTGGAGCTGAAAAGGGAATGAAGAGGTTCTGGCTTCTCTCCCTCAACATGTATTCCAAACATGAATGGTGGGAGGGCAAGGGCCAAAGTGAGCAAGAACTCTCAGATCAGATCAGGCTGAAGGATGAGCAATGACTTCTGGGGACCACCAATACGGAGTGTTCATTAGGAAGTCAAGGAATGGAGTGGATTCTGTGAAAGCACCGATACAACTGGTCCACGTGACAGTTGGAAAATCAAGACTTGCAGGGGAAGAATTTAAAATTAAATATATTGGTATGGATAGTTTTTATTTTTATATCAAATAAATTAATCCCTGTATCCTTCCCTCCATCCTGTGTAACAAAGAAATTGTTAAAAGAAAAAGAAAACAAAAATTCAGCAAAACCCATCCATACATCCAAAAAAAATTTTGATTATTATATGCAATGTACCACACTGATGATGAGGCAGCTAGGAAGCACAGTGTATAGAGCACAGGGCCTGGAGTCAGGAAGACTCATCTCCCTAAGTTCAAATCTGGCCTCAGACATTTACCAACTGTGTGACCCTGGGCAAGTCACTTCACCCTGTTTACCTCAGTTTCCTGATCTATAAAATGAACTGGAGAAGGAAATGACAAACCACTCCAGTATCTTTGCCAAAATAACAACAATGACAATAAATGGGGTCACAAAGAGTTGAACACAACTGAAAAAATAACAAAAAACACACTGATGAACCACACAGGCAGTTAGGTGGCTGTGTATAGAGATCTGAGTCTGGAGTCAGAAAGACCTGAGTTCAGCTCTAAACCTCAGACACTAATTAGTTGTGTGAGCTTGGGTAAGTTACTTGTCTTATCTGCCTCAGTTTCTTTAACTGTGAAACGGGGATCATAATAGCTCCTACCTCCCGAGATTGTTGTGAAGATCAAGAGATAATATTTGTAAGTGCCTAGCATGGTGCCCAGCATACAGTAGATGTTTAATGAATGCTTATTCCTTTCTCTGCCCCCACCTCTGCAAAGGAGCAGGAAGTGAAGTACTTTCAACATCTGTTTGGCTATATTTTTGGTTTACAATTGGCAACGTTCATTTTCAGCTGTTTTGTGGTAGTTGTTATTTTTTATTTATATTGTGGAAATCATTGTGTGTTTATTGTCTTTCTTCTTATTTTATTTTGCATCAGTTCATATAAATCTCTCCATGCTTCTCTGTATTTATCATAAGCAGCTAGGTAGCACAGTAGTCAATAGAGCACTGGACCTGGAGTCAGGAAGACCTGAGTTTAAATCTGACCTCAGATGTTTGCTAGCTACATGACCCTAGGCATGTAGACAAAATCATTTAACCATTGACTGCCTCAGTTTCCTTATCTGTAAAATTGTAATAATAGCACCTATGTCATAAGGATCAAATAAGACAATATTTATAAAGTACTTTGTAAATCATGAAGCACTATATAAATGCTAAATGGTATTATTATTATTAATAATAATAACAACGTATTCTCATTAATGCAGGGGAAGAATTTAAACCCAGAGATTGAACTGGTTTGGTCGTTGAGAATGACCCACCTTTGTCTGTTTGAACTGCATTTTTCAGGTTCTGTCCAGATTTTCAGAAGACACGGCCTGTGTTTAAACGAGACACTGAAATCACAGGGAGCATTTCACAGCTGCCAGAAGAGGATTATGAAACGGAGCGCCTCCTGTAAAGCCTGTGTCTGTGTCTGTGGGTCTTAAAAAATGAGGATCTTACCACGTAGAGCTGCAATTTCCTCCACAGCTGCAACAATTTCTCTTTCTGAGGTTACAGATAAATCTACCCCAATGAAAGTTATTCACTTCCCACAGTTTGCCCTCCTGAGCTCCTCCCTACAGCAGCCCCTTGGTCCCAGGTGACATAAAAACCAACCTCCCTCCACTGGGGAAGAATTTAAGGAGAGAACAAAAATGTTAAATCACTTATGTCATACTGTAAAATCATGTTACAGGACTTAGCACAGTGTGGGGCACATAGGAGGGAGGTGCTTAATAAATGTTTATTGATTGCCCTATTGATTGATGCTCCAAACCCAGTTTCCTGCCTCCATTCTCAGCCTGTTCAAATAGACTAATCTGTAGACTGGGCACATCACTGCTCTGCCCCAAATCTTCAGTGACTGCTTGGTACTTACCAAGTAAAAGACAACAACACCCTTGCCTGTTGTTTGAGTCCCTCCACGCTCCGGTGCCAACCTATCTTGCTAGCTTTGTTTCACATTAGTCCTCCTACACAAATTTTATATTGCAGCCCTACCATATCAGGTACAGCTAGCAGGCCGCTTCATCTGGAACAGACAGCGTGTGAAGGTCATGGCTATGAAATTAGACTGGAGAGGTAGGTGAGAGTCAGGGCCAGGCTGGATATGACAGCTTTTTCCAAAGATTTAAAGGATTGTCCTTTAAAGAGGGAGCAGATGGTGAAGGGAGAGGGAGGGGGGCAGTTAGAAGGAAGGAGATTTCAGTTCAACATGATAGAAATTCCTAAAAATGGAGCTGGTCTATGATGGAAGGGGTTGCCTCTTACGATTTGACATGAACTATGTTAAGGGCAGCTAGGTGACACAGTGGATAGAGCACACGGCCTGGAGTCAGGAAGACATCTTCCTGAGTTCAAATCCAGCTTCAGACACTTACTAGACACTAACTAGTGTGATCCTGGGCAAGTCCCTGAATCCTGTTTGCCTCAGTTTCCTCATCTGTAAAATGAACAGGACAAAGAATTGACAAACCACTCCACTACCTTTGCCAAGAAAACCCCAAATGGGGTGACCAAAAGTAGGAAATGACTGAAAAAATGATGACAACAATAATTTGTTCCTTAAGGTTATCTTATCTGAGTCAGGGATATCAACTCAGGATGAATGATTGGACTAGAGCAAGGGTTCTTAACCTGGGTTCTAGTCTGTGGATAGGTTTCAAGGGGTCTGTGAATTTGATGGGGGAAAAATGCATCTGTATTTGCACTAATTTCTTAGAGTCTAACTGAAATTTAGCATTTCCTCCAATTATGAATTTTTAAAAAAATGAAACATGATGGACTTTACTAGACTGCCAATAGGAAAAAAAAAAAGAACTCTGAAGTCCTTTCTGTCTCTGTGATTCTATTGTACTAAGAATATAATATGATCCATAAAGTTCTAAGCTATATCTATTATATATGTATAATGCATATATAATATATATTTTTAAACATTCATACTGCTGATTCATAGTGCAAAGTGTCCCAAAAGACTTAGTGCAATTTTAAGTTGCGCTAGGTAGCGAAGTAGATGGAGTGCTGGGCTTAGCCTCAGACACTTACTTGCTGTGTGACCCTGGATGAGTCACTTAACCCTGTTTGCCTCACTTTCCTCATTTGAAAATGAGCTGTTGAAGGAAATGGAAAACCATTCCAGTATCTTTGCCAAGAACACCCCAAATGGGATCATGAAGCCAGACGCTACTAAAATGACTCAACAACAACAAAGTTTCCTAAGACTTTGGGGACAGCTGGTGTTTTGGAAATTGAAAGAATGCCTTAACAATGTAAAAATCCATAGCTTTAAAACTTTTCTTCTCTATTCACCTGCTTGGTAACTGGGGCAAATGTTCTAGGGACAGCCTGGCATGATAAAGAGATTGTCAGACTTTGAAATCGTGAAAGACCTGGGTTTAAATCTTGTCTCTGATGCTTCTTATTTATGTGAATGTGGGCAATGCAATGGACTTCTTTGCATTTCCGTTTCCTCATCTATAAAACGGGAATAATACTTGGACAGGGTTGTTGTGAGCCTCAAACCTATGTAACGTCCATCGTAAACTGTAACTCACTGTACAAATGTAATTACTTGGCCCGTCTTTTCAGTAGGAATTGATGAACTTCACATTTTTCTTTTTGTTGAGTTTTGTTTTTTAATAGATATAGGGTAAAATATTTTTTTGAACGTGCCTAGTGCATCCTGTTCTTTATGTGTGGCAAATTATTTTAACTTCCTCTGTCTAAAAGTGAAACTTTCAGTAATGATTGATCAGTTGAAAAATACTAAATTTCTTCTTTTTAAAAAAATTCCCTTACTGATCCTTTTTTTTTTCCTTTTGGCCCAGAATTGTAATGTCAGTAATCCACATTGACATCATAAGAGTTGGCCACAGGCATGCCAATGTCAAAATGTTTCAAAAAACATTTAAAAAAAATAAAGCCATGAATAGAAGCGTCCTTGTTCTTTAAATTATTACTGCGTTACCCTGAACTGTAAGTGAACCCTCTCTACTTAGCTAAGTAGCAGCTGTTCATGCAATTGAACCCATGGTTCATTACAAGCTGACCTCAACTTCAGAAGTAAAACTTCCTCTATTTTACTACAACTATTCAGACACGGACTGGAGATAAACAATAATCAAAATCCGGATGGAGCTGGACTGGGGAACCCTCTATACTCCTTGGCAGAATTATAGCAGCTTTTGGATCACCAAGAGTGAGACGAGTGAAATGACCCTCAGACGTCCCTTCTCGAACGCTGAGGGCGGACCCAGGCTGCCAACTCCGGAGCAGACAAAGGCCGATTGTGACAATTTCACAAGCGTGGACTTATAGAAACATTAATTATCACATTTTTCCACATTGGACCTTATAGGAATCCAAGATCAAAGAGTTTCTTTATATTCATTTACATATTTTCTCTTATGAAAAACCATTGGATTTCATCATTTTTCTCCCCACTCATCTTGGTGTGATATTTTTGAAATAGTCAGTTACCTTAGAGGCTGACATTTTGTTCAAACCATGTGTCTGACTAGAGTCATGAAAATAAATTAATAAACCATTACAGTGGAATAAATCCAACTGATACAGGGAGGAAAGCACCTGAGAGGAGATCAGGAGACTGGGGTTCTAAGGCTGGCTCTAGACTTTGGCTTCATCACTTTTCACTGGACCTTCATTGCCTCATCTACAAACTTTGGGGGTTGGATTAGATGCCCTATAAGATCCCTTTCAACCTTATTGATTATCCTTCAGCTCTAAGATATTGTCGTATAATGGGAAGAATACTGGTCTGATGCTGCTGCTTTCTACCTGTGAGAAATTAGACAAATTTCTTTTTTTTTTAATAAAATTTTATTGATATCTTTTGTTGTTACATTGCCTAAAGTTCACCCTGTATCCCTTCAACTTCTCCTGGAAAGCCATGCATTACAAAAAAGAATTTTTCAATAAAAGAATAAAGAGGAAGAAAAGATGATTTTTTGAAGCAAACCAATCAATACTTTGAAAAAACCTGACCCTATATGCAATGTTCTAAATGCAATCTGTGGGCCCTTGATTTCTGCCAAAGAGTTAGAGGAAGTATCTTCTCATATGTCTTCTTTGAGGTCAAACTTGTTGTTTGTAATTTTGCAACATTCCTTTTCAGTTGTTTTGTGGTGTTTGTTCTTTCAATTCACATTATTGTAGTCACTGATCATATTATTTTCTTGACTCTGCTTACTTAGCTCTGCATCAGTTCATGTAAGTCTTTCCATGCTTCTCTGTTACTATCATTTTCTTTCATCTATTATTGCTCTGTAATTGTCCATTATATTCACACCTCCTCAGCACCCCCTGCTCCTGGGATGCCTAGGGTAGGGGTTGGAGGGTGCACGTCTGGGAGCTTCTCCCAGATCCTTCCTTTGAGGAAGGCACCCAGGGTATTCGACTCACCATTTCCCACCTGGCAATTCTCTTGGACTTTATAATCTCTAGGAACTCATCATCCT
Source organism: Vombatus ursinus (assembly GCF_900497805.2). Classification (NCBI taxonomy): domain Eukaryota; kingdom Metazoa; phylum Chordata; class Mammalia; order Diprotodontia; family Vombatidae; genus Vombatus; species Vombatus ursinus. The sequence goes on from NW_020954611.1 coordinate 9,768,075, forward strand.
GTAAGAAGAAATCAACTCCATAACTCATACCTTCTCAAACCACTTTCTATCCTAGCTGCAGGATTTCATCATGCCCCCATTCTGGGTACTCTGCACCTCCCCTCCAACCTCTCCCCTCTTTTTAGCTTTTTTTAATGTGTTGTCTTCTTCTGTTAAATTGTAATCTCCTAGAGGGCAAGGACTGTCTTGTGCCTTTCTTTGTATCCTCAGATTAGCACAGTTCCTGGCACATAGTAGGTGCTTAACAAATGTTTGACTGTTGATTATTATTAATGTACCACCATTTATTTAGCCATTCCCCAATGGATGGGGAATGGCTTTCTTTCCAGGTCTTTGCTGCCATTAGACTGTGAACTCCTTGAGATCAGGGAATGTCTTAGGCCTTTCTTTGTGTCCCCAATGATTAGCACAGTGCCTGGCACATAGAACCCACCCAATAAATGCTTATTGACTTGACAAAAAATACTGCTATAAATATTTTTGTATGGATGGAGGCTTTTTTTTTTTTAATCAATGTTGTCCTCGGAGTATATGTCTTAAAATTGAATCTCAGGGTCAAAGCACATAAACATTTTAGATATTTTATTTGTGTAATTCCATATTGCTTTTCAGAATGGTTGCACTAATAATTCATAATCCATCAACATAATCCATCAATAATGCATTAGCATACCTGTCTTTCCACAAATCTTTGAACACTGACTATCCCCAATCTTTTATTATCTTTCCCAGTTTTATTATCTTTCCCAGTATGAGGTGAAACCTCCCAGTTCTTTTTGTATGAATTTCTCTGAGATGATCTACAACTTACCCTTATATATCTCTCTTATACATAGATGGTCCCATGTTGTCTTTCCCACAGACTATGAACCCCTCGAGGGCAAGGCCTGGGTTTTTGATTTTTGATCTTTCTTTGTATCCTCAGCTCTTAGTACAATGTCCGGCACATAGTGTTATTGTTGTTGTTATTCAGTTGTTTTCAGTCCCATCTGACCCTTCATGACCCCATTTGGGGTTTTCTTGGCGAAGATACTCGAGTGGTTTGCCATTTCCTTTTTCAGCTTGTTTTACAATTGAGGAAACTGAAGTAAACAGGATTAAGTGACCTGCACAGGTCACAGCTAGTAAGTGTCTGAGACTGGATTTGAACTCATGAAGATGAGTCTTCCTGACTCCATGCCTAGCACTCTATCCACTGTGATACCTAGCTGCCCTTCTGGCACATAGTAGGTACTTAATAAATACTTGTTTGTTCACTTGTTTTGTTTTAATAATTTGTAATTCTTTATGAGAACTGTTCATAACCTTTGACCACTTATCTCTTGAGGAATGGCTTTGAGAGTGATATGTATGTATATGTGTATTTATGTGTGTATATACATATACATATATGTATACACATAAACACACATATAAATACCTATTAAATACATACAAATTCATACATGTATGATCCATGAGTGTGCACGTGTGTACACTCATATGTGTTAGTTATTAATGTATTTTGGATATCAAACCATTATCTTGGGCAAATTTCTTAATCTCTCTGGGCTTCAATTTTCTCACCTATAAAATGAAAGGATTGGAAGGGGTAATCTCTAAGCCCCAAGTCTTCTAGCCCAAAGTCATTGATCTTAAGATTTCTGAGGTTACTCCTAGCTCTAAAATTCTGTGATTCTAAATATCATTATTTGATCTCATTGTGTTGAGGGAGCAGAATCATGAAGATATAGCCATTTTGGAAAAGTGGGTACTGAGAGCTCTAAGAAGGCAGTGCTATGTATTGGAATTACTGCTTAACTGGGGATCAGGAGAGACTTATGGAAGGAAACATCCTAAGTTATCTCAAAGTAGGGTTATTGACCTTGGATTACCTTTTACTAAAGATTTTCAGGTAAAGGCTAGATGACCACTACATAGATATGTTGTAGAGGTTTGTTCAGATACAGGCTGGACTCAATGACCTCTAATGATCCTTTTGTGATATTGAGAGACCTGGCTTTCAATCCCGCTTCTGAGATTTACTAGGTATATGACCTGGGGCAAGTCATTTAATTAATCTCAGTTCCCTCATCTGTAAAATGAGGCTCATAACACCCATAACACCTTTTTCAAAAGGTTCTTATAAAGGCTGAATGAGACAATAACTCTGAAGGGTTTTGCAAACTGTTAAGCATTATATGAATAGTTTATTATTATTGTTATTATTATTATTAAAGCAAGGGTTTCTAACTCTTTTTATTTCATGGAGCCCTTTCCTAAGGACCCTTACTCAGAATAATGTTTTCAAATAATTGAAGGAAATGCTAAATTTCTTCTAGAGCTTAATGAAAATGAATATCTGATCTTTCTTTTCCGTCCATGTTCAGAGACCCCCTGAAATCAGACCCCAGATTAAGAACTGCAATGGTTGATTTGACAAGTATGTTAGTGATCTGACACAGCTGCCCGTTACATTTAAAGAAGTCTAGTGGATAGTGAGGGAAAAGCGTTGGATTTTGGGTCAGACAGTTGGACTCAAATCCTGGCTCATCTATTTGTTACCTATGTGGCTTTAGGCAAGTCACCTAACCCAGGCTCAGTTTCCTTATCTGTAAAATGAAGGAGTTGGTCTAGACCCCTTCTAGCTCTAAATCTCTGACTCTGAGTCATCCCATACTTCCCCTTACCTGGAGTTATTTTTCCTTTCAATTGGCTCAGACTCTATAGATTAGTAAAAGGATTAGGAGTTATTCACTCTCAGTCCTTCTGAGTAGCTTGTTTCTTTGTGCCCTGCAGGTAGCTTTGATAGAGAATTAGGGAGAGGGTTTCTGGCTGAAGTACTCCAGAAGAATGCTTTGTGGGGTCAGACAGGGTGTTTCCCTGGGAATTAGAACCGCTTTTGTAGAGTGAAGAAGAGGAACCAGAAGAAGAATGACTGCAGGCCACAAGCTAAATTGATCGAGAGGCATGGCAGCGGATAGAGTGCTGGCCTTAGAGGCAGGAAGATCTGGATTCCAATCCTGCCTGTGGCATTCACTACCAATGTGTTTCTGGATGATCTCTGTGATCCTCAGTTTCCTCATGTGTAAAATGGGGATACTATCTGCCTCATAGAGTAGTTGTGAGACCTTGTTTTAAAAGCACTAAATAATTATCACTAAATTAGAAGAATCCATAGAGTGCATAACCACTAACTAGGATTGTTATTCAATTGTTTTCAGTCATGCCAGACTCTTTGTTATCCCATTTGGGCTTTCTTGGCAAACATGGTGGAAAAGTTTGCCATTTCCTTTTCATTTTACAGATGAGGAAATTGAGGCAAACAGGGTTAAGGGACTTGTCCAAGGTCACACAGCCAGCGTCTGAGGCTAGATTTGAACTCATAAAGATGAGTATACCTGATTCCAAGCCCAGTGCTCTATCCACTGAGGCACCTTGCTGCCCAGTGAAGTTCATAGACTTCCTCAAATCTACATCTACCACCCTCCTCATCAATATCAATAAACATTTATTAAGTACTTTCTGTTTGTCAGGCACTGGGCTATGCCTGGGGATATGAAGAAAGGCAGAGACAGTCATTGCTTTCAGGGAACTCATAGTCTAAGAAGGAAAACAATTTGCAAACAACCATGTACAAACAAGATAGAGGTAGGATGAACTGAAGGTAAGCAGTGGAGGGAAGGCACCATCAGTAAGGGACCTTGGGAAAGGCTTCTCCCTGGTGGGACCTGAACTGAGACCTGAAGGGAAGCTGGGAAACCAGAAGGTGGAGATAAGAAGGGAGGGCACCCAGGCATGGGGGCAGTCAGTGAAAGTTCCTGGGGGGGATATGGAGTGTCTTGTGTAAGGAAGCAAGCAGGCCTTGCATCACATGATGCAATATATATAGTTGGTCCTGGAGGTAATAGGGAGTTACAGGAGTTCATTGAAAGGGCAAACTAGGTGGCTCAGTGGATAGAGAACCAGCCCTGGAGTCAGGAGGACCTGGGTTCAAATCTGGCCCCAGACACTTCACACTTACTAGCTGTGTGACCCTGGGCAAGTCACTTAACCCCAATAGCCTTGCAAAAAAACAAACCAACAAATAAACAAAAGGAGTTCATTGAAGAAGGAAGCTGGGAGACATGGTCAGACCTGTGCTTTAATAAAATCAATCTGGCAGCTGAGTGTAGGATGGACCGTGGTCAAGGGAGACTTGTGCCGGGGAGACCAACCTGAAAGTCATTGCAATAGTTAAGGCAAGAACTATCAGGCATGAGGGGATGAGGGTCCAGACCAGGGTAGTAGCAATGTCAGAAGTGAGAAGGGGTATAGAGGAGAGATGTTAAGAAGGTGAAACTGAGAGATTTTGGCAACAGATATGGAGATGACACCTAGTATGTGAACCTGGGTAACTGGGAAGATTGTGGTATCCTCAACAGTAAAATGAAAGTTAGGAAATGAGGAGGGTTTGGAAGGGAAAAAACAATTTCAGTTTTGGACATGCTGAGTTTAAGATGTCTTCTATATGTGCAAGGGAGCCCTTGTACATCTAGTTTGAGGTGTCTCATAGGCAGCAGCTAGGTGGCCCAATGTATAAAGTGCTGAGCCTGAAGTCAGAAAGACTCATCTCCCTGACTTCAAATCTGGCCTCAGACATTTACTAGATGTGTGACCCTGGGCAATCTCTTAACCCAGTTTGCCTCAGTCTCCTCATCTGTAAAGTGAGCTGCAGACGGAAATGGCAAACCACTTCAGTGTCTTTACCAAGAAACCCAAATGGTGTCATGAATCAGACACAACTGAAACAACCCAATAACAATTTAATGGGCAGTTGGAGAAGTGAGACTGGAGGTCAGAAGAGAGTTTGGGACAAGATAAGTAGATTTGAGAATTAGCATTGAGATGATAATTGAATCCATGGGAGCAGATAAGATCACCAAGTGAAATAGTACAGAGGGAGAAGAGAGGAGAGAGTCCAGGACAGAGCCCTAAGGGACAGCCACCATTAGTGAATGTGATCTGGATTAAGACCTTGTGAAGGAGTCTGAGAAGGAGAAGTCAGATGAGTAGAAAAACCAGGATAGAGTAGAATAATGAAAACTCAGAGATAAGAAAGTATCAAGGAGAAGAAGGTGATCAACAGTGTCAAAGTCTGTAGAGTGGTCAAGAAGGATGAGGACTGAGGAAAGGCCATTAGATTTGGCAAGATTGTGTTAGTATCCTTGGAAAGGGGAGTTTCAGTTGAACAATGAGGTCTGAAGCCAGGTTGTAGAGAGTTCAAAAGAGAGGGAGAGGAAAGGAAATGGAGATATTGATTATAGATGATGTTCTCAAGGAAGAAGAGAGATATGGGATGATAGCTAATGAGGATGAATGGGCCAAATGGGAGTTTTTGAGGATGGGGAGACATGGGCATGTTTGTAGCCAGTAGGAAAGCAGCCAATAGACAGGGGCAGATTGAAGATGAGTGAGAGAATGGGGATGATAGAGAGGCCAGTCTGTTGGAGAAGGTGGAATGGAATGGGATCCCTTGTACACGTAGAAGAGCTGACCTTGGCAAAATGAAGCATCACTACTTTATTTGAGATAGGGGTAAAGGAGGAGATAGTGGCAGAAGGTATCTAAGGGATGTTCTCTACATAATTAGGTAACTAACACCCAAACACCTTCCTATGAACAAAAGTTAACTGGAAACATAAAGCAGATGTTTTGTGTCTTTATATCCCAGTACCTACCATACCTACTACAGTCCCTTGCATATAGCTGGCGACTAATAGATATTTATTGAATTGAACTAAAATAATTACTAAATTTGACACAGGCTGGTTCAGGCACAGGATCACAGACCAAGACCTGGAAGTCATCTCAGAGGTTATCTAGTCTAACTCTCTCATTTTACAGATGAAGAAACTGAGGTCCATGCAAGTGACCTCAAAATCACCCAAGTAGTCATTGCAAGAAATGAAATTTATTATTATTATTATTATTATTATTTTTGTGAGGTGATTGGGGTTAAATGACTTGCCCAGAGTCACACAGCTAGTGAGTGTTATGTTGTCTGAGGCCACATTTGAACTCAGGTCCTCCTGACTCCAGGGCCAGTGCTCTATCCACTGTGCCACATAGCTGCCCCCAAGAAGTGAAATTTAATCCCAGTTCCTCTGTCCTGGTACCTCAGTCAAGAATTAATTGATGACATTTTCTTAGTAATAGTCATTTTTAATATTATTGTTGCTAAGATAGCCTAGTATGGTAGGTTAAAAAGTGGGCTGAATCATAGACTTCAAGATGCCAGAGACCTTAGACCAGTCTCCATATTTTCTTTTGATAGATGAAGAAACTGAAGGTCTGAATGGTGTGATATAGTAAAAGAGCATTGACTCTGGAGTCAGAAGAGCTGGATTCAAATAGACGAGTCACCTCCATTGGCTTCCAATTTCTCATCAGTAAGATGAAGGGGTTGGACCACATGGCCTCTGAGATATTTTCCGGCTCCAGTGAATTGGCTAAAGACATGCTGCTGGTTTGAGTTACAGTCTTTGGCCTCTGGACTCCCCAGTCCAGTGTTTTTTGGTTTGGCCTCCAAGGATTGCTTTGTGCTATATTGTCAATTCATTGGACTTAACAGAAATCCTTCGCCATTTACCCTTAGACTGGGAGCTCCTTGAGAAAGAGCTGCCTTTTGCCTCTCTTTGTGACTCCAATGCTTTGCACAGTGCCAGGCACATAGGAAGCACTTAATAAACAAATGCTAGATGACTGACTGATGATTTTTACAACCCTGAGCCAGATTCTTTACAAGTCTTGTAGAAACTCATCATGGAGGCCATTGAAGACTTCAAAGGCTGAAGCCAAACTGGGCAGGATTAGCAGGCCAGCCTTCCCCATGTCCTTCCCCCAAGGGCTTGGGCACCCAGGTATTCAAGATGCAGTCATCCAGGCTCGGCAGTAATCTCTAATTACCTTTTTGAACTGCTGTGGTTTCTCTAGCCAGCAGTCCATGATGAGAGAAAAGGGGCAGGTAGGCCAGAGAGATGAGGGAGATTTTCTCTTGGCTTTCCTGAAAAATAACTGCAACCCTGTGGTGCTGATTATCCAATGGATTTGCATTTGATCCCTGCCCTGGGGCTAATCTTGGATTGAGACCCCGGGGTGGGAGTGGGGGGTAGGGCAGGGGTCACTTGGGTGGAGCTTGAGTTCTGGCATCCCAGGCTTCAGACCAGGGGCTTAGGACAAAGGTCTCAGGAAAAGCTGCCTATTTACATTCAAAAGCTGCCAAGGATCTGGAGCTACCTGGAAAGTTCAATTTAATGTAATTCATGGAAGACCTATTAAGGACCCACTGTGTATAGAACTGTAGGGTAGATACAAAGATGAAAGAGACATCCAACCACACACATGGAAAGGAGAACAAAAAAAGAAATTGATGTTGAAATAATTATAGTGACCAACTTCCCCCCACCAAAAAAGATGACAAAATGCATATCCCTCCCTTTGTGTAAAGTGGGGGACTATGGGTGTGGAATATAGCATATGCTGCCAGACCCACTGATATGTTGGTTAATTTTGCTAAACTGCTTTCTCCCCTCTTTTTTTTTATACTGTGTCACAAGGAATGGCTCTCCAGGTAAAGGGAGAAGGAAGGATATATTTGGAAATGAAGATGCAATTAAAAATGTATTACATGTTTGCACATATACAACCTATATCAAATTGCTTACCATCTGGAGAGGCGGAAAGGAAAGGAGTGAGAAAATTTGAAACTCAAAATTTTATTTTAAAAAATGAATGTTAAAAATTGTCTTTATGTGTACCTGGAAAAAATAAAATACTATTTAAGACAAAAAAAATTGTACTAGTTGCTTTTTTTTTTCAGACATGGGCCCTGAGCTCAGCACAGTACTTGGCACATATTATATACACTTAATTAATTCTTGATGACTTGCTGACTTGATTGCCCTCCAAGATTTTATAAACAAGTAGAAGAACACCAAATACCTGAGATACAAAACTGGCCAAGAGAAACACATGAGAGACATACAAACAAAAGGCTAGATGAGGTCCATGGGGATGGGGAGTATAAATAATTTTTTACTTGGGAGGGGATGGAATTAATAACAATCTCATGAAGGAGGTGGCATTTGAGCCTGGCCTTGAAGACTGGTTAGGATTCAGCTGGAGGGAAGGAGATGGCAGGGTGGTGAATTGCAAAGTCCATATAACATAAGGGATAGCAAGTAGCCCTGTTGGTTGGTTCCTTGGTTGGTTGGTTGGAGGGGGAAGAGTAGGAGGCCAGCCTAGAAAAGGGAGGGTGGTGCCAGATTGTGGAGTCAATAGTACCTAATGGTTTTTTCTCACCTCTATGCCCTCTCTAATCCTTCCTGCAGACTACTGCCACAAAGGTATCTGTGTCCTAGTGGATAATTGAGGAGAGACAATATAGGAATTGTTGGACTATCTTAAAGTCATGAAAAAAAAAAGAAGAATCTGGATACAATATTACAAGAAATTATTAAGGAAAATTGCCCTGAAGTTCTAGAACAAGAGGATAAAGTAGAAATAGAAAAAAATCTACTATTCACCACCTGAAAGAGATCCCAAGAGGAAAATTTATAGGAATGTCATAGCCAAGTTTCAAAACTCCAAGGTTAAGGGGAAAATATTGCAAGCAACAAGAAAAAGAATTTAAATGCAGTGGAAATACAGTCAAGATTTCAGAAGACCTAGCAGCTTCTATACTAAAAGACCATCTGTCTTAGAACGTTATGTTTCAAAGAGCAAGAGAGCTAGGGTGGCATCCAAGAATAACTTACCTAGCAAAGTTGAGTATAATCCAGAATGGAAAAAAAAATAGGTATTTGATGAACTGAAAGACTTTCAGGTATTTGTAACAAAAAGACTAGAACTCAGTGGAAAATTCTATATAAAAAATCCAGAAGAAATATAAGGAAAATATTAAAGACTGGTTATAATGCACTCATTAAGATCAAACTGTTTACTTATTATATATGAAATGTGATCAGTATTCTTAAAACTGTCATAAACGAAGGCAGTTTGAAAGAAAGGTTAGGTGTGAGTTGTGTATGATGGGGTGATTCTAAAAAACAAAATTGGGTAGGAAAAGGTAAAAACAGGGCTGATCTTAGAGCCAGGAAGATTCCCTGCCTGTGACACATATTGACTGTGTGGTCTTAGCTGTCACCCTACCCATCATGACTTTAGGGAACACCCAGAGTTACAGAGACAGGAATGATGACCATAGATGAGTTTTGCTGATTCAGGGAGTGGTCTCATTCAGAAATTCCATATTAATAAAACCACAGGTCCAGTTTCTATCCCTATTCATAAACTAGGCAATTTAATTCTTCTATTTAAAACCCTTTAATGGCCCTCTCACTGCCTACCAAATTATGTCTGAATTCCTTAGCCTAGCACTTAAAACCCTCTGCAATCTATTCATGTTCTTGGAGGTGATGGAGGGGAACCCTGTGTTCCGGGTTTAGAGAAGAATGAACACAGCTCTAAGCCTGGCCCAGAGCCTGGCCTTCTCTAATTATTGCTGCATCCACTGAGAAATGCAGCTCCCTCCTCCCTTCCTCTAACCAGAGACCTGAGTGTCAATTGTATGCCAATTCCTACACCTAGCCTGCTGGAGCTCCATGGTATACCTCTCCTTGAGGCTTGGGATGCCCAGGGTCAAGGACCCTTAGAAATTTTCCATGGGTGATTATAATGGCCAAGCTGCCCACATACACACACCCAAAGAAGACAAAAGCACATCCTTTCCTCCCTTCTAGAGACCATAAACAACTTTTTGCCCACAAGATCCCGTGCATTACCTTCCCAAGCATCATCCCTAAGCCCCTGTAGCAAATAGCACTGTCTTCTACTTAGGTAGGTTAATGGACTCTCTTAGATTTGCCAGGAGTCTCCTCAAATTTCAAATAGATTCCTGACTCCTGGACCTGGTTACGGTACTGAGGAGTAGTTATGTACAGAATCATCATGCTCCCTTGTGATCAAACCTAGGAACTACACCTTTCTCGGGATCCCAAGTCCTGGACACAAAAAGACTTCCTTCCCTAAATCAGGGAGTATTCAAAACAAAGGGGACCTTAGAGTTCATCCACTCCATTCTTCTAATAGAATAGCAAATTTAAAGCTGAAAGAGACCTTAGACTTTATCATGCCCAGTGCTTTCATTTTACATATGAAGAAACTGAGGCCCAGCAGCAGGTCTGAGATTTGCACCAGGGTTAGGGTCCTCTGACTTGAAATTCAACATCTTTCCCAAAGTACCACTCTGCCTCTTTGACAGAGGATTGGAACCTCTTTCTCTCCTCTGACATAGCCACTGGTCTGGTGCAGGTCTTTATCACTTCATGCCTAGACTATTGCAATAGGCTGCTGATGGGTCTGCCTGCCAAATATCTCTCCTCAATTCAGTCTATCCTCTATTCAGTCACCAAAATGATTTTCCTAAACTCAGGTCTGCCAATGTCACCTCCCTAAATAAACTCCAGTGGCTCCCTATTGTCTCCAGGACCAATTACAAAATCCTCTGCCTGGCATTTAAAGCCTTTCATAAACTATCCCCCTCCCACCTTTCTAATCTTCTTACACTTTATACTCTTTGATCCAGTGACACTGGCCTCCAGGCTGTTTCATGATTGAGACACTCCATCTTTCAGCTCCAGTTATTTTTTCTGGTTGCCCCTATGCCTGAAATGCTCTCATTCTCATCTCATTTGCTGGTCCTCTGGCTTCCTGGCTTTAGTTCCAATTAAAATCTTATTTTCTTCATTATTTAGTTTGGAAGCCTTTCCCAACCCAAAAGACCACAAGATAGGGCAGAAGGAAGACTGGTCTGGGAGTGAGGAGGAAACCTAAGATCTAGAAGTCAGCTCTCTGATTCCAGAGTCATGGCAGCTCTTTATGGGATTGAAAGCTAGAAGGAACCCTAGAGATCATTCAGTCTAAGACTCCCATTTTATGGGTGAGAAAACAAAGAACCAGAGAAATTAAATGAACTGATAATTGTCATTTGGCTAAAGAGCATCAAAGGCAGGATTTTAGGCCAGATCTCTGATGGTTCTTTCTGCTGTATCTCCAAAATATTCACAGATATTTATTTCCCTCCTCATCTGTAAGGTTAAGAAGTTGGACTAGACCCTGGACATTCAATAAGCAAGCCTGAGTTTAAATTTGGCTCACTTGAGTGTCTTAGCCAAAAATCAATAAATTACTGAATTATTAGCATAGGTAACCTAGTAGGTCCATAGGTCTTCATTTCCTACCTACCATTGTTGTTCATTTCAAACATTATTTGTTCCTTCATTTTCAAAGAGGACCAATAATATCACTAGGGATGATGTCTTGACTTGAGAGTGAATTGGATTTAAATGAGGCAGAATTGTAGAGTCATTGAAGTCCAATGGCAAAACAAAAGTTAAGATGACTGGTGATGGCCCAGAATTTTACATCCACCAGCAGTGGATGACTTTGGAAGATCAGGAGTGAAGCAAAGATTTTCATTATCATCATTACCATTCAATATTGTACTAGAAATACTAGCTATAGCAAGAGGACAAGAAAAAGAAATCGAGGAATAAGAATAAGCAACAAAAAAACAAAATGATCACTTTTGTCAGAGAATCCCAGAGAATCAACTAAAAAACTAATCAAAATAATTTACAACTTTAGCAAAGTTGTAAGATATAAAATAAAACCACACAAATAATCTGTATTTCTGTATATTAGACAGTATTTGGGAATCTACTTGTCAAAACATACACAGAAACTGTAGGAACACATTTCCAAAATATTCTTCATATAAATAAAGACAGATCTAAATAACTAGAGAGATACTAATTACTCACAGGTAGGCTGAGCCAGTATTATAAAAATGACAATACTACCTAAATTAATATATTTATTCAATGCCATACCAATTGAAGTACCAAAGAATTATTTTATAGAGCTAGAAGAAATAATAGCAAAATTCATCTGGATGAACAAAAGGCCAAGAACATCAAAGTAATCAATCAAAAAAATTGTGAAGGAAGAGGGTCTAGCATACCAGATCTTAAATTAAATGACAAAGCATTTCTTCAGAACAGTTTGGTACTGGATAAGAAATAGGGAGATTGTTTAGCAGAACAGATTAGGTACACAATATACAGAAGCAAAAAGCATAGTAACCTAGTGTCTAATAAACTCAAAGATACCAGCTATTAGGGCAAGGATCTAGTATTTGACAAAAACTGTTGGGAAAACTGGAAAATAATCAGAAAGAAAATAGGCATAGACCACTGTTTCACACCATATACCAAGAAAAGCTCAAAATGGGTATAGCATTTAAACATAAAGGGTAATATGACATGCAAATTAGTGGAGCAGGGAAGAAATTACTTTTTAGATCTATAGATAGGGGAAAAGTTCATATCCAAACAAGAGTCAGAGAGGTTTACAGGAGGTAAAATGAATAATTTTGCTTACATAAAATTAAAAAGCTTTTGCACAAACAAAACCAATGCATCTAATATGAAAAGAAAAGCAGGAAACTGGAGGGGGGGATTCTTTGCAGTAAGTCTTTCTGATAAAGGTCTCATTTCTAAAATATATAGGGAACTCAGACAAATCTACAAGAATAAAAGCGCTCAACTGATAAATGGTCAAAGGATATTTTCAGAGCAAGAAATCAAAATTATTGATAATCATATGAGAAAATGCCTTAAAATCATTAGTAATTAGAGAAATGAAATTTAATGCAACAACCTCACACTCATCAAATTGGCTATAACAAAAAAGGGAAATGACAAATGCTGGAAGGGATGTGGGAAAACAGGTACACTAATGTACTGTTGGTGAGCAATTTGGAACTATGTCCTAAAAGTGCCTACCCTTTGACTCATCAATGTGGCCACTAGGTTTATACCTCAAAGAGATCAAAGAAAGAGGAAAAGGACCTCAAAAATATTTACAAAATTCAAAAATATTTATATTAGCTCTTTTTGTGGTGGCAAAGAACTGGAAACTGAGGACGAGCTCTTCAGATGGGGAATGGCTGAATAAGTTACAACGGTGATGGTATAGTATTGTGTTATAGGAAATAGTGAAGGAGACGATTTCAGAAAAATTTGGAAAGACTTGTATGAACTAATGCAGAGCCAGGAGAACAATCTGCACAGTAACAGCAATATTGTGGCGAAAATCAACTTCGAAAGACTAAGTAACTGATCAACACCATGACCCATAGCAATTCCAAAATACTCATAATATAAAATGTATCCATTTCCAGATAGAGAAATGGTGGACTGAGTGTGTATTGGAACATATTTTTTCCCTTTCTTTTTCTAAAATGCTAAGGAGAAAATTTGCTTTGCATATTTGTAATGGATTTTGTCTTTCTTTCCTTCTCAAAGGGTGAGGGAAGAGAAAAAGAAAAAAAAAACAAAACAAAACACTCAAATCTCAACAAACCAACGTGCCTCTTCTAAAGCTCTATAATTAATCCTTGAATGAAAGGACTTTATTCCGTATTACACCTTTAAGGAATGAAGTCAAGTTAGTACCAAATAAAATAATTTTCTTTTCTTGAGGGTGATTAGGTGCATGACATGCAAAAAAAAAATCCTTTTGATGTTTGCAGAACCAGTAGAAACCAACGAAAAAGCCTGACTTTGTTCTTGCAGATCATCGAAAGGAAAGGGGTGGGATGGGGGGTGCTCTTTTTTACCAGGCTTCCTGAGATGTGGCTTTGGCAGAGCTGGGAGCAGAATCCCTGGTGTTTGCAGCTTAAATCTAGGAAGGGGACTGTCTGTGGGCTTGTCCTGGCTCTGGTTAAGAAGTCTTGAAAATGACGGTTCCCCACACTCCCTCCCACCTTCCCTAAGCAATGCTAAGAACTAGAGGTAGATAGGAGCTAGCCAAAGTTCTTCTTGGCCCAGCTAATGCAAACAATATAGTACATGCCTTTGGAGTATAGCCTCATAGCCTCAAATCCTGTCAAGGGACTGGCCCACAGGGAAGATTAAAGCCTGAGTATTTCCCGCCTTGTCCTGACATCTCTTGGACACCAAGTTTAGCCAATTCTCAGGATTCAGTTTCAGCCAGGCTCCATATTTTAGGAGCCCAGTCTCCATCCTTGAACATAGACTGGCCACCACAAAAGCTCTTTCCCAGGAGAGCTTTTTGGACTGCATAGTCAAAGCTAGAAATCATTGCTTAGCTTTGGGGAGGGATGAACATTAGCAGAATTTTAATGTTCAGGCAAGATTCCCCTTTCAATTTCAGGGAAGCTCATTTGGACAGGAATCCCCAGGTATAGAATTGATCCAAGTGGGATACACATATTGAGTTTATAGCCTAGTCCAATGGGCCAGGGGCCAGCCTGAGGAGGTGGCCTGCAAGAAGAGGGGATTAGCCCGTGACAGCTGAACTCAAGGACTGAGTTTGAGGTACAGGAAGGACAAACAGTGGAAAGGGCTACTGGGGAAACAGGCCAAGAGTCATGTGGCAGGCATTCATGATGAGCTTGTGTGGTTGGTTTTTGTTTTTGTTTTTAGGTGGGGCAGGGTAGTAGAGGGAAGCTAGGGTGTCTCATTTGGCATGGACCAGCACACTGTAACAGCTAGAACAGAGAAGGGAGAACAGAGCATTTGGCATGGACCAGCACACTGTAACAACCAGAACAGAGAAGGGAGAACAGAGCATCTCAGGAATAGCACTGCAATAGGTATCAGGAGCTCCAATTCCACTATGAACTCCCAGTGGGACTTTGGTCAAGTATTTTTCTCTTTCTGGGTCTCGGTTTCAGACCAAATCAGAATAGGATGAGTGCAAAAGAATGCTTAGGCATTCAGGGATTCTGGTCCTGCCACTTATTAGTGGGATTTTCTTTGGTCAACATATTCTCTTCCTCACAACAGCCCTCAAATGGACATTTACATGTAAAAAGGTAATCCCCAAGGACTTCCATTAGACATTTAAAAATACTTAGAAGCCTACATTTACATTTTAATGGAGACCGAGGTCATGAGGTAGTCTCTAAATGGACTTTTTGGGAAAGGAAATATTTAGCTAAACTAAAGCCTTAAATTTAAAGGGATTTTCAGACTGGCGCCCACCACTATGAGATGGTAGACTCTATTTACAGAGGGTGATGCTGCAGCCTGGATCTCTCCTTTTGTTTAGATGCTAAACAAAAGGAGAGAGAAAGGGGAAGGATGCTCAAAGACCTTCACACTGGGTGGGGAGTCAGTGAATTCTTTCTCATGCATGAGGGAAACTAATAATCTAACAAGAGGCTAGAATGTCAGGTATAAACCAGGGGAATGTTGGACCTGGAGGGGCAGGAACACCTGGGTTCAAATCCTGCCTCTGACATTTATTAGCTGTTTTACGTTGGATAAGCCACTGCACTTCTTCCCTTCACCTCAGTTTGCTCATCTGTAAAATGGGACAACAGTGCCTATAGTGGCTATATTATAAGATTACTTTGGTGATCAAATCAGATGTGTAAAATGCTTTTTAAAAATATCTTAAAGTACCGTATGAATGCTAGCTATTATGATGGAAAGGGCCTTGGATTTGGAATCAGAAGACCTGAGCATTGATATCTCACTCTACTGTTAATTAGTATGTAACCTTACACAAATTACTTCAATTCAATTCAATAAACATTTATTAAGTGCCTTGTGCTAAGCACTGGGGATTCAAATTAAGACAAAAAAAAAAAGACAAAATGAGCCCTGAAAGAGCTTCCAATTTAAAGGAGGAGACAACATACAAATAGCAGATACAAAGTAATAGGAAATAATTAAAAGAGGGAAGGCACTGGAGTTAAGAGGGGTTAGGGAAGACTTCCTGTAGAAGGTGGGATTTTAGTCAGAACTTAAAGGAAGCCAGGGAAGTCAGAGGAGGAACAGAATTACAGTCATGGGGGGCAGCCAGAGATAATACCTGGAGCAGAGAGATGGAATGTCTTGTTTGTGGAACAGCCAGAAGTCCAGTGTCACTGGATCGAAGAGTAAAGTTTCCAAATCTATAAAAGAGGCATAATAATGCCTCTGCTACCCAGATCACAAAGCTATTGTGAGGATCAGATCAGATAAAATAGGCAAAATGCTTTGTAAAATATTATTATCAGGGAAAGCAGAGGGGTAAGAAGGAAGGCTCTTGGGAGAACAATGATAAACTAGAATCAAAGAAGGTTTCCAAGGCATTCCCAGTACTATAAGCCCCAGCCTCCACATCCCACCACAGACTTGAACACCATCTTTACCTCTTTTTTACATCTTTTTTTTTTAATGAACAAAAACTTAGTTCTAGTTTAATGATGAAAGCCAATGGAAAAATAGATTTACTTTAGGGAAATTTCCTTTACTATAACTTTGCAAGAATACATATATTCTGTAAAATGAGGAATGCTGGTATAATAATAATAAAAAAATAGATCTTCTATCAGTACCCATTTTGACAAAATAATGAAAAAGCATTCTTCTCCGTCTGTGGTCCCTGGCTTAGTACACCTTCATAAGTGTTGTAGTGGACAGAGTGCTGGGCCTGGAGTCAGGAATATCTACATTCAGATTTGGCCTTAGATATTTACTAGTTGTACAACCCTGGGCAAATCATTTATCTCTCTTGCCTCAGTTTTAAAATGTGGATACTAATAGCCCCTACGGGGTAGGAAGGTGGGGCGGGGTAGGTAGAACATGGCCCTGGAGTCAGGAGGACCTGAGTGCAAATCTAGCCTCAGACAATTACTAGCTGTGTGACCCTGGGCAAGTCACTTAACCCCAATTGCCTCTAAACAAAATAATAATAATAATAATAATGATGATGATGATAATGATAATACCTCCCTTCCAGGGTTGTTGGGAGGATCAAATGAAATCATATTTGTAGAGTGCTTGGCAAAACTAAACCTGACACAAAGTAGATGCTTATTACCTTCTCTGATGTTCTTATTTTAAGGAAAAAGAAATTGGGAAAAATGTTTCTATGGTTATATTTTAAACATTTAAATTTGATTAGTAGATGTATTTGATATCAAATCTAAGTGGGCTTGTTCTTCCCTTTCCTCATCTATCTCCTTTCCCTCTTCTCTCTCCCTGCCCATGTCATGACAGGCAGCAAGGCATGAATGCTGGGCCTGGAGTTAGGAAGGATTTGCAGTCAAGTCCTGATTTTTATTAGTATTTGTTAGTCATGTGGCTGTGGGCAAAACATTGAATCTCTCTGAGCTTCAATTTCCTCATCTGTAAAATGGGAATAATTATATCTGTACTTATTACAGAGATCAAATGAGATAATAATTGTAAAGCATTTAGCATAGTACTGATGCGGTTTAGGGGTTCAGGGGTGCTGGGACCCCAAAATCACAACATGTGGGTCCTGCCTGAAAGAATTTGACCCAAGCCTTCTTTCAGCCAAAGACAAGGTTTATTAGAATATCTGTCATATCGTGCAGACTCTTTTTTTTTTTTTTAAGGCAATTGGGGTTAAGTGACTTGCCCAGGGTCACACAGCTATTAAGTGTCAAGTGTTTGGTCTGAGGCCACATTTGAACTCAGGTCCTCCTGACTTCAGGGCTGGTGCTCTATCCACTGTGCCACCTAGCTGCCCCCATGGGCAGACTCTTAAGGAGTATGAATATTAGTAAGCTATTGGCTTGATTATAAGAATCAGAGCAGTGGCTAGATTATAAGAATCAGAGCAGTGGCTAGATTTTAAGAATCTCAGCTTTTTTTTTTTCCCCTGGTTGGGCAATGGGGGTTAAGTGACTTTGCAGGGTCACACAGCTAGTAAGTGTTATGTGTCTGAGTCTGGATTTGAACTCAGGGCCAGTATTCTATCCACTGCCCTGAATCTCAGCCTCTTAATGGAGACAAGATGGACCTTATATACAGAAAGACTATAGGAGGGATCTAGGAGTGGCCAAGTAGTCTATGAGGTCATAGAATTCCAAGGACCTGGACCACAAGGCCAAGGGAGAATGGAGAAATGGCCTGAGGTCATAAGGAGGTTCACAATGAAAGGTCAGTTGATGGGACTTTAGCCTCAGGGAAACGCCAGAGATTTGGCCAGGTGGGAAAGTCCAAGGTTTTTCCTTTCTGGGGCCCAGATCCCAACCCCATCAGTACCTGGTGCATAGTAAGCACTGCATAAATGTTAGTTATTATTATTATAAAGATCAAAGGAGATAACATACGTAAAATGCTTTGGTAATCTTAAATACTACATGAACACTATCATTGTTTGTCTCTTACCTTCTCTTTGACTCCTGAAGCCCCTGCCTCTCCTCTCTGACTGCATTGCATCCCTCCCTTTCACTAACTCCATATGTCTTGCTCTCATCTTACCTGTTTCCCTATAGAACAAACTCCCTGAAACAGCTTAAGGCAGAGAAGTGAGGGCACGGTATACTGGTAACAGCACTGGATTAGGTAGATGGAGACATGGGGTTTGTCCCAGCTCTGTCAAGAACACACCGTGTCACCTAGGGTAAGTCATTTTCTCTCTCCAGTCCTCGGTTTCAGATTAGATCATGGCATTATGATTGGGATTTCTAAGGTCGTTTCCAACACTCCATGACTCCATTGACACAAACAAAGAATTGGTTAAAAGTCCAACATAATTAGATTGTAGCAACTTGGCTTCTGTTCTATGGAAGCTTGGCCATGATGGAGCAGCTCCAGTCCCCGAGGAACCAGCTTGTGAAATGGGAAAAGAGGAGCCCCCCCCCCCCCCCCCCGTTTTCCAAATGATGAAAGAGGAAAGTCTAGTTCGACTCTTAAAGTAGAGAAGTTCTTTCCTCCTCAGCCTGAATTTGAATCTAAATCTGAAAGGAGAGAGAAGAGCCTCAAAGGGCAGAGCAATTCTCAACAAAACACAACTCTATAAGACAGCTAGGTAGCACAGTGGATAGAGCAGTGGCCCTGGAGTCAGAAGGACCTGAGTTCAAATCTGGTCTTAGATACTTACTAGTTGTGTGACCCAGGGCAAGTCACTTAATCCCTGATTGCCTTTTAAAAAAAAGGACAGCTTGGTGTCCTGCTCTTGGGACTTCCTGGCTGTGTATCCCTGGGCAAGTCACTCAGTCTCAGTTTCCTCACCTGTCAAATGTGGATAATAATAGCACCTACCTTAGAAGGTTGTTGTGAGGGCCAATGGAGATTAACATGTGGGTAAGCAGTCTGTGAAACTTCAAATGTTATTTCGATGCTGACTATGATTGTTGGCAATTTTTAGTATTTTAAGTTTTGAGCAAGAAAGGATCTTAGATAGAGGCTGGTTAGTCTATCCCTGCTCGGGAGAGAAGCCGAGATCCCAGCTGGCTTAAGCAACCAGCAGAGCTGGGGACGCATGAGTCTTGAAGGCAGCCCTCTTTCCCTAGTACCTGGTGGCCTCAGTTCCTTAGGGCTACTGAAGGGCAGAGAGCAAGGTGTTAATGTGAGACAGTTACAACAGTTCATGCTTTCCAGGAAAAAAAACAAAACAGAACAAACCAACAATTTCTGTAATGAGTGAGTGCTGGCAGTCCCCAGGCTCTGGGGAGGGCAGTTTGCTCTTAAGGAGTTGTCCACTAGCAGCAGGCTTGGGGGCACTTAGCCTTTCTGTTCCCATTCTCCCGTGATCTAGGAAGGGGAGGAGGCTAGAGCAGCATCATGGAAACAGGGGCCTCCCTGGGATTCATCTTATACTTGGTCTCTAATATCACAGGCTAGAATTTTTAGGAATTTCAAAGGAACCTTAGAGATCCTATAGTCCAATCCCTTCCATTTCAGAGAGGTAAACCAAGTCAGAAAGAGAGAGAGAGAGTTATTTGACCAATATCAAACCATGGGTTATTGAGAGACTCAAAACTAGAGTTCATGTCTCCTTACACTCACTTTGCATCATATCATGCTGCCCCCTTGAACAAAGTCAATGTCTCATTGCTTCAGTCAGTCAGCAAGCACTTTTTAAGTCATTATGTGCTAGGCGCCATTGCTATGCACTGGGAATGTGAAGAAAGGTAAAAATAGTCCCTGCCCTAAAGAAGTTTACATTCAAATGGGGAAGACAACATCCAACTAAAAAAGGCATATATAAGAAAAATATAGACCATGTAACAAGTACTGTGTTAGCCTTTGGTACAAAGACAAAAAAAAGAAACAGTCCCTTCCCTCATAAAGGGGTTTGAGTTCTAGTCCAGATTCTCTTGCTGTCATTTACCATCTCTAAATCACATCTTATCCATCTGTTTAAGGTTTGCAAAGAACTTTACAAATATGATCTCATTTGATCCTCATAACAATCCTGGGAGGCAGGTGCTATTATTATCCCCATTTTACAGCTGAGGAAACTGAAGCAGACAGGGTAAGTGACTTGCTCAAGGTCACACAGCTAGTAAATGTTTGAGGATGGATGTAAACTCAAGACTTCCTAACTCCTAGTCTCATATTCTATCCACTGTGACATCTAGATGCCTAGATGATTTCTAAAGGTGCTTCCAGTGCCAAAATTCTACAAAATAACTTGAAAACCCTGGTAGTCCCCACTACTGTTTTTGAACCTCATCCATCCCTTTTTTAAACTCACAAAAGTAATTTCAAGCCAACAATATACCCTAGCACAAAATTTTCTCAAAATGAACATGGGTAAAACTTGAGAATGCTGAGTAATGTATTAGGGAAAGAGGATAAGGCAAGAAGGGACAGAAAGAATCCTAAAATGGAAGGGGTGATTCTCATAGTGGAAAGGAAGATAAATTAATATTAAAGAACAAAAAGTTGAGGGGGAAAAATCCAGTAGGAAAACTGGGATTTTTTTGTCTGTTTGTTTGTTTGTTTGTTTGTTTGTTTGTTTGTTTTTACCAAAAAGAGAACTCTCTATAAAGCTTAAAATAAATGGTTTACTTTGGGAAACTGATCTACGCATTGGACATATTGAGATGGGGGGTAAGAAAAATTGAGACCCTCATCATGCAACTTTTGAGCTTGCAAAGATCCTAGAGGTTAACCCCTTCACTTTGTAGAAGAGGAAACTGAGGCACCAAGAAGGGAAGAATCTTGTCCACCATTTCCACAACTAATGAGAAACATAACCAGAACCAGAAATGAAGTGCCCTGATCCCCAGGCCAAAGGATATCCCCCTGCCTCCTGCCTTGTTCAGGATTTAACAGGTGGGTTCTTCATTGTCTGAGTCCTATCTTTGTTTTCCCTTTTCCCTCTGGATAATTAATTCAATTGAGTGATGTAAGATGTTTAATCTGAGCTGGAACAGGATGGTCTCATTTCACTGAGTTTAGATGGACATTATAAGAGCTATTCTTGAAGTGTGAGGGTCACAGTCACTTATGTTTCTCTCTTTCCTTATTGGAGGAAAAATCAGATGTAAAAATACCATAGGGGATTTCAGAGTAAATCATCACCATCCCATTCCATATCTGTGCCAGTGAAAACAATAAGGTAGCAATAACGTGAAGAAAAAGTATGCTAAGCATGCCCTGTTTCTAAAGGTTGGGCTAATGGTACTATGGAAACAGGAGAGATAATAAAAATAGTTTAGAGGCCAAGGCTATTATACATCAATTAGAATACAATATACTTACATTTAGAGAATGAAGCACAGAATTCAATTATGAGATAAGCTCAGCACCGTTTTATGGCCAAGATATGGCTCCATCTGCTCTGCTCATATATCCATAGTCCTGCCTCGGTGGGTGTCTGGCTAGATTGGAAAATTGCCTAATGACTCTTATCTTAGCCACGTTCCTGATCTGTAGAGACCAGGCCAATACGGTGCCCTAGAATCATGGACATTCAGAACTGGAAGGGATTTCAAAGAGTTCCTAATACAACTGCCCATTTTATGGAAGAAGAAATCAAGGAACTGAGAGGAGAAGTGTCTTTTGTCCACACAGCTATGTGGTCAGGCAGACGGCCAACAAATATTTCTCAAGCTGTGTTCCAAGCAATAAGGATGCACAGAAAGACAATTTTAAAAAAATAGCCACTGCCCTCAAGGACCTTACACTCTAATGGAGGAGACAACGTGTAAATAACTGGTTACATATAAGATAAATATGGAGTAGATGGAAGGAAATCTAAAAGAGGAGGCATTAACAAGAGGAGAGACCGGGAAGGCCTTCTACAGATGAGTTTTGAGATTAGTCTTGAACTGAACTGGGAAAACTAGGAAGTGGAGTTGAGGAACACAACCATTCAGGATATAGTGAATAGGAGATGGAGGGGCATCTGTTAGGAACCACAAGGAGGTCAGTGTAGCTAGAGAATGATAGCTGAAAGTTATATAGCACTTACTATGTGCTAGGCACTGTGCTAAGTGCTTTACAATTATTATCTCATTTGGTCTTCTCTATCTCAGGCACAGAGGTTACTTGATGGGTCCAGGGTCACACAGCTGGTTAAGTGTCTGAGGCTGTATTTGAATTCAGATCTTCCTGATTCTAAGCCCATGCTCCATCTATTGTACCACCTGGCTGTCTAATAGAGTACATGGAGGACAGAAAATAAAGTGTGAGAAGACGGAAAATGTCAGGAGGGACCAGGTTTAGAAAGCTTTAGTCACCATGCAGAGGAGTTTATATTTGACCCTGTGGGGGACAAGCAGGGGGAGGGATGGTGACATGACCAGGCCTGCACGTTAGAAAAATAACCTTGGCAGTTGAGGATGGATTGGAGTTGGGGGAGACAATCCAGGGAGGCCAATTAGAAGTCTATTTGTCCAGCAATAATCCAGCAAAGAGTGGATGAATGAAAGGCTGAACTCGGACAATGACTGTGTGAATAGAGACATAGATGAGAAATGGTAGGAAAGTAGAAATGACAAGATTTAGCTATAGATTGGATATGTGAGGTAAGGATGAGTCAAATGTCAAGGATGACACTGAGGCTGTAAGCCCAGGTAACTAGAAGGCTCATGACAATAATAAAGGAGCGAAGAAGGGAGGGAACAGACGGGAATAATGTGTGGCAGAACCAGGAATATAAGTTGTCTCCTGATTCCCAAGTATGACATTCTTTCCACTATACTGTACTTCTTCCAAGAGCATATATCTTGGGATTGCATTTGTACCTTTGTCATGGAGGGGATCCTAGTTTATTCATTTGAGGCTCTGTACCTTCGTGAGAACTGCCATTTTTTGGAAATATTTACTGAGGGTAACTTCTTGGGGTGGGGGGTGGGGGAGAGTGTGGAGAGAAGACAGCACCAGAATGGTGAAAGGCCTAGGGTGATGCTATATGAAGATGGGTTGAAGATTCTTGGGTTGTTATGCCTGGAGAATGGAAGATTGAAGAAGAATACAGTAGCTGTCAAGTAGAAGGAGAATGTGATTCATTCTACCAGATGCAAGTACTGAGAGCAAAGGGTAAAAGTTATGGGAGGCCAGATGAGGCTTGAGGTGAGAAGGACTTCCTAATACTTAAGAACCAGGAATGTGCTGGAGCCAGCTCGTACTGGCTCCCAAGAGCCTGATGGTTGAATGAGTATGATCATTTACACTTCAGAAATCAGCACATGCTACAAATTAGAGCTTGATTTATTATTTTGATGATTGCTTAGACTTTAGAAAGGGATGGAGAAAATGTTAATAATGCAAATTAAACTTTAAAATGTGTGTGGCTCAGTGGATACAGTGCTGGGTTTGAAGTAGGGGAGACCTGAGTTCAAATCCAGCCTCAGACACTCACTAGCTGTGTGACTTTGGGCAAGTCACTTAACCTCCTTTTGCCTTAATCCACCGGAGAAGGAAAACCCCATTTGGGATCATGAACAGTTGCACATAATTGAACAACAATGCATTTTTGGAGAACTGGTTGTTAAACATTTACCAGCACACTCTTGATCTGATCTATCCAAAAATGGATTGTGTTGCTCTGGGATGTATTGTTACCATGGAAGATCTTCCAGCAATGGTTGGAGACTCTTCTTTCAAGTGCAGATTCCAATTCTGAAATTCTCTGATCTAATAAACTGAATATAGGGTAAAACTAGTATATCCCTGGAGCAATTGCTCCATTTTAGCCCTTCCCTAAATCATTCAGATAATTGGGAAATGACACTTACCCAGCTGGCTCAAAGAGTGGTCATTACTTTAGAACCTTCCTAGATAAGTTGGCCACCATGTTTCTTGACTTAGCAGAATCCCCCCACTTCCCTCATGGAACAGAGGTAGGTGGCTGTTAAAGCAGTAGTCATCTTTTTTACTCTGGCACCTTGGGGTTACTTTAGACAAATTGGGAAGAAGGAGGAGGAAGAGGAGGAGGAGGAGAAGAAGAAGAAGAAGAAGAAGAAAAGAAGGAGGAGAAGGAGAAGGAGAAGAAGAAGAAGAAGAAGAAGAGAAGAAGGAGGAGGAGGAAGAAGAAGAGAAACTCTAATATTTATATAGTGCTTTAAAGTTTGTAAAGTGTTGTACAAATATTATTAAGAATCTGATTTGGCAATGCTCTCTCCAGAGATCTGGATATCAAAGGGAGATGTAGGACATGACAGGACCATGGTGGTATTTTAGGGACATCCTTGAAGTCTCAACATGATAGAAGAGGTTCTCTAGAATGCCCTCATTGAGGGCATTGAATGATTGTCTTCTCCTTGCCTTCCCAGCTAGGCAGACAACAGAAGGTCTGGTTGGTATCACAAATCAAGCCTCTCTGGACTCTCTAGATGAACTGAATTAGTATGAGCCCCACCATCACTTTACAGCCTCATTCAGTTTGGATGGGATGCTAGTTGTCTTAGGCTGTGTGTGGCCTTTGTACAATTGTGGGTGGAGGGGATGGTCTAGAGTTATGATTTCACTGGTATAGGGAACTTCCTTATAAGGAAACTCCCTCCACCAGTACAGATCCACAATTGTTCCATAACTGTTACTAAGCTTCCCCTGGGTCAGTGAGAGGTTAAGTGACTTGGTCAGAGTCACATAACTACTATTAGACACAGCTTTCTATCTGACCCAGCAGAATCACCTCTAAATTCTGTCCTCAGGATGATAACATTTTAAAAACTAAATTAAAATACTAAAATACTAAAACTAAAATACCAAAATTATATTTCCAGACTAGGATGTGATCACCAGACATCCCCCATCCCCCACAACACACACAATTCTGTTATTACATCCAATAAGCCCCATTATCTCATCCTTTGTATTTACATCTCTGGCAGCAAGCATAGTGGTTGATGATGGGGGATGGGATTTGCACTGGGCCCATAAAAGGAAAAGAGGATATCTTTGGTACCCAGACCCAAAACCTTTCAAAGTTATTTGGAGCTTTAGGGTGCAGGTCCCAAAGACATGGTCTTTTCCTTTTAGGGGTCTATTGTGAATCCCATCCCCCATCAGTTGACATATGGTACCATTTAATAAATTCTTGTTGATCAATTGATTAATAATAACCCACACAGCTGAATACTGTTATTCCAGTCACAGCATGGAGTATCTGAGTGGCCTGATACTCATACTGGAAATGTTTAAGCAAAAACTGGATGATCACTTGCCAGATACTGCAAGATCCTTTCCAACTCTGAGATTATATGACCCAAGTCACAGTTCTTTTCATGGTGACACTCACAATTACACAGCTTTATTACAATTTAAAATGGGGTGGGGATGGGTGTCCAGAAATGTGATTTCATCAGGGTGAGGGGGAATGCCATGGTGGAAACTCCATCCCCAGATGCTAACCATCTATAATTGATAGTCATAAGAGGGTTTCCTGGAGTTGGGAAAGATTGCAACTTGCCCTGGGTCACACAACTAATGTGTGTCAGTAACAGGATGTGGAACTAGGTTTTTCCTGCTCTAAGTCTGACCCTGTGTCGTGCTGCCTCTTATCTATTTGAAGGTGCTACTGACAATTTTATTATCCAGGCTGGTTTCCAAATGTCTGTGATTTCTCCTTGTTTCAGGTGATGACACACATTTATACCCAGAGAGAAGACTCTTCGGGGCTGAAAGGAAGAATTAAAAAGTACCATGGATAGAGCAATGGAGGCCATTAAGATGGCAAGGGGGGGAAGCGGAGGAGGGAAACTCCTATTGTCTTATGTCCCTATCAGATCTTCCCCATGAAAGGCTCTGCTTTCTTTAAGGAGATAACCACCCCTCTGCTTAGCCTTTCTATTACCCCTCAGTATAATTTGGAGATTTAGAGAACCTTTGAAAACAACCTTTACTGCCTCCCATAAGAATTGTTCCAGTAATTCGAAAATGAACTTTCTAGGGCTATTGCAGGTATTTTTCCAGGACCTCAAATCAATTGTCTCTGCTTCTTCCTGCTTTAATAGCATCTGCAAGTAGGTGTGACATTTCACGAAGGGTTTCAAGTCAGAAATGGGCCGGCCACAAAGCTGCCTCCCTGAGGGCTACTGTAAACAGGTAATCTAGCCTCCTCCTTTCTTCCTCCTCTCCCTCCCCACCCTCCACTATTTATTCTCTTACTCAGCTGGTCTTTAAAGAACCTGGAAGAATGGACAGGATGCCCATTCTTTAGAATGTTGACCCAATGAAAAGGGAGCTCAGGATAGGCCCATGGGCTGCTTGATTCAATCATTCAATCAGCATTGGCCCCACTTGGGAAGTTTTTATTTAACTTAAATTCTCCTTAACCAAACACTGAACATGGGATATCAGTGCTAGGAGAATCTCAGACATTCATCTCCTGCCATTTTACAGAATAGGAAACTGAGGTCTTGAGGATAATAGGGATAGGAACTGGATTATGGTTTCATTGGCATAGGGAATTCCCAGGTGAAGAAACTCCTTCTATCAATGCAGGTCAACACTTCATATGGGAGTTCTTTGTCATATGATTACAAAAGAAACTATATTGAAAGGTAGTTATCAAAATATATATTTTTTAAAGTTCACAAATTCCAGGTTAAAAACTCTTGTAGACAGTTGTTCAGATTGCTGAGAGTTTAAGCAGTCATGGCCAGTATGTGTCAGAGGCCAGGCCTGAGCCCGTGTCTTCTTGCCTTGAAGGGAGTTTCTCTATCCACTAACTGTGCCCAGAGAAGAGATGTGATGTGGTCAAGGTGACACAGCTAGTTAAGGACAGGACCAAAATCCAGTCCTCCTGGGTCCCAGTCCCATGCTCTTTTCACTATTTCCTGACTGAATCAAGTCTTAGAGATCACCAAGTCCAACCCCTTCAAAGGTGGTAATTATCAGGTGGGTAGGATCAATATGGGTTGCCAATCTGGATCATTCAAGACCCATGGTGAATTTGCAGCGTCAAACCTAGAACTGAGTTTGGAAGCTTGGGTTATTAGGTTTGGTTGTCTGCACTTATTGGAGTGGGAGCTAACAGGGTATCTTGATTTGTTCTGTGAAGATACAGCTAGAGGGCTGGCTACATACCAGGGAGAGCTTGTTGGCCTGCAGAACATATTCATAGAATCTTAGAGTTGGGAAGGGGCATCAGATGGGCACTGCACCCATCTTGTCCACCCTCTCCACCCAGTGCCAGTATCCCAGATTACTAACCCAGTGACTCAGAGTTTGGGGAGTCACTCTCACTTCCAGTGAATTCCAGGGGTCATATTTACGGCTTTAGCTAATTGTTTCTTTAATTAAGCTAAAGTTTATTTTAATTACTACAGAGGCCTCTTTCATTCGGAAAACAGAGAAAACAAAAGATTGAACTGGGAGGGATAAAGCCTAGGAAAATCCGCATGAAAAAAAGTCTGGGGTTTAGCTCTCAAATTTGAAAACAGAGTGCTTTGTGGGTCTGCTTTCTCGTATTATGATGTATTTAAGTTAATTTGACCAGTGGGAGGGCTTAGTTATTCAAATGCTTTAATAGGATTTAAGCTGGTTACTCTCAGGGCTGGGAGTGGATCAGAGTGGGCTGGATGGGGTTCTCCTTTCTTTAAGGAAAATATCCCCACATTTGTGCAGGCCAAAGTAATTAAGTAATTAGCAAAGGCATTTGTCAAAATGCCCAGTGGGACTGAATGAATGACGATTGAGGGAGTGAGGAGAAGCTGGCCCGGAGCCCTTCTTCCCTGGGATGGGATTGTGCCAGACCTGGAAGCTTGCATGGAAATGTCAGTTTGAGACTTCAGAATCCTAACTCAACCTTTGGGGTTCAAGTTCATTTCCTTTTGGCAAAACCTACACTCCTATTTCTAAAGAAATAGCTTTGAAAGGTTTGGGGGACATCAAAGAGATCACATTAGTTTGTAAAGGAGAAACACATGGGATCATTTTCCATTTAACAAGATTTGAAAATGCAAGGAGAGAGATTTCCACAATGGAAAGTAGGAGTCAAAATTTAAAGAAGGGCCTTAGAGAATATCAAGTCTGAGCCCCTCATTTTACAGATGGGGAAACTGAGGCCCAGAAATGTTGAGTGACTCATCCAATATCAGTCACACAGTTAGTTAATAACTGAGCTGAGATTCAAACCCATGGCCTAGATTCACTGCTGATTTCCTTACCTACAGTGATGTACAGAATGAATTGGAGGAAGGAGAGAAAGGCTGGGGAGAGTGGAATTACCCTCTTATTTAGGGGACAGAGTGAGCCAGTGCAGGAGTCAGCAAAAGAGACAAAGGAGAAAGGTAGGAGAACTGTGAGCATATAGTGTTATGAAAACCAAGAGAGTTTCAAGATGGAGGGGATGGAGATGTGTATATCCAACCCAAGTCTTTTTCCAAGCTCCAATGTTAACGAATGCTGATGGACATTTCCAACTGGGTGTCCCACAGGCATCTCAAACTCCACATGTCCAAAAATAGAACTCATAATCTTTTTCCCTTAAGCTCATCTTTCTTTTGATCCTTTCTTCTTCTGGTTGGCAACATCACTATCCTTCCAGTCTGTTGGGTCCACAATCTTGGCATTATTTTTGCCTGACTCCTCACTCTCCCTTACCCCACCACATCTAATCTGTTGAAAAATTTTGTCATTTCTACCTCTACATATTTCACACCTGATCTCTTCTTGCTACCCATATGGTTACCACCCTTGTTCAGGTTTTCACCATTCAACTTTCTGATTAGTCTCTCTCCCTCAAGCCTCTTTCCCCTCCAATCTACCCTCCACATAGCTACCAAAGTAAGCATAGGTTTGACCATGTCACTCCCCTCCTTTATATACTCCAGTGGCTCCCTATTGCCTCTTAAATTAAATATAAATGCCTGTTTGGCATTTAAAATACTCCAGACTTTCTTTTCTTTACAATCCAGACAAAGTGGCCTCCTTGAACATGGCACTTCATCTCCTTTCCAACCTTGGCGATGTCTATCCCCTATGTCTGGAATTACCTCTGATTCTTGGTGTCCCTTGTCTCCTTCAAGAATTAGCTCAAGTGCCACTTTCCTAATGAAGTCTTTCTTGATTTCCTCCCAGCTATTTATGTGAATAGCTGGCCTGGCCAAAACCATTTTGTATTTATTTTATATCTATTCTCTATATACTTATATATGCACAAGTTATGTCCTTCAATAGAATATAAACTCTTTGGGAGCAGGAACTATTTTATTTTTATCTTTGTATACCCAGCACCTGGCACATAGTAGTCACTTGCTTGCTTGATGGACAATGGTATAGTATATTGCAAAGAGATTTAGTGAGAGAAAGAATCCTGGTGAAGAGGCCAATGGATTTAGTTATTGGGAGGTCACTGGTAACTTGAAAAGGGCTATTGCCCTTTTTTGATGGGGAAGGCATAGAAGCCTGATTTCACAGTATTCAAAGATGAGTGGGTGGCAAGAAAAAAGAGGCAAAATTGATCTTACAGAATTTGGTGGTAAAAGGGAGCAAAGAAACAGGATAGATAGTTCAAGCAGTTAGTGTAAAATACATTCAGCTTGGTGTTCAGAAGACCTGGGTTCAAGTCCCAGGTCTTCCATTTACTACCAATGAGGACCTTGGGTAATTGAGTAAGCCTCTCTGTGCCTTGGCTTTTTATCTGTAAAAATATGGTTAATCCATACCTCAGAGGATGGTTATAAGGATCAAGTGAGATAATGTATGGAAAGGACTTTGTCAACTCTAAAACACTGTTATGATTGAAAGAAATTATTATTATTATAGGAAAAGCAGGGTCAAAGGAGTATCTTTTTGATACGGGAGAGATATCTGCATGTTTGTAGGCAGAAGAGAAGGAGAAATTGAAGATCTGAGGGGAAGGGTTAATTGAAGGAATGAGAATGAGGAGGCAATGGAAAAGGATATATTGCAGTTAGCTTTGGAAAAGAGAGCAGAATGATGTCCTTTGGGATAGGAAAGAAGGAAGAAAATAAAGGCTACATATATAGATATCTTCTATGATGAAAAGGAAGGGGGTTGAGGAAAGATGTGCATAGTAGAAGTAACTGTCATAGGTGCTAGGGTAGGCACAGAGTTAAGGGAAGTGAATGGGTTGAGTAAAGTCAAAAAGTTTGGCTCTTGGGGGAAGATGTATGTATGCTATGAATGACAGGGTGGATGATGATAATGAGGTAAAAAGTGTGGTACAAACAATTGGTACGAACTTCGAAAGAGGAAAAATAGAGTAATGGTGGTGAATCAGGATTCTGAAAGTAGCATGTTGAGGAGTTAAGAAAAGATTGACTTAGTGAGATAGAAGAGAATGAAAGAAGGTAAGATCTCCAAAGGATAAGGCCTAGGGGATGTAACATCAACTTGAGAAATCCAGATTTCCCAGATATCTCTTAAGCATGATACCACAGAGATGGAATGTTATCTAATCTTAGAGAATGTAGAATCAGCAAGGTCAGTTACTAGGGGCTATGCAATTTAATGGAGAGATAAAATTCAGGGTGAGGAATGCTCCGGTGGCTTTTCTCAAACAAGGTGATGTGTTATACTGGAAAGACCTATGGATTTGAGGACCTGGCTTCTCCAAGTTAACAAGACTGACAGTAGTCAATAAGCATTTATTAAATGCCTACTATGTATCAGGCACTATGCTAAGGCTGGAGATACAAAGAAAGGAAAAAAAAATAGTCCTTTCCATTAAAAAGCTTGTATTCGATTGGAAAAGAGAAACACAAACAACCAAGTGCAAACAAAATACACACAGGATAAATTGGAGGTAATTGCAGATAGAAGGCTCTGGCAGTCAGAGGAAAGGGGAGAGACTTCTTGTAGAGGTAGGATCTTAGCTGAGATTTGAAGGAAGCCTGGAAAGCCTGGGAAGCCTGGAGGCAGAGATGAAAGGGAGAGCATTCCAGGCACGGGTAATAGACAGTGAAAATGCCCAGAGTCTGGAGATAGTGTCTTGTGTAAGGAACAGTAAGGAAGTCAGTGTCATTGAATTGAAGAATGGGGGTGGGGTGTAATAAGGTGTAAGAAGACTGGAAAGGTGGAAGGGGGCAGGTTATGAAGCACTCAACACCCCAGATTTCACAGCACACTTGGTAAAATTTGCCATAGCACACGTTTTGAAGATCACTGGATTCAATAATCTCTAAGAATCCTTCCAATTTCATGATCATGATATTTAAGTACATAATTTTTTTTTAGTTTAGTGTTTGTCTGATCTGGGCATCTTGCCTTCCTAAGGCATTTTAGCTATGTAATTATCTTCTTTTTTGTGTGTGTGTGTGAAGCATTTGGGGTTAAGTGACTTGCCCAAGGTCACACAGCTAGTAAGTGTCAAGTGTGGTCTGAGTTCAGATTTGAACTCAGGTACCTCCTCGCTTCAGGGCTGGTGCTCTATCCACTGTGCCATAGCTAGGTAATTATCTAGCCCAAGGGTGGGGAACCTGCAGCCTGGAGGCCACATGGGGCCCTCTAGGTCCTCAAGTGCAGCCCTTTGACTGAATCCAAACTTCACAGAACAAATCCCCTTTATAAAAGTATTTGTTCTGTAAAGCTTGGACTCAGTCAAAAGGCTGTACCCAATGACCGCATGTTCCCCACCCCTGCTCTAGCCTATCTCCTGCTAGGGACATCTATGTATTGGGTTTACCTTCATGGTTTACCATTTGTTATCTTTTGGACTTTGCGTGTCTCTTAGTTTTGCATGTCTTTAACACACTGAATCATGTTAATATTATATGTTAGGGTGCTATGTGATTGGATCTTATGATTCTGTTAGACCATAAGCTAGGAACTGTCTTATCAAAACTTTCCTCTAGTGCCTATTACAGGACTCTATAGATAAGAAATACTTATTACATGTTTGTTAAATGAATAAAATATTTCCCTCCCTAAGTGCAGCGGTTATCCTGGGTGATTTCTCCTAGTTCCTTAGTTAATCATGCCGTCTGGTCTATGGATTTAGTTCCTTAGGCACCTGCAGTCTCTGGCTTTACTGTGACAGCTACTAGCAGAGGAATTTTCAAAAATTTCCTTTTTCATTTTCTTTTAATTGAGCGTCTACTAAGTGCTTACCACAGTGTTCAATGGCCAGAGGGGACACAAAAATGTAGAAGACAAAGCCCTGGTCTCTTATCCGATGTCCACTGGCACTAGTTTTAATACATGGAAAACAAGGCAGAAAAGTGTCCTGACCCTAACATTTTGAAAGTTGTTGAACAAATCTAGATTTAATGCCTTCTGATGCTCCCCCTAGAGCAAGGATGTTAATACTATTTAATGATAACAGTGTCAATCCATGTTTATTTAGGGGTTTGTGGCGAAATAGATTTTTTCATCCAGTTCTTCCAATAACCTTGAAGGGTAGATGGTACAATTTTTATTCCCATTATACAAATGAGTAAATTGAGAATCAGAAGGTCTGAGTAATTTGTCCAGACCACATATGCAGCCTGCTTTGCAAAGGTGTTGGCCAAAGGGAAGAACATCTCTCTAAAATGATTTAGGGAAGTTTCAGTTCCCGAAGGACAATTTCTGCATACTCCAAAACGTTTACTTACATCACTAGCCCAAATATTTCAGGTGAAAGTTTAATTTAGTTGTCCATAGATTTTGCTGACCTTACAGAAGGAATGTAGTCTTAGATTCCTTTTCGGGCTCTAATTCATTCAAAATTGGTTCAAATGTGCCTGCCTTGGGTGCCTTTTGCTTGGGACGATCCTCAGATGCATTGTCCATCCCTGTGAAAATATGAGGCTGAGGCTGACATCTTGTGGACAATCTCAGAAACACATGTTCAGGTATAAAGGGGGTAAGCCACATGGTCCTTTATTTTCATCTACGGAACTTCAATTAAATTAAATTTTATGCTTAACCATGTAGAAGATAATTATCACCAAAAATGAAACAAGGTCAATGAATGTATTTTTTAGGGCAGGGGAGATCTGTGTTCTCTCTGATCAGAATTTCTTGAGTCATAACAAATGAATAAATCAATTAGCTAGACACTGTGGAAGGGCTAAGGAACGGTCAGTGAACAAGCATTTTTTTTAAGTTCCAAATTCTATCCCTCCCTCCCTTAGAGCGATCAGATATAGATTATACATGTGCAATCATACATTTCCATGTCAGTCATTTTTTTTTTAATGTTAAGCTTGAAGCCAGCTTTTTTTTTTTTTTTTTTGGTAAGACAATTGCAGTTAAGTAACTTGCCCCAAGTCACTTAGCTAGGAAGTGTCAAGTGTCTGAAGCTGGATTTGAACTCAGGGCCTCCTGACTCCAGGGCCAGTGCTCTATCCACTGTGCCACCTAGCCACCCCTATGTCAGTCATTTTGAACAAGAAGACTCAAATAAAAGAAAAAAAGACAGAAAGAAAGAAAGTGAAAAAGTATGCTTTAGTCTGTATTCAATCAATATCAGTTCTTTGTCCGGAGGCAGAAAGCATGCTTCATCATGAGTCCTTTGGGTTTGTCTTAGATCATTTTATTGCTGAGAATAGATGTCATTCACAGGGCTTCTTCTAAAGATATTGCTCTTATGGTGTACAACATTCTCCTGGTTCTCTTCACTTCACTTTGCATCAGTTCATATAAGTCTTTCCAGGTTTTTCTGAAATCATCTTTCTTTGAACAAGCATTTATTAAGCTTTTACTATATATCAGGCACTGAACTAAGTACTGGGGATACAAAGAAGGGCAAAAAATAATCCCCACCTTCAAGGAGCTCACATTGTATGGGTGAAACAACATGCACGCATAATAAGTAAATACAAAGTGATTTCAGGAAAATAGGGAAGTACTAACAGATGAGAGAATCTGGAAAGAATCTTGCATGAAGTGGTACTTGATCTGAGCACACTGTAAGAGGTAGACATGAGGAGGGAGTACATTCCACAAGTGGTGGACAGCCTGGGCAAACATGCAGAGCCAGGAGATAGGATGTCATAGGAGAGAACAGGAAGAAGGTCAGTTTAGTTAGCATGTAGAGTGCACGGCAATGTACAGTAAGCCTGGAAAGAGAAACTTTGCTTCAAAAAAATCAAGTACAGAATGAGAGGCATCACTAGACAGTAGTGTGTGTGACTGGGGATCTTTAATGGAGCAGAAGCTCAATGTGAGTTAGCAATGTGACATGTCAGCTAAAAAAAAATAGTGTGATCTTAGGTCATGTTAGTAAGGCATGATGCCCGGAACAAGGGATGTGAAAGTCCCATTGTACTCTGCCTTGGTCAGACTGCAACTGAGGCTTTGTGCCCCATTCTGGGCACTGCATTTTAAGAAGTACAATGACAAGCTGGAATGTATCCAGCACACAACCAGGGTAGCTATGAGAATTGGATAAAGAAACTGGGGATGTTTAGCCTGGAGAAGAGAAGACATGTGGGGAAAGAGTCACATAATTGTCAAATACTCCAAGGGCTGACGTAAATAAAGGGGGTAAGTTTGGGTGGAGGGGTCAATTTGTTCTACTTAATTCCCAAAGTCAGACCTAGGAACAATGGGAGAGTAATTACATAGAGGAAGGCTTTTGGCCCCATACTAGGAAAAAAAAAATCTTCCTAACAATCAGAGCTCTTCTGAAGCAGAACAGGTCACTTTGGGAGGTAATTGCCCACTCCCCTTTCACTGAAGGTCTTTAAGCCAAGGCTGAATGGACTGTTATCTAGATATTTTAGGCAGCATCCTTGGTTAGGTACAGGTTGAACCAGATAACCTCTGGCCCCTTCCAGCTTTACTATTCATTATGTGAGACCTTGGGCAGGTCACTTGAACAATAGCAGCCTCTGTTTCCTTACCTATAACTAGGGATGATGTTTCCTGCTTTATTTACTTCACCGGAATGTAACATTCAGGGGAGATAAAATATCTAAAATGCTTCATAAAGTCCTATGTAAATGCAAGCAATGGCGCCATTATTCTCCAGGTAGAAGACAACCCACTGTTCAAGGTAAAGGTAGAGAGCCTAAGAAAACCAAACCCTTTGAGTTAAGAGCCCTAAACGGAGGTATGACGGGGATATGTCATAAATTTCTAAACTTACTCTTCATTCTCATTGTGGCCTTTGTTTACCTAATTTACCCTTAATAACTAACATTTATATAGCACTTGGGCAGCTGGGTGCTGCAGTGGATAGAGCTTGGAGTCAGGAAGACTCATCTTCATGAGGTCAAATGTGGCCTTAGACACATCATAGTTGTGTTACCTTGGGCAAGTTACTTACCCCTGTTGGCCTCAGTTTCCTCATCTGCAAAATAAGATGGAGAAGAAAATGGCAAACCACTCCAGCATCTTTGCCCAGAAGACCCCCAAATGGGGTCACAAAGAGATGGCCACAACTGAAATGACTCAACAACAACAAAAATATAGCACTCTGCTGAGCCACTTACTGTTGCTATCACATTTGAGACTCACAACAGCCCTGAGAGGTAGGTACTATTGTCATCCCCATTATAAGTTTATGAGAAAATTGAGGCAGGGGTTAAGTGACTTGCCCAGTTTCATACAGTTATTAACTGTCTGAGGTTGAATTTGAACTTGGGTCTTCTTAACTTTAGACTGGCCTCTCTGTCCACTACACCAAATCCTCAAATTTTATTTCCCAGTTTATTTCCCCTACTCTGGTGGATGCCCGGTCCGCTCTGATCTACCAGTCTCTGCCTGCACTACTCTAGAATCCTAAGGCACTGCACTTGAAGTCAGGAAGATTTGGTTCAAATCCTGCCTCGGACATTTGCTAATTGTGTGACCCTGGGCAAGTCACTTAGACCTCTCTGATCCTCAGTTTTGCCATCTGTAAAATGAGGGGTTTGGACTTGTTGGCCTCTAAGTCCCCTTCCAGCATTAACTCTATGGTCCTATGAACCTCTTCTAACCCTAACCAGCTGCTGCTCATGGCCCGCTGGTCCTCACCTGTGCATTCCCCCCCCCCCTCCACCATCCAGGTTTCTGCTTCTATTCTCTGGTTGCTGAGCATCGTCACTGAAGAAAGCCACAGAACCAGGCTGATTGCAGCCACTAACACATTTATGATGTTTAATGACAGCCAGGCCCTCACTGCTACTAACAATCCTGTTCTATTCTTATGGACTCCCTATTTCACTACCCTTAGGAACTATTCTGAATCATTTCTTCTCTCCTTAAACCCCAACCAAGAACCCCATGCCCCACCATTATGCCAGCTGCCAGACAGAGGCCATTCTAAGAAGTTCCTTTCTCTGTTCCTCAAAACACTGTTATCCACTCCCTCCTCCCACCCAATCCCAGCAACAAAGAAAAACGGGGAAAAACAGGTCAGCAAGACAAACCAAGCACATTGACTGTGGCTGACAACATGTGTAATAATCCACAGACTTAATCCCTCACCTCTGCAATGAAAAGAGGGAAGTGCATTTTCCCCAGCTTAGTCATCACAGTTACACAGCATTCAGTTTCAATTTATTGGGTTTTTTCCACTTATATGGTTGTAGTCATTGTTTTTATTATTCTCCTGGTTATATAGACTTCACAACTACAACAGGTCATATATCTTCCCCTGAATTCTTCATAGTTGTCATATCTTATGGTAGAGTAATATTCTTTTTTCATGTGTGTATCACAACTTGTTCATCCTTCCCCCCCACCCCCAACTGATGGGTGAGTATCTCCTTTGTTTCCTACTCTTTGCTACCACAAAAAGGACCACTTCCCTCTAACACATACTTTTCACTTCCTTGAACTCAGAGATGGCCATGTTCCTAGCTCTTCTGCCTAACAACTCTGATTTTATCTCTTTCTTGTTTTGTTTTTTTTTTAGTGAGGCAATTGGGGTTAAGTGACTTGCCCAGGGTCACACAGCTAGTAAGTGTCAAGTGTCTGAGGCCAGATTTGAACTCAGGTCCTCCTGACTCCAAGGCCAGAGCTCTATCCACTGCACCACCTAGTTGCCCCTGATTTTATCTCTTTTGCTGACTTATAAGGAGGTAGTACCCAAAGATTTATCCTTGACTTTTTTCTCTTCTCTTTCTACATTCTCTTCCTCAACAATATTTTCACTTTTATGACTTCACCTACCACTTCTAAGCAGATGACCTCCATATCTATGTCTCCATCCTTTATCTCTCCGATGAGTTCTAGGCCCCTATCTCCAGCTGCCCACAGACATCTCCATCTGCATGTCCTACTGGCACCTCTGACTCAGCATGCTCAGAACTGAGCTTAAATCCCCTAGACTGTTCCTTCTGATTTTACTATTTCCATCAGTGGCACTACCATCCACCTGGTCACCCATATTAAAAACCTTTGGATTTTGTTGTCATTTAGTTGTTTTTCATTATGTCTTACTCTTCATGACCTCCTCTTGGAGTTTTCTTGGCAGAGATACAGGAGTGGTTCACCATTTCCCTCTCCAGCTCATTTTACAGATGAGGAAACTGAGGCCAACAGGGTTAAGTGACTTGCCCACAGTCACACAGCTAGTAAGTGTTGGAGGCCAGATTTGAACTCAGGAAAAGAAATCTTCCTGGCTCCAGGCCCAGAAATCTATCTACTTTGCCATATAGGTGTCCCAACCTTTGGATTACTTCTTTTTCCTCTGCTTCACATCTCCATCCGTGTTATCTCCAACTGTTGACAATTCCACTTCTGTTACATCTTTTACATATCTGTCTGATCTTTCTATCTGATTGCTACCTGCTAGTACAGACTAATGAGTGTGAAAAAAGGGAACCCAGCCCCACTCTTATCAGAAGCCAGGCTCCTCCAGGACTGAAGTCAAGTTAATACGTATTTATTAAGCCCTTACTATGTGCTAGGCTCTGTTCTAAGTGCTGGAAACAAACAGAAAGGCACAAACAGTCCTTGACCTCTAACACCTTACAATCTAATGGTTCAAATCACATGCCTGGGTCTGGAACAGAAGGGCCCCTGAGTAGAAAAGGGAGTGGCCACAGTACCCAAGCAGAAGTTCCTCAATGTTGCAATAGGATTTAGAACTAGAAAGGACCTAAGAAGTCATCTAGTTCACAGGTGTCTCACTCACATCCTGATGTCAATAACAAAATCCCCAAGTACAATCCCCAAACTGGATTAAAATGTAATTGGGCAATGTTTAACAAAATAAGTAAAAATATAGTGCAACATAGATAATGTTAACTTGTGTTTCTTTTTCGTTTGTTTTGGTGAGGCAATCAGGATTAAGTGACTTACCCAGGGTCACACAGCTAGGAAGTGTCAAGTGTCTGAGGCCAGATTTGTACTTGGGTCCTCCTGGGCTGGTGCTCTCTCTAATGTGCCACCTAGCTGCCCCATACTTGTGGTTTTCTAAGTTAATATGCAGCCTGCAGGGATCCATTTCTACCTGAGTATGGTGTCACTCCCCTAGTCTATGGACCTTAGGTGTCAGTCTTGGCTGATGGGAAACTATAACTTTTTTTTTTTTGGCAATTGGGGTTAAGCGACTTGCCCAGGGTCACACAGCTAGTGTCAAGTGTTTGGTCTGAGGCCAGATTTGAACTCAGGTCCTCCTGACTTTGGGGCCGGTGCTCTATCCACTGTGACACCTTGCTGCCCCCAGGAAACCATAACTTTTCTTGGCTCTTCTGTAAGTTCACAGTGTTTATAGTTTAAGCACGTGTTCAAGTCACTTAGAAAGATTTTTTTTTGTTGGACCCCATCACCAAGAGCATAACTCAGAGTTTCCCAACCTTTAAAGCTTTGTGAAGTCTAAGCAACAAATGTGAATTATTGTGGGTCATAAGTATGGTAGTAGGCAATATCGCTTAATTGTTTGGAAACTACATTTGGCATATTTGTGTGGATGGGGCTAGGGAAAGTTGTTTAGGTATTTCGGGGAGGTGTCTGGTCAAAACAGAATGGGCTACAGTGGAAAGACTACTGTCTTTGGAGACACAGGACAAATCTTGCAT
Organism: Vombatus ursinus; assembly: GCF_900497805.2. Lineage (NCBI taxonomy): Eukaryota > Metazoa > Chordata > Mammalia > Diprotodontia > Vombatidae > Vombatus > Vombatus ursinus. The sequence continues at coordinate 9,807,232 of NW_020954611.1, forward strand.
TTGTCATTTAGCATATATGTGACTTTACCTAAGTTATTTCATGTTTCTGTGCTACTGTTTCCTCATCTGTAAAATGAGGACGTTGGACTGGATTTAATTCTAAATCTATGATCCTATGAAAATGTATCCACAGTTAAGGTGGTGGAAAGCTTTGTGAGCAGAGGAGGGTGGAGGAAGAAAGATGTAGAGTATTGGCAGTATTGGAGGGGAGAGAACGAATGACTGACAATAGTGTATTTTAAAAGTTGGTTGAGGGAATCAGAGACCTATATTCTAGCACCAACCCAACGTTTGTGACTTGGACAAAATGCTGCCCTTTTCTGGACCTGAGCTTCCTTGTCCATAAAATGACTGGGTTGGCCTAGATTATTTCTCATCTCCTTAGAGCTCCAGTATTATTGGACAAGGATAATTCTATGGCTTTGAAATCTGCCAGTAGATACTCTAATTCTTCCAATGATTCTTTGGTATTATGCATATGATTCTTGGTTGTTTCACTTAATCACAATTTTCTAATCTTATTTTTATTTATACCTTTAGTTTTCATAGGATATTTATTTCCTAATATATGCATCCTTCTTTCACCCAGTCAGCCCCGCTTTATAAAAAAGATTCTATTTTATTTCATCTTGAAGTTCTGAGGCGAAAAGGATCCATGCAAGTTCATACATAATTTAAGAAAAAAAAATCTTCCTGTCAGGTAGCAGGGACACATCAATATATTTGCACCTGACCTGTAACCACAGAATGTTAGAGCTGGAAAGATCTTTATAATCATTGAGTCTAATCCCCTCATTTTGTGAATGAGGAAATTGGGGCACAGAGATTTGAACTATGTTGTCCAAGGTCACATAGCTAATTAGTTACACAGCATTGACCACTTCTCAAGTAAGATTTTTAGCACAACGTTTTAATGGGAAATTGCATTAGAACCCCACCCTGGAGGGAACCTAGAGAGTGATTAGAGGCAATTAACAGACACAGAGGGAGGGACCATGCCTGGGGATAAAAGGTGAGGTTCCAGCTGTGATCGGAAGAAGGGAACAAACAGAAGGCCCAGTGGAGGTTAAAGGGTTCACTGAGGTAACCCGGCCAGAGGGCGGGCGCTCAGCAGCAGTCCCGAGTGAGGTGGGGGTCAGGAGCGTTTGCATGGAATAAGACAAGGAAAGCCCCATGGAGGGAGAAGTACCAGGCATCAGTGAATGACAGTTTGTCTCATGCAAAATCTCTGCCTGAAGCCAAGTCCTTCTGTGTCAATTGGGGTGCTAGCCATGCCCCCTCCTCCCCCAGCTCCTGCCCCCGCTTGCTGCTTGCTGGAGGCCTGAACACAATGCAGATTCTGGTCTGCATTTTCTTTGTCTGTTCAATTTAGAGCTAGGGGTCATCAGAGATGGAGGGGGCCTTAGAAATCGTCTCATCAAAACCCCTCTTTCTACCCACCAAGAGCGGACGAAGAGACTTATCCAAGGTCACACTGCTTACAAGTGGCAGAGCTGGGATTCTAAGCCAGGACTCCTGACTCCCAGTACAGTACTCTTGGCACTACTCCTAAGCTGCCATTCATTCATTCACTCATTGTATTTATATCGTTTACCTAGAAGAAAATTCATTTGATATGAAAAGGGTCTGATGTTATTAATGTTCTTCTTAGTGGTAGGTGCAGGTGTAGTTGAAATATGATGGCGGGATTGTGGTTTGGGATATCCAATTTCATGTGAACATATGGAAGCAGTATATTAACAGTGATAAAGAATTGAAAAGAAGGTATTTTTTTTAAATGAAGATGAGATGAGTTTGAAGAATGAGATTGCCCTGAAAAACATTCCACTTAACTGAAAGGTCAGAAAACATGAGAAAAATGATATTTTTTTTCTAGAAAGTTATTTAATAACCATAACTCACATTGATATAGAATTGCAAAATTTTAGAAATTGAAGGGATGCTGGCAGCTGTCTAGTCCAAAGCATATCTCCCAAAGAATTCTCCTCATAATACAACCAACAATTGTTCAATCAGGTCTCTGTTGGGAGTTGTTGTTTAGTGGTTTTTTCAGTCATGTCTGACTCTTTGTGACCCCTTTTTTGGGGGGTTTTATAGGCAAGGATACTGGAGTGGTTTGCCATTTCCTTCTCCAGCTCATTTTACAGATGAAGAAACTGAGCCAAAGAGGGTTAAGTGACTCACTCAGGGTCACACAGCTAGTAAGTGTCTGAGGCCAGATTTGAATTCAGGAAGATGAATCTTCCTGACTCCATGCCTGGTGTTCTATCGCCCTGTGCCACCTAGTTGCCCCAACTTTCTTTGCTTGGAGATAGACCTATAATGAGGAGTTCACTACCCCCTGGAGCAGTCCACCCCACTTGGGGAGAGCATTAAGGATGTCAGAGTAGATAGTGAGCTAGCCCTAGACGTAAGTCTCCCGTTAGATACATACTTTATGCAGCCCTGGGCATGTCACTTAACCTCTGAGGCAAGGTGATAGCCTGCACTGGTAGAGTACCTCCAATGGATGAATTCCCTACACTGAGGAGACACGGGTTTGGGCAAGCACTAGAAGTCAGGGTTGAGAAAGAGGAAGAAGAAATGGTGCTTTTAGAAAATGAATCTGGTGATTCTGTGAAAGATGGAGTAGAAAGAAGAATACGGCAGTTGGAAGCCCAGGTGCTTACTGACATATTTCCTGGGTCTTCTATCTAGAACAACCTGTTTTCAGCACCACTGTATCTATTCACAGAATTAGGATCTATTCCTTTTGAAAGAAATGTTTATATCCAAAAAATGGTAGTATTTCACTCTCTGAAATTTCCAAGGGGAAATGCTCCCCCTATCCCTCAATAGAATAACAACAGCTCACAAAGGTCAAACATTTATATTTGGTTTCCTTGTGGATGCTGGTCTGAGGACCACCAAGTTTATGCAGAGGACACAGAAGGTAGACAGTTTGGGCTAGAAATAAGAACATCATTCTGTCTGTTTGCACTCATTGTCCCTTACTGACATCAAAGAAATTAACAAGCATTTTTATGAAGTCAAAAGGCCATGGTTTCCAACTTGAGCTATAACTTTTAGGACTACATGTGAAAAGTGAATATTTCAGAAAAAAAATTTTTATAACAAAAATGTGATTCTTTTAAAAAATAATGGAACCAGCCACCTGAGAGAGTTTTTATAAAAAATACAGTTTAAAAGGTTGAAACATAGGATTTGAACATTGAAAAGGCTAGATGGTCAAATGATATCTGGAGGTCAATGACTCCCACTTTTCATGATCTCATGAAGCTTAATGACCTCTTGGCAAATTTCTTGCTGTTTTCAATGGGCACAGAAGTGACCAGGGAGCAATTGTGCGTTTGGTCCATGATTTGAAGGCAGAGTACCCCATTGCAGGTGGGCATTAAAAATGTCTTCCTTTTTATTTTGCATTTGGTCTCACGATCTTCATTGATAAATAGTTCTAGAATGGAAACAGAAACAAAAAAAAATCAGAATATTGGAAACAGCAAAACTTGCAGCAAGTAATTTATGATGTAGGCTATTTTAATATTTGAAAGATTTTGTGATTTTGGCATGATGGGAAATTCCCACTTTGATAATTCTCTCTAATGACACCAATTATAACAGTTTATGATTTAACAGCCTGATAAATTTGGGGGCACTATCAGAAACATATGGAGGTTAAATGAATTTTCATGAAGGTGATAAGGTCACAAAACTAATAGATATCAAAGGCTGGATTTGAACCTAGGTCATCCAGATTCTAAGCTCAGCCCTCCATCTCTTATACCACAGAACCTTTACAGATTGCCTTTAATAGGTCATTAGTAGTCAATATGGGCCAGACTATAATTAAAAATTTTAAGTAAATTGGAAGTTGTTAGACTGGATTATGAGACTATTACACTGGGAAACTGGGGAAAAAAGCTCAAGTTTTAGAATTATATAAATATCCTTCTCAACAAAAAAATAATATGCTCAGTTCAAACATGTGTTGAATACCTACTACGTGCAAGGCGCCGTGGAAGGCACAAGGTTGTATAAGACATGGTTTAGGTGCTTACAGTCTAGTAATGAGATCAGAAATATATACAAATATCTATGATACCAAGCAGTCTTTGATAAATGTCAAGTAAGTGGTACAGACTTACATCCTATATAGAGGGAAAGAAGGAAGGAAGGAGGGAAGGATGGAGGCAGAGAAGGAAGAAAGAAAGGAAGGAAGAAAAGGAGGGAGGGAGGGCAAGAATAAGCATTTATATAATGCCTGTTATGTGTCAGACTTGGCTGTGCTAAGCACTTTACAAAATTCTCATTTGATCCTTGCAACAACCCTGGAAGGTAGGTGCTATTATTATCCTCATTTTACAGTTGAGGAAACTGAGGTAGACAGTGGTTAAGTGATTTGCCCAGGATCACACAGCTAGATTTGAACTCAGGTGTTCCCGACTCCAGGACCAGTGCTCTAGACACCTAGCTGCACCTTAAGGGGAGGGAGGGGAGGGAGAGAAGAAGGGAGGAAAGGAAGGAGGGAAGGAAGGAAAAGAAGAATGGAAGAAGAGAGGGAGGGAGGGAGTTATAAGATATGATACAAAGAGGACTAGGCTTAAGAGTCCAAAGCCCTGGGACTAAGTCCAGTCCTGTCATTTGCTAATCCTATGACCTTGGCCAAGTTATTGAAACACTCTTTGTCTTAGTTTCTTTTCCTATAAAATGGGCATAATGATGTCTACCCTTCTTATTTCATACTATTGCGGAGAGTATCAAATTAGATCTTATATGTAAGATGCTTTGTAGTTACAGTGTTATATAAATTCCAACGTCGTTATTTTTATATGGTTCTTATTCAGTGGCAATAGAGACTAGTGTAATGTATCAGGAAAGGGATGGATTCCACCACTCATTGAGAGAATGGAATGGAGGCTGTAAAGACCACGTACCGGCAGAGAATAGAGGAGCACTGCCACGAACAGCAACAATACCAGGAGAATGAGCAAGCCGATAATGACCCATTTGAACCGACGCCACACGATGAATCTCATTGTCTTGCAGGGGTTGGTGAACCAAAGGAAGGAAGTTTCTGGTCGACTATATTTTGACAGAAGCAAAATGACTCACATGAACCCTGAGGGTTAATTAAGTACTTTCATCTCAGAAGGGGAAAGCTACTGTTCAACTAATAACTAATTCTATTCATGGAGTGAAGGTAACATATTCTAATCTTGACAGACACATTACACATGGAAGCTTCCAATGATCCAGGAGACAAATGGGGTTCTGCTTCCTCAAAAAGGTAAAGAAAGGATAGAAGCAAACCAAGCCACTCTCCCTCCTAGCAAATTAATTAGAATGGCAGATAGTTCATTCAATTTGTCAGTTTGTCAACAAGAGTTTTCCAACTCTTAGGCAGGTTGGTATCCCGTAAAGACAATCAGAACAAAGAGAACAGCTTACTTTGGTGGCTCTAGCTTGGGGTTCATATTGGGCTCATCCCTTCCTTTCCCAGCTGGTCTTTCATCAACTTCCTTCTCATTGAGGACTTCCAGAGTCATCTCCACTTTACCCTTCAGTAAATCAAAACAGGGTAAACACAAAACATCAGATGTTCAAAAATATTTCACTGAAGTAGAAAAATATTTTTTCCAAACAATGATTTTTGTTTCTTGTAAAATGATCTCTAGATAAACTTAAATTTTACTCACGAACTTGTGTTAAATTTTCTTGTATTTGGGTTTCTGGACTAGCTCTTTTGTGGGAACTCAACACCTCTCTGCCTCTTGTACTCTTTCTTCTCTACTTTTCTTTTATCTGCTTTTCTTCTCCACACCAAGCATCCCTCTCTTTTCCTTTGTGACTCACCAATGCTTTTTTATTTGTAAAATGTATATGTGTTTTGTCTTTTTAAGGTACAGTCTACTCAGAAGATAGAAGTATAGACCAGACTTAACCAATTCTTTAACTGGGTCTTAGGCCTGGTCTTGTTTCTAACTAGCCATGGAAAAAAAATCACTTAAATCTCTCTGAGTCTCAGTTTCATTATCTATAAAATGAGAGGGTTGGGCATGTTAAAGATCCCTTCTGGCTTTTCTGGCATATGGTATCAATAAAGGAAGCTACCTCACTCAATTTGTGTCTCCAGGATTATGATATTATAATTAATAAGAAGTAATTTTGTTGTTTAGTCGTTTCAGTCATATCTGACACTTCATGACTCTCTTTTTGGGGGATTTTCTTGGCAAAGATACTGGATACCATTTCCTTCCTCAGCTCATTTTACAGATGAGGAAAATGAGGCAAATGGGGTTAAATGACTTGCCCGAGGTCACACAGTTAGTTAAGTGTCTGAGGCTGAATTTGAACTCAGGTCTTCCTGACTCCAGGCCTGATGCTCTATTATACCACCTAGCTGCCTAATAATCAGCAAAATAGCAGCTATATATTTACATACAAAATATACATACATACATAAGTGCATATATACATATGGGATACCATATATATGATTTTGGGGACACCCTATATGTGTGTGAGTGTATCTATGTATGTGTGTGTGTACACATATGATGTTCCAAATAGAATAAGACTATATATAAATACATTAAATTGAATTATGTATATGGAACATCGCGCACATGAGTGTGTGTGTGTGTGTGTGTGTGTGTGTGTGTGTGTGTGTTTATACACTTTTGGAATAGCCTGTAGAACTTTTCTGATGAGTCAGTTCTGTGACTGGAAGTTCTTTGTTTCTTTTTGTGATATATTTCACTGGAGCCACCAGGACATTAGTCAGTCTTTCTCTGATGAGGTCCTGTGACATCGTGCTGTGCTACCTTTAACTCCTAATTCTTTAATCAGTCTAAAAGCTGGCACCAATCTTGTGGCCTTTTATTGCTTTGAGCTCCAAAAGTGTTGGTTCCCCTCAGGTAAATACTTTCTTGTCCTTTGATTCAATATAACTCTGGGTTCCAAACCTCCTTATAAAGGACAGAAACATCAATTATTCCCAACCAAGAAATACTCATACAGTCATCACACGTGTGCCATCTTTTTCTGCATAGCATGGCCACCATCCTTTCATGGACTTCTGTTCAAAGAGTGAGACTGTCTTTGATTTGAGTGGGTTCATTATCTTGTAGTCTGGAATCATGTCCAATTTGCACTTTTCTGATGACTTTGCAGGAATGATTGTGTTATGTAAATCAAGTTCCAGAAAGCCTAGAAACAAATCAAAAAAATGACGAAGAAAAAGAAATTTAAAACGCTTAGCTTTGTTTGCAAATGAACTGCTGAGAGACAGAGACAATCTTAAGAGGACAACGACAAAAGAAGACAATAGAACACTTGTAAATTTCTTGAGTTCTCTATAGATATGATGCAAAATGGGAGGTCTCATTGACTTAGCTGTCTATTAGTCAACTTGTCACATAGAGAAGCATGGTTCTTACATCTCCAGGCATAGAGGCAATGATTTAGGTAGCGGTTGAACTGGTTGACCTCTAACGTCCCTAAGATTTTATGATTCTTTGCTTTATGGGTCTCAGACAAATGAACATCTGCAGACAAAAGCTTTATTGCGTTGAGTGCCCTTGGACTGGGCATGCAGTTTGTGTTGCCCTCAATGGAGAGGTCATTTGTCTGTGTGAGGGCATCTGTGGCTCAGTATACTGACACCCCAAAGAGACACTCAACCGTAAATTCCTCTGAGTATTAGATTAACTTTAAGAATATGTGAATGAATATTAACTACTCCTCCAATTCCTACTAGGAACAAGAGAGCCACAGGCAAAGATGCGTATTTTATACTCTGTGACATGAAATATGCACCTTTGGGCGACACAGTTTTGTGATGATTTCTCTTATGCTTGTTGATCTGTCCATGGTGCCATGTTTCTCTCTTTTATTTTTTATTTTTAATAATAAGAGAAAAGAACAATCACCCTCATTCAGATCTATGGCCCATTTGGCAGTTTATTAAGAGTTTTCCATTTGTAACTATTTTTGAATTTCGTAAAGATAAGAACAAAATGACCAGCTTAGTTTGGTGGGCCCAGTATTCTGTCTCTATGGGATACACTATGGTAGAGTTGGTAGTTCTCTTTGTGATGACTTAACTCAAAACCTCCCCTAACTAGTCTCTTATAGATCTGAGAGACAGTGAGGTGTAGCAGCTAAGGACTACCCTCAGGGTTTAAAAGATCTAGGCCCAAACCCAGACTCTGACAGTACTATGTAGCCATTGGCAAGTTGCTTAAACTCTCAATGCCTCAGCCAACTCAATAAGAATGAATTGCCCTTCTACATCCTTGGAAGAAGTTCCTACCCCAGGATTTTCCTATAATGATAAAATCGTAAATATGGACCAAAATAAAAAGTATCAATAATCCAGAGATTTTTTTTTTTGGTTAGGCAATGGGGTTAAGTGACTTGCCCAGGGTCACACAGCTAGTATGTTATGTGTTTGAGGCCAGATTTGAACTCAGGTCCTGAATCCAGGGCTGGTGCTCTATCCACTGCGCCACCTAGCTGCCCCTAGAGATTTTTATAAACCCTCTGTGAACCTTCTTTCATTTTTCAGCTTGTCTGATCTTTCAGGATTAATATGTTTGCTGCCTGTTTTGATATGTGCTACATAACAGATAATAGATAGAAAATAAATAGATAGTACTACATAATAGAAGCAGATGATAGCTATAATAGAATGTAGTAGATAGAACTCTGGGCTGGAATTGAGAAGACCTGAGTTCAAATCCAGCCTCATACATTTACTGGCTACATGGCCCTAGGCAAGTCACTTAACTTCTATTTGCCTCAGTTTCCTCAGCTGAAAAATGGAGATAATAATAACTCCTACCTTGCAGGGGTAAAAAATGCTTCACACAGTGCCTGGCACATAGTAAGTTTAAATAAATGATTATTCCCTTAACCAAATACATTTTAAAAGATCTATGATTTCATTCATGTGTGTACTCTCCACCAAGCACAATGATCTTGAACCACTGTGGTGAAAATAAAAAAAAAATGTCATCAGTGTTCTGAGGATGATCCTCCAGAATTTAGCAATTTGTGTTGCCCTCAACGGAGAGGTCATTTGTCTGTGTGAGGGCATCTGTGACTCAGTGTACTGACACCCCAAAGAGACACTCAACAGTAAATTCCTCTTCTTAGATGAAAAACTCAAGAGTCTGTAGCACTGTTCTCAAATCCTTTCCTACTTGGTAGTACCTGGCAGAACCTGTTATCCACTGGCATTGCCTTTGAGAAGTCAGGCTGACCTCCATGCTATGAGGAAACACTGGAGAAGCACACGAGTGAAAGCTGAAATGTAGTGCTTCCCCTCAGTTGTGCTGGAAAGGCAGCATGGTGAATTGAAAACATTTGTTAGGCTTTTACCATGGGCAGCTAGGCGGCATAGTGGATAGCGTGCTGGGTCTGGAGTCAAGAAAACCCAAGTTCAAATCTGGGTTCAGACACTTAGTAGATGTGTGACCCTGGGTAAATCACTTAACCCTGTTTGCCTCAGTTTTCTGTAAAAAACAAGCTGGAGAAGGAAATGGCAAACTACTCTGGTAACTTTGCCAAGAAAACCCCACATGAGGTCACAAAGAGTCAAACATGCCAAAATGACTGAACGACTACTATATGCCTAGCACTGTGCTGACTGCTGGGGATACAACTGGAGAAGTGAGACAGCAGTTCCTGTCTTCAAGGAGCCCACATTCTAATAGGAGGAGACAACTTAGAACTCATACCCAAGTAGTCATCTAAAGTAAACTTGTCGTTATCCCATATCTGAATGATGAGTCTGGGAGGAACTCGAAATTCAGTCTGGTCAATACTCCAGAAATGCTCCTAGAGTGAAAACAGAAACAAGCAGGAGTTAAAACCAAGAAATTTAAGTCAATTAATGGGTCATGTATATCTTTAATTTCATCCATTGCCTTATAAAATCATAAGTTCAGAGAGCTATAGTTGGACCTTGGCAGACAGCTGATACAACCTTCTCATTTTACAGATGAGGAAACTGAGGCTCAGAGAGTTGATGTGACTTGTCCAGGGTCACTATCCACAGGTAGTAAATGGCAGATCCAGGATTTGAACCCAGCCTGGGTTAATCCAAAGGCAGGGCGCTTTCTATGGTGCTACACTATTCCTTCTTACCTCCCTTCAAAGTTAATGAGGTATGGGATAATGCTCATCCCATTATGAGAGAGGTGGGCACCATCCTCCCGTCATTCTCTCCTTCTCCCTCTATCAGGTATTCTATGGGATGGCCAGGTTCCTCAGGGAGGCACCCGGCCACTGTGTGACTGTGAGAGGTGGCTCTTGAACTGAAAACCCTCCACTCCAATGCAATCTCCCATTACCTGCCCACCCCTGTTTATTCTTTCTTCCTTCCCCCTCCCCAGTAGAAGGGAATGTTAGGGTACAAACTACAGATTAGGGAGTTAAAGGTTGGTTGGTTGTTGTCCTTTGTACTGGAATGTTAGACCTGGAAGGGTCTTGAGAAGAAGACAGCATGGAGTGGTGGAAAGAGTGCCTGACTTCTAATCAGGAGTCCTGGCTTCAAATCCTGGTTCTGACAGGAGAAAAGAGTCTTACAGAAGTAAAGTAACTTGCGCGAGGGGCACAATATTGGTTTATGTCAGTCCTTCTGAATCCCAGTGTGGGGCTCTTTCCATCACACCACCACAGCTTGGCCTTACTCTAAACTAAAGCATTCATTAGACTCTCCTAGGCCTACTCTAATTCATTTCCCTTTCAGTTGGCTTTATTTTAGTCTAACCCTTGAAGTCATCCTACCCATTCTTGTTATTTCTTCAGGCTTTTCACACCTAGATGAGGTGGAGCATTTTTGTATGAGACAGGGCTAGGTGGCACAATGGATAGAGCACTGGGCCTGGACCTGAATTCAAATCCAGCCTCAGACATTTATTAGCAGGTGTGACCCTGGGCAGGTCACTTAACTTCTGTCTGCCTCAGTTTCCTCAACTGTAAAATGGGCAAAATAGTAGCAATTACCTTGCAGGATTGTTGTGAGGATTAAATGAGATAATATTTGTAAAGCACTTATAAGCATAATGCCTGGCACATAGTAGGCACTTGATAAATGCTTCCTTAGCTCTTGGAGAAGCAGGATTCTTTTCTGTCTGGGTCCCATATCGAGCCCTCAGCTTCCTATTGAAATTCATTTTTTTTCTGTGACCCCATGAATCCCTACTCATCCAATCCCCTTGGATTCTACTCTTTTTTTTTTTAAAAAGTAACATATTGGTTTTTTTCCCCCAATTACATGTAAAGACAATTTTTAACATTCATTTAAAAATTTTTTGATTCCAAATTTCATTCCTCATCTCCTTCTTCCTAGAGATGGTAAGCAATTTGATATAGGGTATATATGTGCAATCATGCAAAATGTATTTCCATATTAGTCATGTTGTTAAAAAAAAGGCACACATCAAAAGAGAAAAAAATGAAAAAAAAATAAAGCAAAAAAAAAGTATGTTTCAATCTGCATTCAGACTCCATCAGTCCTTTCTTTGGAGGTGGATTGCATTTTTCACCATGAGTCCTATGGCATTGTCTTAGATAATTGTATTGCTGAGAATAGCTAAGTCATTCACAGTTCTTCATCATATAACATTGCTGTTACTGTGTACAGTGGTCTCCTGGTTCTGCTCACTTTGCATCAGTTCACAAAGGTGTTTCCAGCTTTTTCAGAAATCAGCTGCTCATCATTTCTTATTGTACAATAGTATTCCATCATAATTACATACTACAACTTGTTCAGCCGTTCCTCATTTGATGGGCATCCCCTCAATTTCTAATTCTTTGTCACCATAAAAAGAACTGCTATAAATATTTTTGTATCAATAGGTCTTTCTCCTCATCCAATCCCCCCATCTTTTTCTTTTTTGCTTTCATGGTGAGGCAATTGGGGTTGAGTGACTTGCCTAGGGTCACACAGCTAGTAAATGTTAAGTGTCTGAGGCTGGATTTGAACTCAGGTCCTCCTAACTCCAAGGCCAGAGCTCTATTTACTGTGCCACCTAACTGCCCCATTCCCTCCCCCCCATCTTTTTTTAAAAATCTCTTTGGGATACTGACCTAGTAGTGGAATTGTTGAATCAAAGAGTATGCATGGTTTTATAATCCTTTGGGTATAGTTACAAATTGCTCTCCAGAATGGCCGAATTAGTTCATAACTTCACCAACAATGCACTAATGTCCCAATTTTCCCACTTCCCTTCCAACATTTATAATTTCCCTTTTTTGTCATAGTAATCAAAGACATAAATGTAAAGTGGTACCTTAGAGTTGTTTTAATTGCATTTTTCTAATCAGTAGTGATTTAGATAATTTTTTTCTTATGGCTCTAGATAGCTTCAATTTCATCTTCTGACTTTTACTCTTACAAATTTGACTCAGTTCTCTATGTATTTGAGAATTAAGGCCTTTATCAGAGATACTTGCTGTAAAGATTGTTTCCCAGCTTTCTGCTTTCCTTCTAATCTTGGTTGCATTTGTGCAAAACCTTTTTAATATGATCAAAGTTACCCGTTCTACATCTCATTATGCTCTCTATCTCTTGTTTGGTCCTAAATTCTTCCCTTCTCCATAGATCTGATAGGTAAACTATTCCTTGCTCTCCTAATTTGCTTATGACATCACCCTTTATGTCTAAACCATTTTGTTTGGTATACAGTGTAAGATGTTGGTCTATACCTAGTTTCTGCTGTATTGTTTTCCAAAATTTCCAGCAGTTTTTGTCAAATAGTGAGTTCTTGTCAAGAAAGCTGATGTCTTTAGGTTTATCAAACACTAGATTACTATGGTCATTTACTATTGTGTCTTATGTACCTAATCTATTCCACTGATCCACCACTCTATTTCTTAACCAGTACCAGATAGTTTTGATGATTACCACTTTATAATACAGTTTGAGATTTGGTACAGCTAGGCCACCTTCCTTCTTTTTTTTTTTTTTTTTAGGTAATTGGGGTTAAGTGACTTGCCCAGGGTCACATAGCTAGTAAGTGTCAAGTGTTTGGTCTGAGGCCAAATTTGAACTCAGGTCCTCCTGACTTCAGGGCAGTGCTCTATCCACTGCGTCATCTAGCTGCCCCCCTTTACTTTTTTTTTCATTAATTCCCTTGATTTCTTGATCTTTTATTCTTCTAGATTAATTTTGTTATTGTTTTTTCTAGCTCTATAAAATAATTTTTTTTGGAAGTCTGATTGGTATGGCACTAGCCTAAGGTAATGTAGGCAGTAAATAGTGGAACTGGGCACTGACAGAACCTAGGTCCCAAACTATTACATAAAAGAAAGGGCTTGGAAGGCAGCTAGGTGGCGCAGTGGATAGAGCACTTGTCCCAAAATCAGGAGGGCCTGAGTTCAAATGTGGCCTCAGACCAAACACTTGACACTTACTAGCTGTGTGACCCTGGGCAGGTCACTTAACCCCAAATTGCCTAAAAATAAAAACAATTAAAAAAAAGGGTTTGGACTAAAGAGTCCATCTTTAAAGTCCCTTACAGATTGAAATCCTATGACCCCATGGTCTCTAAGGTCCTCTCCAGTTCAAAGTTACTTAGATCATAAAGATCATAAAATTGAATGTGACACTCAATTGTGGCATGTTTTCAAACTTACTTTTTTAGAAACAATACAGAGCTGTTCAGCGGGCAGGTATTCAAAAGGGAAAATAAATCTCCAGTTAAAATTTCCTTCACCATCCAGCGACCTGTAATGGACATCTGTCTTCTGCTTATTTTCTTCACTCCCAGGAATCCAGCTGAAAATAATGGACAAAAAGATTATGGGTATTCCAGTAGCTGCTGAGGGACATTGCTGCAAATTTTGGTCATGGTTACAAAATAGGAGAGTGGAATTTGTATACAAAATCAAAACAATTAGTGCATATTTCTCAATTACCTTTCAGGAATTTACTGAACTAGCAGTGAAAAATAGGCAGTGGAGGCAACAGGGTATCCAACAGAAATTTTAACCAGATAAAACAATTTATTTGAAATAAAAAAACATCACATGCTTTAGTCTTTTGTTTAAAAACAAAGACAGTTTTGGATGACAAATGCAAAATGCCATTTATTTTAGATGCATCATTGTTTAATACTTGTAATTTCCCTTCCCATAAAGGTGGCTAAGAAGTAGGATCACGGTTCTGGAGCCAGAAGGGAACTTTTAGTCCAATCCTCTCATTTTCGCAGATGAGAAAACTAAGGCATGGAGAGGTTAGGTGATTTTCCCTGAGCCACAGTTAGTAAATGTCTGATGTGGGATTTCAATGCAACTGACTCCAAGTCAGAGCTCAATCCACTATTCCACTTGGCCATCACTGCTAATAGTTTTAAATGACTGATTAATTATCTCATCAAAGCATTTTATATTTGCTTCTTACCTTTGTGCATGTCTGGACCTCCACCCACTCCCACCCACTGCTGCTGTCATTTTCCCCTTTCTTCAAGGCCTCATTCATAGACCTCCATGAAGTATTCCTTGATAATCTTGAGGCTGGAACTGATCTCTCCTGTATTTAAAATCATATAACTGTATACTGTTTTCATGCACTTAAAGTATTTTAATACTAAAAGTGTCAGAGAGGTGGCCTTGGAATCAGGAAGCCCTGGGTTCAAGTGTTACTTCTAACACACACTACATGTGTGGCCATAGTCAGCAACAAATCAACAAGCATTTATTAAGAGCCTACTATGTGCCAGGCACTATACAAAGAAAGGCAAAAGACAGTCCCTGCTTTGGAGGAGCTTACAGACTAATAGGCTAGTCATTTAATCTGAGTACCCCCAGGTAATTCTCTGGGACTATAAATTCCAGATGATATGCCATTTTCTTCAGTGGAAGGAGTTTCCACAGCCCATTAAATGATAGGTCTCCTCTGCTTCCCAAATTCTAAATCATATTTTTCTGTACAGAAGCTCTATCTACCTTTGTCCCAACACCCAAGATTGCCAGTTTTTTGACAAAAAGGATCATATCTTATTTATCACTGGATCTTCCCTAAAGTCTAGCACAGCAGTCAGTCAATAAATATTTATTAAGCACTTGCTATGGGCCAGGCATGGTGCTGAGTGTTGGGGATACAAATATTTAAAAAGATAGATAGTTATTGCCCTCAAGGAGCTTACATTCTAATGGAGGAAGACAAAATATAAAAGGAAGCTAAAAGATGGGGGAAAGGGAAGGTACTGACGTAGGGGACATGGTTGAGTGCAGCCAGGTGAGAAATGAACACTGACCGTAGTGAAGGCCTTGTAAGTGTTGCTGAATGAATGAGTGAATGCATTTCCCCTGTTACACTTTAAACAAACAGGCCAAAGTAAATGAATCCATACTTTGATTTTTCCTTTTTATAATTTCCTGATGATCAAACTGGTGGAACCAGCAAAAAAAAAATACATTTTAGAACAAGTCAGCTTTTTATTTTCCTTTCTGTGACTTTTTAGGTCATGCCATTTGAACATTCACAATACTGACAAAACATTAATAGTATATCACAGCCACATAAAGTGGCTAGGAAGCCCATTTGTTAAGTGTATTTCTTTTTTAACTAGACAATTAGCCAGTTTACAATATTTGTCCAAGAGTAGATATAACTTCCATGGGCAGGAAAGGAATAAATCCATGAATTTTCTTTTTGTTAACAATTAGCACAAACAAATATATATGTTCGCTTAAGTGATTGGCTCTTGTCTTCATGCTACTAGGCTATTAACAAATGAAATCATGTTTCCAGGTTATAAATAAAATGAACAAATCTTACATTTCATGCCAGGGATCAGAGCTCAGTCAATAATTTAATCAGGAAATAGCTCTTAACAAAGCATAAAACAGAGCATTAGCCAACTTACAGATTTGCTCCTTCTTCTCTGCTGTGCTCATTAGCTTGATAACATGTGTATAAAGAAGACAAGGTAAGAAGTGCTCTTACCCATGAACATAAGTATATCTATTCAAGTTTGCATAAAGGAAAATTTGAGAAATTCACTTAAAGGCAAAAACAAAAACAAACCCTATGTTCAAATGAGATCCAAACACAACAAACCACAGATTAAACACACTCACTAAATATATTGAAAATAAGTGGAAAAGCCACCAAATAACAGAAAGATGAAACATGTTTAGGATCTTACAGTGCTGTAAGTTCTTGGTCATAAATATGACCTGGGTTTTATATTCTCTTTTATCTCTCCTGTCCATTTATTTTGCCTCTAATTACAAAAACAATGGAGGCAGTATAGTCAGATGTAGAGTGTTGGAATTGCCATCAGAAGGACTTGGGTTCAAATCCCTCCACAGCCATTGTATATCCCTCCACTGTATATGACCACTGGCAAGTCACTTGACCTTTCTAAGCCTCAAGCAACTCTCTAAGAATTGGCTACCAGGTTATAGAAGGGTTGAGATCTGCAGGGCGGTTCTCTTTTAGTAGGCATTGTCTTAAAGCAGTCGGCTTGATGGTGCAATGGATAGAGCTCTGGTCCTGGAGTTGGGAATATCTGAGCTTCAAATCTAGCCTCAGACATTGTGTAGCTGTGTGACCCTGGTTTCGGTGTTGTTGTTCAGTCGTTTTTCAGTTGTGTCTGACTCTTCGTGACCCCTTTTGGGGTTTTCTTAGCAAAGATACAGGAGTGGTTTGTCATTTTCTTTCCAGCTGATTTTACAGATGAGGAAACTGAGGCAAACAGGGTTAAGTGACTTGCCCAGGGTCACATATTTGTACTCCAGACCCAGAACTCTATCCACTGTACCACCTAGCTGCCCACAACATCAAGCTGTGTGACCCTGGGCAAGTCACTTAACCTCTGTCTGCCTCAGTTTCCTCAAACTATAAAATGAGGATAATAATAACACCTACCTCCCAGGGTTGTGTGAGGATCAAATGAGATAATATTTGTAAATTAGCACAGTGCCTGGCACAATGTAGGTACTTAATAAATGCTTATTCCCTTCCCTTATTTCCTCCCTTAAGGGAGGAAGCATGTCACTTATATCTTTAAAAAGTTTTCAAAGAGATTTCCAGACCACTTACCCTTTCACATAGATGTCGCTCATTTCTTCTCCTGTGATACTTTTCTCATCCAGAATGACATCTTTAGTGTTCCAAATGATCACACGCAAGACATACCTGAGAGGAAAACATTTTAAAGGAATTTTCTCATTTGTCTTTTGTTGGACACCCACAGCCTTCAAGTAACCTAAAGTTGACTAGGAATTACTTACTTCTTGGCTTTCCGGGCAGTGATATTGAAAGGAGGACCTGGGGGCCCCAAACTTTTGGGGAAAACATCCACCCACATCTGAAGTTTCCCCTGTATCATTCAAAAGGGGAAAAATTATTTGGTGTTATGACTTTTTTGTTTTATTTTTAAAAAATCACAGAAGGTCTGGTCAGCACAATTTTTTTTTTTATATTACTGGGGCCAAACTCTTTCTTTGGGCCTCAGAGTTGTTTTTCTGCAAAGGATGTTTTAGAATGGAACAAAAGAGCAAACAAACGACTGCAATCATTGACCCAATATTGCCCTCATGCTACCACCCATCTTTGGCTTCAGTTCTAGGGCATCAACATGTCATATCTGCCTATCTGCTTCCCACCCAGAATCCTCTCTGCTCAACAGGATACAAAGCCAACCATGTGATCACAGATTTACCATTACTATGGATGTTATGGAAACACTCTCTGTACCTGTGAAATATTTGGCTGGAAGGTGCTGTACAAAGTCCTTGTTTCCACATGCTCAGGCACTTGTCCCTGAGTCCGAAGGACGTATAGAGCGAGGCGCTCCTCTGGGGGCCCCAGGTGTTGGTGCAGATTTTTGTTGACCTCTGTAATTGAGACTGCCATCAAAATAGAGCAAACCAAAGCTGTCCAAGAAGCTTTCATTGCCATCTCAACAAGCAGTTCGAGTTAATTAGCATTGAACTTTAAAAATCATGAGGCAGTTGGCACTTAAGAACCTTTAACTTAGAAAAGATTGACAAACATGCTAAAAGCCTCTGCTCCTTCCTAAGCATAATTGTGAACTGCTCACCAGAAGATAACTTGTTCACAAAAATGGTCCAAACCATCTCAAGAGGGAGAGGCCAGAGCTTTTCCCCAGGGCACCAACACCTTAGAAGGGAGTCACTCTCCTCATGTTAGGGACACCATTTCTAGGGTTCTGTTACTGTTGCATCGTTCTCCTAGGGCCCATTCAACCCCACTACCATATCCCCTATGTACTTCATCACCTTGGGGTTTAGGGTTCAGGGGATAGTGACTATGCTGAAAGGGTTAAGACCAGAATCTCTGGAAGAAATGTTTCCCCTTCTCCTGTAATCCTAGGGACTCATTCTATGCCATAGCAAGGGATGCCTGTGATATTCCTCCCACTCAAAGAGAGGATGTCTGGAGTTTCTGTTTCCCACCTTAAAGGGCAATTTCCTAAGAAATGTCCATCTTTCTCCCTCACCCACAGGGCTTTGTATCTAAAAGTCTGAACCACTCCCTCCAATAAATTTATTCTGGGCACTGGAATTCCTAATTACAGCTCAGGAATTGTTTCTTGTGAATCTTTGGGGTTTTCAGCACTCAGCCAGGTGTGAAATACACTGATAATTCAAGCTCAGCCCACAACAATGGTTCCCTGAGCCGCTAAGATGATGAAAAGGTATGAAGGGAAGAAAATTGCCCTATTAGATTGTAATCACATTGTAATCGCTAAGCTAGTGAGGAGTGGAACTATAAATATGAAGAGGCAGGGACAGAAACCTAAAAAGATCTAAGCAAAAAAACTAAAATGTTAAAAAATAAGACAATATGCCATACACTCCATTTTGAAGTTTTATAGTATGATACCATGTTATAATAATATCGTTTTTGTTGCGTGGAATCATACAACCATAAATCAGACCACATTCCTGCCAAAATGGCCATAGAGTCAGATTCTGATATAACATGGTTAGCTTGTGATATGATAGTGTTCCAGTCCTTCAAGAAAACATTAGCAATAGCCCACTCTGTTGGGTAAACAAGATGCCACAGCATCAAACTCACCGAATTCTTCCAAGCTGTACTCTCGCCCTCCATATCGAAGCCTGTGTCCATCTTCAGAAAGAATAGGGGGTGGAAAGCCTTTATACTTGGCTACGCTGCTTAACAACTGTGTCGGTCTTAGTTGATCACGCCAAGTATTGACTCCAGAACTGTTGAACAACACAATCCATCCAAGGATGAACTTCTAATACACAGGCTTTCTTTAAACTTACCAACACTTATGTATCTGCTATGACAGTAATAAATATTAGCATTTATATAGTTTTTTAGCACTTGCTTTACAAATGTTATTGCATTTGATCCTCACAGTAACCTCAGGAGATAGGTGCTATTATCATTCCCATTTGTAAATTAGGAAACTGAGGCTGATAAAGATTGTGACCATCGTATCATACAGTAAAGTGCCTGAGGCAAGGTTTTAACCCAGGACTTACTGACTTCAGATCCATCATTACATCCAATTCATCACCTAGCTGCCTCCATAGTTGAGCAGTGAGACCCGTTTATACATGAAAGCTGTGAAGAAGGTGGACTACATAATTACATGAAGGATCTGTGGTGTGGGAACTCTACTTAACCTTCCCAAAGACCATAACATATCCATAACTGAGTAGATAGGACTTAAATGGTTGAGAAGCTAGTCACTTGCCCATAGACTGACAGTTAGTAAGTGTCCAAGACAAGAGATGACCCTAAGTCCAACACCATATCAACTATACCATGCTGTGTCTCAAGAACCTAAAATATGTATTGCAACTTGGAAGTCATTCTGTAATTCTTCAGCCTCCAATGAAGATTTCAAAAAATTCTTTTGTTCAGATTAAAAGAGAAGATTCTTTCCTTACTATATTAAAAATTCACCAGCTTTCACAAGCTGTAAGTTTTGAGTCTAGACTTACTGAGGTACTTAATGATTGAAAGTGATGTATATTTGGAGCTAAGATACCAGACATCCCACCTCAACCATGCCATGGCTTAGGGAAGTGTTGTAGGACTATTGTAAATTTTTTTTGGTAAAAACGTCCTTTACAAAACAAAAAAATTGTACTTCATGGTTTATGAAACTTACGTGCAATACTGCTCTGCTATGCCACAATTGGACCCAAATCGGGAAAGGAAGCGATTTTCCAGATCAATAATAGTTTCTCCTACTTTTTCATCTCGAGTAAGAGTGTCATAATCATAGACAGAAATTTTCAGGTCTTTTTCTTGAGGTAAGAAACAGCTCAGCTCATACATCCTAAAAGAGCAAACGTATGATCAATATTTGCCTATCGGGCATTTAGTAGAATACTTAGTCATTAAACATTTATTAAGCACTTGCTATGTGCCAGGCATTGTGCTAAACAATAGGGATACAAAGAAAGGCAAAAAGACAGTTCCTGCCCTCAAGGAACCCACAGTTTAATGGGTTTGGGCTTAGCATCCTACAGAACAAAAGCAGAGCTAAACTTACATAGAGACTGATAGAGAATGCTAAATCTAAAATATTATTGTATTAATCCACCAATAGTATAGCACAAAGTGGAACAGAGTCAGCTAGAAGCAGGATATAGCAGTCCCCAAACTTAAAGAAATTTTACATTACCTTCCAAAAATTGGGTTGAGTGTATTTGGAATGTAATGGTCTCGATCTTCAATAACTTTTTTACTCAGGGATATTTTTATATAAGGGTCACACTGTTGGGAAAATAAATGAGATATTATTGCATGCTATTTTATCTTAATTTTAGTGGTATACGCAGCTGTTCTTACTATCTACATAACACTAAAAGAGCTGATTAAAAATGAGAAATAATCAACTGGTTGTTTTGTCTGTACAATATTCAAAAAAAGATTTGACTGATATTTTGGCTGAATTAATGTCTTGGGACCATGCGGAAATACTCCCCATGGGTTATTCCTTTATTGTTAAAGGAGCTCTGGGTGGTGGAAAGGGCACTAGACTGGGTAAAGAGACCTGAGTACTAGTTCCTGCTCAGTCTCTAATCAATCATATGATTGTAAGTAAACTGTCCAATCTCCCTGGGTTCCAGTTTCCTCATCTCTAAAATAAGGGGGTTAGACTACATGGAGTCATAACCAGGGTAGGACAACCAGGAGTTCAGAGGCATTAAAGTAGGGGAGGGAGGAGATCGTGTTCCCTCCCCTCGGTGATCCAGAACCTAGCATCCCCATACCCCTGCTACCTCACCCAGCCTCTCTCCAAGGGCTCAGCTGTTACGGCTGTGCCTATGAAAGACATCCTAGCTATGGCTCTGGATAGGTTGAGTTCAAAGACCCCTTCTAGCTCAGATCTTGTATGCTTTTAGAACTAACTTTGTTGTGTAAAAATGATGCTGCTCTAGTACCTTTCTTCTTAGGAAATAACAGATGCCAGGAAAGAAAAGACAAACTATTTTATTAAACAGTTACTGTATCAAACCACGAGTAACTCTTCTATATCCAAGATGACTTCTTGATTTGTTCAAAACAAAAGTCTCACCAGGCCATTGTTATCCTGAGGCTGGAGATCTAGTCCTCGAATGATATAAATCCTCACTATGCATTCCTGTGGGATACTGTCGGGTAATTCCCGGAACTGCCTGGGAGGAGTAGGCACGCTTGGATCGTCCGACAATGGATAGATTCTAAAGGAGCCCTGGAAAACACACACACACACACACACACACACAGAGAAACAGAAGACCTACAGTTAGCAATGCAACTTGCACGATATTTGGGCCACGCTCTTCATCTCCTGAGGAAGTCTTGAGGTTGAAGTCATGATTGAGTATATAGATATAGCCGCCTTTGGTAGGGATCATCTTTTAGGGTGTAATCAATAGTTGCTGTATGTCATATACTTACATTTGGGAGGAAAGGGGGGTACTGGATCTATCATTTCATTCTGCAGGGACCTCTCAATGAGGAAACTTCCCAGACGCCACGAGATTTGTCTTTGTTCTGCAATTTATAGTCTAAGAGAGTTGCTTGGGCATTGAGGGGTTGAATAAGGAACTCACCCAGGAGTAGGTCACATAGCCAGTATATATCAGACACATGACTTGGGCTGCATAATCTCCCTTATATGTACTTAAACAGGAAGGGTTTATGATTATTACTATTTTCTTATTGAAGCAGCTAGGTGGTACAGTAGATAAAGCCCTGGAGTCATCATGGTCTTATGATCTAGAGATTATGGTTGGGAAAGCGCTATCACCCTAAATTCACCTTGGAATCAGGAAGGAAAAATAATAGTTGTCCTAGTTGAAAGCATGATGGGAAAGCCAGTAAAAGGCCACCCACCTCAAGATGAAAAAGGATTATTAATTCACAGATATGGAAAGGAAGGATAAACAAAAAGAATGGAAGGGAACATAGTGGGAGTAATTAATATACTGTTTAAGATATTTTGAAAATTGAAATTACTTTTAAAAATTTAAATAACTATAGATGGATGCTTTTGTTGTTTAAAGTGCATAAAATAACTTTTTTTAAATGTCACTTATGCTAAAGTTGCTCTTTTCAATATCCTTTGCTCAGATCCAGAATTTAGTTCTGGTTCAAAGCCATCTGTCAGCCCAAGCACTTAAATATCTTACTGCAAAGTCACTGGCGGTGACCCAATCAAACTTGTGAAAAGCCTTCTAAAATTGTAGATTTTATTTAGCTGCCAGTACACCTAGTTCAGACAAGGGTCAGTTACCAAACCATAAAATGGCCTGACAACTCTACACAAACAACACATTAGCTACAGAAGCACTTAGGTGGCCCAAAGCATGTAAGGGTACTTTCTTCTGCATCTAAAAGGAAAAGGAGAAGCCTTGAAATCAGCATTGTGCCCAAAGAGGATCAGTTCAGCTGTTCTGCTTACCTTAAACTCTCCCACCACGGAAGGATCATCATTCTCATCAGACTTCCCTCTGTACAGCTTAAAGGTATCTGAGAAGTCTGTCAGACCCTTAAACTCTGGTACATTCTCTAGTTCACAATTATATATCTGAAAATTAATCAACAGTTAATCGTTTGTTAAAAGAGAACCATAGTGATCCATAGGTCTTGTGTCTAAATATTTAGACACTATTTTGTCTAAATAGTGCCCTGCAAGGTTTTAGAAGAATGGGGCCCACCATACTCTGGGATCCCCACTCTCAAGCATCCTCAAACCAGCACACTAACACACTCATTCCCCCACAACTCCGATTGCCTATTAAACACACCTACTTTGACGTCCCATATTGATCCTTGCTTAAAATGTCCAAAATGCAATTCATCATCTTCCTATTGTCTCTGTTCCCACTTTCTGACTTCGCTATTTCTGTCAACGATGCCACCATTCACCACAGACACTGACTCTGATGCCACAGACATTCAGACTCTGTTGATTGGTCCAGCTCAGGGTCCATTCTGGATCAACACCTATAGCCAGACTCATGGATGTTCTTTTTGATTTTGATGGGGCCACATACCCATTTCTGTTTGACCAAGGCATGACCCTTCTTTCCTTCCTCAATCTAAGGCTGTCTGCAGGAGTCCTCTTCAAGTTACCTTAAGTCTGGCATATCCCTTCTGAATGTACTGTCCACATTTTTCAGGTTCTCCAATGGAAGCATAAAATTTGCTCCACCAGTCGACAACTTCTTCCTCCTAAACATAATCCCCACAAAGTGGAAAGGTTTGAATGGTAGTTCAGATTTCTAATCTATGCACTTATTCTTTTAGGGGGCAGCCTGGATTCAGGAGGACCTGAGTTCAAATCTGACCTCAGAAGCTTGACACTCATTGGCATTGTGACCCTGAGTAAGTCACTTAATTCCAATTGCCTCACAAATACAAACAAAACATATTCTATAAATATATGAATAGACTGAGATTGTCAGAATGGAAATTCCTGCCACTGATGTGGATCAAAACATGTATATCACTTAATAATATCAGACTTTATATAGTGCTTTAAAAATTTCAGTGATTTATATACATCATCTCATTTGACCCTCACAACAATCCTGTGAAGTAGGTGGTATTATTATCCCCATTTTATAGATGAAGAAACTGAGGCTCAGAGGGTTGGGATTTATCCATAGTCACATAGCTAATAAGTGTCAAAGGCAGAATTTGAACCCAGATCTTCCTAACTCCAAACCCACACCATCTTGTACACATCATAATTGGGCATTTTTAAACTTGCAGTTTCAGTAAAAAAAAAAAAAAAAAAAAAAAAAAAAGGTCATTTAGGATATGCCTACACGTGTTGTGGCTGAATCATTAAAGGGACTTCTAACTATGGGTCAGGTAGTCAGTGTACTACTGAGCAATTTTTGTGCCCCCAATACCCACTCAA
The DNA here is from genome assembly GCF_900497805.2 of Vombatus ursinus. Lineage (NCBI taxonomy): Eukaryota > Metazoa > Chordata > Mammalia > Diprotodontia > Vombatidae > Vombatus > Vombatus ursinus. The sequence goes on from NW_020954611.1 coordinate 9,831,624, forward strand.
CTGTCTTGTAACTGATTGGATCACATCCTACAGGTGCCACCATGTTTGTTTGTTTTTCTAATTTTTCATCCTATTGATTTGATGTTTCATAGGGTCAGATACTTAGAACTAGAATAAATATATTAATTCAAACACAAAGCTCAACATTGGTTCTAGAGAATGGGATAAAAAATGTCCCTCTTCTTAGTAGATGGAGGAAGTACCCAGGTGAGGAATATCATCTACCGTCAGATGTGGTTGCTTTTTTAAGAGGCATTTTTTTTTGTTGTCATGGAGACATATCAAAAAATGACTATGTTTAGAGTTCATGTCTTTCAAAATTATGGTGGTTTTTTATTTTGTTTTGTTTTACAATGGCAGTATTATTATATGAATTGTTCTGGTTATGCCACCCATCTCCTGTTGGGGAGGTGACGGACTAAACGTGCAGCATGTTTTGGACAGGGCCAGTGAGGGCATTTGTTTTGCTTGATTGTGAATATTTATTATAAAGATTGTGTTTCTGTTTTTCTTTTTCCCCAGTGCAGAGGAAGAGAAAATAAATGCTTGTTAATTAAAAAAAAATTTAATTGGAAAAGAAATGACTGTAATTTTTAAAAAAGGTATAAAAATAAATGTAAACAACAACCAAAAAAAAAAGGATAGCTCCCCAATGGATTGACCCATCGCTTAATTTCACCTTTTGAGGGAAGTACCACATGGAGTGATATTGCTGAGTCCAATTTGCCCCTCAGCATCTGTGCTTGTTGGGAAATAACAAGAACAGAGAGCCCAGGACAAAGGGTTTCCATTTGTGTGTGGTCCATGACCTGCATGACCCAGTCCTTGATTTAAAAGTTCTTCCATCACATACCAACTACAAACAGACACTAGATGACTGAAAAATACAGCTGAGGTGTATGGGAATTACCTTTTCAGCTAGCTGATCACAGACACGTGTGCAACAGCAGGAGAGCGACCCACACAAATGACATGAGGATGAAGATACGTAGAGGGTTGGATTAAAAAAAAAAAGTAAACATTTACTTGTCATTCGGGGTTTACCATTCCCAACATATCTGAGCAGATGCTTTTGAATCATTTAGCCCTAGATGATCTCAGAATGTAGCACCTTATTTTCTGCCACTCTAGAAATTACACCAGAATTATTCCCATAGTGAAATGAAAAGTTTATAGGAATCTCTGTCAATTTTTAATAGAGTTACACAGTGTTAAAGCATCTGACCAGACAATGTTCATATAATGAAAGAAAAAAGATTAGTTCAGGCCTCTTTTTACTCTGACCCAATCCCCAACCCTTTGATTGAGTTTGGTTACTAAAGGATTTTACTACAAGAGTCTATTCTTTGCTTTTTCAAACACTCTCCTGCATTTTTGCTGATCCAAGACTGACTGACTGCCTTGACTTCCTTGTCTGCTGTTTTTGTCTGTTTTCTGTTTGCTTTTGCCTCTCTCCTCATTCTCATGCTATCTCACAGGGGTATTTTTTGATCTTGAATAGAGGTTCAAATTTTCAGGAAGCTGCTAACCCTGGCAGGTTTTTTTCCCCCTATGGCCACATTCCTCCATTTTCCCTCCTAAGAATGGAATCCTCTTCACTGAGCACATGTGGGAGTTGAGAAACAGGATACCTGGGATGCTGTGCCTGGGTTCTGCTCTTTGCAAACAGTGCAGCAATGGCACTAAGTCTTTTGAGGAACAGGATGGAGAAAAGTCTCCCCCTCCCCACCCCCGGAATCTCAACTTCAGATTAAGTTCTGATGCTAAGGGAGAAAAGTTCCAGGTTCCACTTGCCATTGATCAAGCCATCGCACAGAACATGTATTTTTGCTATGGGCATCTTTTCAGACTCCCCTGGGTTTAGTTTTCAAATTTTGTTTTGCTCAGCACCATAGCAAAAATAGAAAGGAAGGAAGAAAAGAAGAAAGGAAGTGAAGAAGGGAGGGGGGGGAAAGGGAGGAAAGAAAGAAAACAAGGAAGGAAGAAAAGAAGGGAAAGAGACAGGGAGGGAGAGAATGAAGGACAGAAATAAGGAATGAAGGAAGGAATATTGATAGAGAAATGATAAAAATATTTTTAGAAAATGTATAGAAGTCATATTTGCAATTAAATCACGATAGATTTTGGAGAAAAAGATTGTTTTCTCTGGACTTCCATTCTGAGCAGTTTCACTAAATGCTGTTTATCATTAGTTTATTGATATTGTTCACAATTACTTTTCCACAGTACAAATCCATATTTTAATGTAAACATTGAAAAAACACTATCCCAAATTATTCTTGTTGCTTTTGAGTACTAGTATCCACTCATTTTCTTAAGCCACATGTGAGCAATATTGGACACCAGCTTATGTACAACAGTGAGGTAAGTGCGTAGTTTGACCATAGCCAATCATATATCTGTGGAAAGAATAAGAGTGTTGCAAGAAATAGGAGCTTCCCTTATCCATGATCACCAACCATATTTATTTAAAAAGCATCTTTTAGCACAAAATCTCCCCACAGGAAAACCCCTCCAAAGGAGAATTAGAGCCTTAGCCCAAGGCCCCATCTGTCCCAGTCAGCTTCATGCATTTTCTTAGCATACATACATGCACTGTTCTCGGAGAAGTCATTTTGCTGATTGCTGTGGACAGGCTGCTTAAGCACTAGAAATGGGAAGGTAGTAATTGAATCTTCCATATTGAAGTCCTATTGGATCATTGGACTGGCACTTTGGAAGCCCAGTTCTCTGAAAGACTCAATTCCTCTTCCCACCCCACCCTCAACCTATTTTTTTTTTTTATGTCAATTCAGAGCCTACCAGACTGATGAGCTCAATCACTGGTTTCAAATCTGTGGGTTGTGAAGGAGGGGTTGAAGCTTCTTCTACTTACCCAGAGCCCAAAGGCAGACTGTGGTCCTCTTGGACCTACGAAGTTTGTCTCAACCTAATCCACTCAATATATCTATACTGATTTCATCTGAATTGAATATGTGGTCATATAAGCCAACAGGACATCAGCCTACCAGACTGATACTTCCAAGCTTCATTAAGTTCATTTGACTGTGAGCAGACATTTTGTGAGATGAGATATTTATAGCTACCATCTTGTGAAGGTGAGAGCTAAAAGAGACCCTACAGGTCATCTGTTTAACTAGTTAACTAGTTAAATTCCTTCCATTTTACAGGTGAGCAAACTAAGACCCAGAGCGGTTAAATGATTTGCCTAAAGTCACATAGCAAATTAGTGGTAAAGCTGGGATTAAGAACCTCTCGCCCGAAATCAATGTAGTAATTGTTATTTTTAAACGGTTATGATTTTTTTTTTTTAAAGATGGCTTCTCACAACTGTTGCTTTCTGGTTCATCAAAACTGCCATTTCCTCAGCACATCTCAGGCAGATGTTAGAGAAGCAGCCTGATTAAACTAATTCACACTAAGGTGTGAATAACTGATGGCTTCCCCAACACTAGCCCTCCCGAATTTATAACACTATAAATTCTATTCATTCTCCAGGGCCAGTCACATAGTAGATGCTTAACAAATGTTTGTCACTTGATTGATTGATACATACTCAATTTTTATAGTTTGTTGACCCACTAACCTGGTCAATCCACTCACAACTGAAAAAAAAATTAGAGGGAACATCGATGGGGATATGTCTTATAGTTCTTTTGAGCCCCTTATAGGCCTGGCCACAAGAGCATTTGATAAGTACTTGGTTGACAACGGAGGAGACAAGACTGATGAATCATAGCCATGGCAGAAGACTCAAGACAATCTTCTCCACTCTTGTGATAAAATGCTCTGTAATAAGGGTAATAATAAGGGTAGTAAGACTGTAGGACTGTTCCCTCATGGCTCCAGCTGCCCTGGAATATTTGGGGGATACACTGTACCCTGAGAGTTCAGCTTTTGTCCGAAAAGATGACTGACTTGCCCTTTCCTCTGGTGGTTCTGTAGAATGTCTAGTTGGGGATCAAATTAATGTAGTATAAGACTAAGTCTATTCTGGTTAGGTTGCCAAAATACTTTAGATAGGAAAACTCTGTGTGTGTGTGTGTGTGTGTGTGTGTGTGTGTGTGTGTGTAGGTACTCTATACATGTTTAGAATGCTTGTTCAAATCTGTTCTCAAATGCACGTTTTTAATACTTTTTTGAAATGTGAATTTTTTCCTGATCCATATATTAAGATACAATATGCTATTTTTGTTTATTATAGATGAGACCTTTTCTCCCAGAACATTTCTTCACAGCAAAGACAATTTTTTGCCTTGTATTTTCTGGGCAGAAACATAATCTGAGTTTTGCTTTTCTTTTTCAGTCTTTCAGAACTAGTAGAAATGATTTTGGCCAGGCCAAGAAAATAACACACTAGAGTCTTGTTTTAACGTTTTCTCCTCATCGTTTCACTTGAAAACCTTGGTGAATTTTATAGTCCAGGATGACTTTGTTGTTGTTATTGTTCAGTTATTTCAGTTGGGTTCAACTCTCTGTGATCCCATTTGGGTTTTCGTGGCAAAAATACTGGAGTGGTTTGCCATTTCCTTCTCCAGTTCATTTTATGGATGAGGAAATGGAGGCAAACAGGGTGAAGTGACTTTCCCAGGACCACCAAGCTAGTAAGTGTCTGAGGCCAGATTTGAACTCAAGAAAATGAATCTTTCTGACTCCAGGCCCAGCACTCTATCCACTGAGTCAACTAGCTGCCCCTCAGTATGATTACAAATCACCAAATATAGTAATTTTTAAAAAGAGCGGTTGCCTCACAGATACAAAACAATTTTGGCATGCAGCACAGTTATCAGCATAATTTTTCCTTGTTAAATGTTTTTTTTTTTTCATGCAGCAAATTATCTAGTAGACCAGGGATTGGCAAATTATGCCTATGGGCCCGATTCTTTCCTCATGTTTTTGTGCAGACATTGAGTTAAGAATGGATTTTACCTTTTTAAATACAATAAAAACTTCATTTAAAAATATCAAACCCATTCTTAGCTTACCTCAGTACAGTTTACCAACTCCTATCATAGACCATTAGAAGGAACTGAAAAAGTTTTCTCTCTTGACCCTCTGCTTGATTCATGAATCCCTTCTCAATCATTCAAACTCAATTTAACAACTCAACAGGGTGACCAGCTTCTGCTCCAACATCCCTAGCAATGACAAGCTCACGACTTTTTGAAGCTGTCTATTAAGGTTGTTTATCCAATATTAACAACACATCTGGTTAAAAATTTTTTGCTCTTATATTCACTCAAGACTTTTTTGTTTAACTTACATGATGCTCAAAAAACTGGTTTCATTTTTCACAAGTGTGATCAACTGCCTGTTTGCCTGACGACCAACTCTTCTGGCATCGATCAGGCAAAACCTAATCATAAAATGCCCAATTCTGATGCTTACCTTAGTTGGGAGCAATGGCTTGGTGTCTTCTACTTCAATAATCACATCCCGGTGAGGTGGTGCAGACAAAATAGAAGCTGAAAAACAATTTGCGTTGTAGAGATAGGATCAATAGCAGTCCACAGACTAAAAAGCATGATGGGCAGAGAGGGAGAGGAGAGGGGAGGATGGTTTGGAAGATGCCATCCTGTGGAAACTGAAAAGATACTGCTGCTCTCAGGAGAAATGGGGAAATCTGGCAGCAAGGACATGGTGTCTGTAATACTGCAGTAAATATGTGTTTGGGTATGAGTTTTTTTGACGCCAAGCCACTGTTAAATTTGAACTCTACAAGTATATTCGGAGCTCCATTTCCTCCCCTGACTGGGCTTCCCAGAGGCTTCTCTCCCATTCATTTGCTTCTTCACTCGCACAATTCTCATCTCAGATCTTTTTGCCTATCTTATGAGCCCACAATAAAGCATTAAGAATGGTTCCAATTGTAGCCATGATTTAATGGCATCAGAAACAAATGACAAATAATTTTAGGTCTTACTGACATTTCATAAAGCACTTCCTGGCTGGAAAAGATGTTTTATTAGGAAAATCTGGCTTGGAAAGCACATTTATTATTCTGCCATCTGTTTGATTTGTTTCTATAAACAGGAGATGCTTCATCAGATCTTCATAATCATAAGCTCCTTGAGGCCAGGGATAATTTTGCTTTTGTCTCTGTAGTCTTAGCAGCTGGCATGTAGTAAGCACTTAATAAATGCTTGTCAGATGAATTAATTAGAAGAATAGCTGATATTTATAGAGCTATCATGCTTCTTGAATGCTACCTTATTTGAGCCTTACAACCATTTAAGATAAATACTGAAGGTATTACTATCCCCATTTGACAAATGAGTAAACTAGTATTAGCTAGTATTTACATAGTGCTTTAAGGTTTGTAAAGCACTTTATAGTGTCACATTTCATCTTCACAAAAACCCTGGGAGATAGCTATTATTATTTTCCCCATTTTATAATTGAGGAAACAGAGGCAGTCAGAAGTTAAGTGACTAGCACAGGGTCACACCACTAGTAAGTGTGAGAGGCTGGATTTGAACTCAGTTCTTCCTGACTCTAGGTCCAGTGCTCTGTGCATTCATGGTGCCACCTAGCTGTTTAAGTATTCAAAGGTAGCAGGTGGCTTGTCCACAGTCCCACAGTTAATAAGTGTCAAAGAAAGACTCTGAACTTCAAGTGCAACAATTCTTTCTACTGTGTCCTACACGCTGCCTCCCATAGAACAAGGTCCCCTCGAGGTACAGAATCAAGTTTCTTCCAGGCACAAAATCCTATACCTTATTACTTCAATGGTGTCATGATCCCATTGCTCTAAGCATTCTCTCCATCAGTTTGCAATTCTCCTTTCTTTAGAAAAGAGCGGAAGCAATTAGAGGCAAAGTTGTCTAGAAGAAGACCTCTGACCCCCTGCTACTGACAAGCTGTGTGATTACATACAAATCAATTAGCTTCTACATGCTTCCCCATCCATGAGACGGGAGAGCAATGCTTTCTCCTTCCCCATCTCCCTAGACAGGAATTTTGATTGGCAAATAGGATATATAGCATGTATTGCCTCTGAGGTTCTTGGAAAAAAGGCTTGACATGAACCCAAAACACTATTGGTATTTACCTTTTAACTGGGGTGCAACATCTTCCTTAAATGCATAAGGGTCACAGCGAAACTGTTCAAGAAGGTCGATGGTACACTGGCCCACGATGGGCTTCCGCCCAAATTGTCTGTGGTCGATCACCTTAATGACTAGTGGTGGTGTGTACAATTCTTCCTTGGGCAAGAGCTGTGAGGTCAACAGAGTTTTATTACTTTGCTTTAGGATAACTGTAGAGGCTTTGAAAATAAGTACAAAAATCTACCAATCTAACCAGAGCTGTAAGTAGCACTTTTCGCACCTGAGGACAACGTCACCAAAACAACTTCAAACCGACATTTTAAGGCGAATTCAGTTGAAGAGGCAACAGAAACAAGGGGACACAAGCCCCCATCGGTGAAAGTCTTGAGACACAGCCAGAACAATCTGCTAGAAAGGGCTGGTTTGGGGGAAAGGTGCTCCTGCTAGCTTCCTATTTTGACTAATTAGGTGACAAGCTCAGTAGTCTCTGTGGTTCTGAAAGCACGCAATGGCTATCATTGACTTCAAAATTTCAGTACCTTGGAACATAGCTCCACATACCTCACACCAATTATGGGTCTGGATCCAATCTTGGTTTCTCCCCTCCAAGATGCATAGGTAGCTAAAGAAAGTCCATTTTTTTGGACAGCAACATTCACCCGCCCTATTGAGAGATTACTTTCAAAGTGGGATGAGAGTGCACAGATACTACAATAATTTAAGAGACAACTGTTGTCCTTGGAGGAGGCCCCATTTAAGTTAACAAGCATTACTAAGCCCTTACCACATGCCAGGGACTGTGCTAAGCAAGATGTTCCATTTTCTTATGCCTGGAATGCTCTCCTTCTTCCTCTTTAACTACTGACCTCCCTGGCTCCCTTTAAGTCCCAACTAAAATCCCATATTCTACAGGAAGCATTTTTCAATCCCTCTTAATCCTAATCCTAATCTCTTTTAATTATTTCCTATTTGTCTTGTACATAGTTTGTACACATTTGTTTGCTTGTTGTTTCCCCCTATTAGATTGTGAGCTCTTTGAGGGCAGGGACTCTCTTTTGCCTCTTTTTGTATCCCCAGAGTTTAGGGCAGTGCCTGGCACATAGTAGGTGCTTAATACATATTCATTGTCAGGGCAGCTAGGTGGTCCAGTGGATAGAGCACCTGCCCTGAAGTCAGGAGGACCTGAGTTCAAATCCGGCCTCAGATCAAACACTTGACACTTACTAGCTGTGTGACCCTGGGCAAGTCACTTAACCCCAATTGCCTAAAAAAAAAATACATATTCATTGTCTGGCTAACTGACTAACCACACAGAGTGAACAGAAACACTGGGTTAAAACATAAGTTAAAACTAAGATGAAAGTTTCATCTTAACCCCTAGATCAATGGTTAAAAACTTTTTAGCTCTAGAGGGTCAGCACCAAAGATAGATATACATCATTCACCTGGAAGTAAGAGAACTATATATGGCCCAATGAGCTTAAGGAGTCACATGCTGACATAAATGTAACAAGGTACAGTATCAGAAGTTGTGCCTCCGCTCCAGCCTTGGGTTTAATCGTAGGCTTAATTTTACACGTGAACCAGAAACTGGAGAATAGAGCAGCAATAAGCTGCGCCTCTCCCACACTTGAAGTTTTCCTGTCCTCCAACCTCTGATCAAATTGAAAATTGGAAGCTGACATGTCCTTGGAGCTGGAAATAGCAGAGTCAGGGGAAGAGCATGATGGGAGCCATTCTGGGACTTGGGTTTGAGACGTAATCGTATTCATGACTCTATACCCCAAATAGAGGTGCAGGTTGAAGTTAGGGTTGCACTGATCATTGAGATGAAAGCTTAATACAGTCATCACAGACTACAAACTGGACCTAATCCATAGCATCTCTTTTGAGCATGGTGTGATTCCCATGGGACAAGTAGGGCAGCTGCCCTAGGGCATCCTGAAAGCACGGCACCAGGACCTAGAAGAGAGGAAGGGAGGGCTTGTCGAGGCTTCATCCTCTTTTCTAGGTCCGATGACTCTTAGCATTAAGTCAATCAGCACTTCCTGTGCCCTGCTCCTCAGCAGAGGGGAAATCCCTCAGGTAAAGAGGATGTGAATTACTCCCAGTGGTGATGACTAAGGGCGTTCCATTCTAGCTTCGTTCCTACTCTAGATAAAAGCAATGTGAATTGGAGGAAAAACAAAAACCACCACCTGCTTAGTTAGGAATTCCTTAACATCGCTGAACTTTGGTTTTCTCATTCATAAAATGGAAATCATAATTTCTGCCCTGTCTGCCTCCTAGGCTTGTCTCTAATGAGATGATAGACATAATGCTTTGAAAACTGAGAAGTGCAATACGAATGTAATAATAGGTATTTCTACTTGACTATGAGCTCCATGAGGGCAGCCTAATGACTCATGCATCTCCCCCAGCACCTGGCTCTATAAATAGTAGGCATTTAAATATTTCTTGAATTGAGTGTAAACTGAGAACTAAGAAAAGGTGGTATTTAACTGATAGCTAAAGAGATGAAAAAACAGAAGGGGCACTTACAGTTACTACTCAGAAGCACTACCACGACGATGGAGACGTCTGATCATGAGATAATATAGGTAAAGTGCTTTGTAAATCTTAAAGCACTGTATATACATATATGTGTGTATGTATGTATATATAAAAATATATATGCACACATACATATATATTCAAAACATATATGTTAGCTATTACATTATTGTCTTTTGTTACATTTTTATCTAAGAAATGTCCAGCTGTCTATTAGGATCATTTTGACAACCTTAGATTAAAAAGGCATTGCTCAAGAGTAAGATTCCTGAGTTTTCTATTTGCTGTTTAATGTCAGAGGTGTCTGTGTGTTCCCATGCACACGTGTGTACATGTATGAGTATGTATCCACATAACTAAATCCACATATTCATATATATAATATACATTACATTTAGTATATGTGAGGCTGCCAGACATAGCGGATAGAGTTCTGGGCTTAGAGTCAAAAAGATCTGGGATTAAATCCAGCCTCTGACAATTTCTATCTGTGTGACCCTGGGCAAGTCATTTGTCATCTATGTGGCTCAGGAAACTCCCTGGATCTTATCAAAGCCACAGACAGGTTGTGATCTGTGTTGGTGGAGGGTGTTCCAATGTAATATATGTCCTGAATTATATCAGGCTTCCCAAAGCTGATAAAACCATAGATCTTTCCCCATTTTTTAAAAACTAGACCTGTGATTTCATCAATGCAGGGAGTTTGTAGGGAGAAACTTCTTCTTCCAATGCAGAATGGTGTAACTTTCCTTGCAGCTCATAAACTTAGAGCATATCCCAGGTACCGGGAGGTTCAGTGATGTGCCTAAGGTCATACACCCAATATATATCAGAGGCAGGGAAAGCCAACCAACTCTTAAGCCCCTCTGCCATGCTGCCTCACATCCTTCACGTATTCAATATATACGTGCTTCCTTAACACGCTAACGTCTCAGCTCTGGGTGAGGGGAGTTTGATACAGTACCACTTTCATGAAGAGAACAGAACTTGGAAAGTTAGGTGTCTTCTTAAGGTTTTTGATCACTGCGGATTCTACCCTTTCCCCTCCACACTCTACGATGAGACTTGGGGAAGTCACAGAAGCCATCTGGTAATTTTTCATGTTTCGTAAGCCCCAAGCTAGAATCTACGATGAAGAAAAAGAAGAGGAAAATTGTTAAGGGAATGAAGGAAAGTCAGCCTCCAAGTATCATATTCTAAAGGAAAAAGTATTCCAAGAATGAGTTACTTGTAAACTGGGAATTCTTTAGGCCTGATTCCTGCTTAGATATCTTTAAAATGTCTGTGAAAATATTTTAAGAAATAATAGTGCAGAGGATATGTGGAATAAATGACCTCCCCCCCAACAAAATCCTGTGCTTTCTGTTTAAGAATGGACATTGTCCTTCAACTTTAAGGGATAACTTGGGGCAGCAGAAAGAACACTTGGTCTAAAAGTCAGAAGACTTTGGTTCTAGCCCTGGCTTTGACACTAACTTGCTGTACATCACCAGGCAAGTCACTTCCCCTCTCTGGATCTCAACTCCCTCCTGAGGCAATCAATTGGACTAGATGTTTTCGAAGGGCTTCCTAATTCTAAATTCTTTGATCCCATGAGTCACAGTTAAATGAGTTGATCACTGAGAAGGGTTCTGGAATAATAGAGTCAGAGCTGCTTGGACCAGGGCAGGGGATTGTTAGTCCCTGGAACGTATGTCAGAAGGGGACACTCCAAGTCACTTAATTAGGCAAATACATCAGCACATGATAGCTTCCATGGCCTACAATGCCACTGCCACTGTGATTCTCCTACAAATTTTCTTCCTGTTCCTTCTATTTTCCCTCCCTCTGCCTCCTCCACCCAGATGTGCTAATATGAGCATTTCTCACCTTTTCCTATTTTCCCACCATCATTTTGGACTGTTAGCATACTCTATGTCTCTGAGAAAATTTCTAGGCAGGCCTAGGTACTCACCAGCCCTGCAGAAGATTCCACTCACAGGTCATCTACAATACCCAGACAACTGCTCACTCCCTAACCATATGATACTCTACACAAGGCTGGTGTATAATAGAGCATTGTTTTCTTCAGTGCTTTGACAGATCCTTCGCTTATATTGAGAAGGGTCCCCTCATCTCTTCTTACCCCATTCCTCCCCAGTACAAATTGCCACTTCTCAATGCCTTCTCATTTTGCACAGGTCTTGTCAATGGTTTTCCTAAAGTCAGAAATCCATATATTGAGTCCTGGAAGAGACCTTAGAAGTCATCTAATCCAACCCTCTCACTTTACATGAGAAGAAACCAGAGCAAGAGAGAAGTCAAGTAATTTGCTCAAGGTCACACAGTTGGGCAGAGCTGGAACTCCAAGTAAGGTTTCTTGACTCTTAGCTCATTATACTTTCCATACCACCATGCTGCCTCCAATTCTCTATAGAGAATCTATCCAAGGTGCTGGAAGCTTTCTCTAGTTCTTCTGGCCAATGTCCCTCTGTTAGTACTTACTCTTGACATGTGACTGATCCAACTTTTTTTCACATATGTGAAATTTAGAATTTTAGACTTAAGGTGTAGTGGACAGAGAGCTAGTCTTGAAGACAGGAAGACCTGGGTTTGAATCCTTCTTCTAACACATATTTGCTATGTGACCCTGGTCAAGTCATTTAATCTCTCAGTGTTCTAGGCAACTTTCTAAAAGAGCAGGTGTCAACCTGCATTAGAGAGTGAATTTCCTCACCTGGTTGTTCCCTGTACTAAAGAAATAGCAGATCTGGTCCCTATCCCTTCCCAGAAGAATTGCCCCCCCCCCCCCGCCTTTCCCCGGTAAACATATTCTTTTGATTTATTCAACTCAGTAAGAAGAGAGAAATACCTCAATAGCAGTGAGTTGAACCACAGGCCTAATTCCTTGAGGAACCATGTAAAGGTTTGGGGCCCTCTGGGATGGGAGAATTGGAAGATTGGAGCCATCCTGGTAAAGCAAACATGTTGATATCATCATGGTCCTTCACTTCAAATAAAACATTCTAGGGTACACGAACAAGTATTTTCACCCAACCACCTTGAAAGGAGTGAGCAGGAAACTGACAAATTACCTTATCCCTGAGAATAAGCTCAGCAGTTACAAGTACATCCCCACAGGCTTTGTCTCCATTTATAACTGGATGCCAGAGAAGCTTAGGGGTGATGTCTACTTCTGGATTAAGCTTGACCACTGGGGAGCAGAAACTTCGGCCTAAAAATTCATCCTTGCCCTGGGAAAAAAGCAACCCCCAAATTACACACCTAAAAGTATTTCAGATGTCCATTCCTGCCCCCCAACCATTAGGGAAATTCCAGTTGACCTACCACTTGGTCATTGTCAAAGAGTTCAATGACAACTTTGGGTGGGTTTTGTATTATTGTTTGTGGATCTCCAAAAATTTCAATTTCATCAAATATAATAGTTTGGTCCCATGTTGGATTCAGCGTTGAGTGTATGATTTCAGTCGTTTTGCTCCGATGGAGGAAAGAAACATGAGCATAGGGATCTAAAAATAAAAAAAAATAAAAAAAATAGGATAGATGAACCAAACAAATAAATGGGCCAAGACCCAGACCCTGAAGTCCAACCCTTCTCTATACTTTCCTACTGTCTAAAAAGGATCATAGATTACAGCTTGGTTGGAGAAGTTGCATGCTCCCTAGGAGCAACCACCATTATTGGTGACTGGTTGTGTCTTTTTAAACACGGATCTATGAATGAGAGATAGAATGACACATAGATAGCAAATCCTTTGGAGCCAAGAATGCTTCAGCTGAGTTAATCAAATTTATTTTTTCCTGTGCCATCATTTCTTTTTTTATTATCAAGTAATAAGCATTTTTAACCTAATTGTTCCTCCCATTACCCTGCCTATTGAGCAAATTAAAAAAATATACACACATACACAACAAAAAACAAATTCCTTAAGGTATACCTCTTACCAAAAGCCAATATTGCATATGACGGGTGTCACAGGATTGTTGATTTAGAGATGGAAGGACCTTAGAAATCACCTAGGTCACAGCCTTGATTTTATATATGAACCAAACAGAGACCCAGCACTTGCGTAAGGTCAATCAAATAGTAAGTGGCTAGGCCAGGATTTGACCCTGGTTCTTTGTCTCCAAGTCCAGTGCTCTTTCCATTATCTTCTACTGTATCTGTTTTAACAGTAACTCAAGGAGAAAGCCTATCAATCACACAAATAAGCTTTCTTTCATCCTTGAGCATGGTGAAGTGGAAGAAACTCTGAACTCGGAATCACTGGACCTGAGTTCAAATCCTGCTCTTTCTACTTCTTACCTACATGACCTTAGGTAAGTTACTTAAGAAATTCTCTGGGTCTCAGTATCTGGACCTCTAAATTCTCTTCCAGCTCTAGGCCTATAATCCTAATATCTTAAACTGGAAACAACCACTGTAATCCTTAGTATGAAAACAAAGCAGAAGCAAACATTCTCTTCTGGACCCCTTTAGTGTGTTGGGTATTTTCGAGATTTCTATCTCTGCTTTTCAGTGAGGGGAAACATGGAAATGTTTTCTAGCATCTTTGTTCTAGAGTAGGTAGGGCAAATGTAGACACACACACACACACACACACACACACACACACACACACAACCAGGCAGGAACGCAACCCCCAAAGAAAATGCTATTGGGACTAAACTGTCTGGAAACGTGTTCATTTCTTTGAGATGCTTCATTCGCTTTGTGTAAGTACCAGAGAAGAACAAGAGGATGTAAGATAGGGCTGGTTGAAGGTTCTCCATCCTTGGATCTTTCTTATTTATGGTTAAGAAGCTTGGATCCCCAGTTCTCCAAAATACCACCAGATGGCACTCTAGCATCACATATCCTTGGCCACAGAGCCTTCATCCCAAATTTTTTAAGAAATGACCAAATAAGGAGAATACTGTTGGCTTATTATATAATTTTGGGATTTTGAGTAACTTTTTTTCTTACCTGAAAAACTGTCTTTATCTAAAGCCGTAAGATTTCTGGCCTGATATATATAGCAGCGAAGGTGATAATTGTATACTCCTTTAAAAAAGAAAGCAAAATTAATTTACAAGAAATATAATACAGTAAATTTCCTTTGTGCATGCATGTGCATGCTCGTGCACACACACACACACACACACACACACACACACTCACTCGCTCACTCTAGGCCAGATAGAAGTTAACAATTTTTTTAAAAAAAGGAATAAACCTATTTTAAAATATTGCATTTAACTTTTAAAATCCAGTTAAAGTTTACTTAAAACCAAATGCATTTCTTTATGGGATTAAACTAAAAGTCAAATTGAAACACTGAGATTATTTATCCTGCTTTCGATGATTTTAATAGCATTCTTATAATGACGGCTGAAGAAAAAGAGTCTAATATTGAATGCTAGAAACTCACTGTCAAAATCACAGGAAACAATTGGAGTGTTTGCACCAAACACAGTTGTTGCACTGTACTTGTGTTTTTCCATGCTCTTCTCATCTCCATCTTCAGTTGTGTCTGCTCCCTGGGATAAAATACAACACGTAAATCAATCACACCTTAAATAATGAAAAAAAAATCCTTTCTTGGAAAACTGGATTTGGGTAAGGATTTTTTTTCCTAAAAGAAAGCGACTTTCATTGATTGGAGAATAGCTAAGTAAACGTAAATTTAAGTACATGAAAAATATAATGGACTATTACTATGCTGTAAGAAACAACAAATATAATGAATACTGGAGAAGCATGAGAAGACTTATATAAATTGATACAGAATGAGGCAAACAGAACCACGTAAGGAATATGCACAGTGACTACAACAATGTAAGAGAAAAGAATAATGACAGCAACAAAAATAAGTTGTGTTGTGTAATTATAATAGCCAGAAACATAGCCCTGGAGAAGAAATGAGGAGAATGCTCCTCTCCTCTTTATTTGCAAAATTAAGAGATTAGAGTATGGAATATTGTATATGTAGTATCGTCACAACCAATTATGTTTTGATTAGTTTTGCTAAACTTTTTTTTCCTCTTTTTCATTCTTTGTTACAAGGAATGGCTCTCTGGGATCAGGAAGGAGGAAATATATTTGGAAATGAAGGTGATATCAAAAATAAAATAAATCAATGACATCTTAAAAACCTAAAGTAATTATATAAATGCAAGTTAACATAAAAAATTAAAGAAGGGGCCTCCATCATGCTTCCACTGTGTGTAACAAATGCTCCCATTTTTTTGCAGTGAAAATCAAAGAAGCTGCTAAAAGCTCTTGAGTTATCAAAGGAATGATCTTTACCTTCTCTCTCACATAGTTGGATGGAACTTTGAACATAGAACTCTTTCTTGAGTGGAAGCAGGCCCCATTTGAGTGGGCACCAAGAAACTAAGTTGTGAGTGCTAAATTCTGGGGAGGAAGTATGTGTTGGCAAGGTTGGCAATAGATTTAACTGTCATTTTAAATCATTGAATAGGCTCTTCCTATCTTGGAGGATAAGAAGATTCAAGGAAATCACTATATAATTCTGTCTTAAAACTATTCATTTCTATTTAAATGGCTTCAAAAGGAGGTTCTTGTGGTTGAGAAAGAGAAGTCATAGTTCTATTAAGAACAAGGTTTGGAGTGAGATAGAAACCTGCTAAAGTGGTTACTAGAGAATTTGCAGTATTTGATTCAAATGAGTTCCTGAGATAAGAATTCCATCCTCAAAATTCCAACCGGAGATCACTCAGTCTCCTGAGGCAGCCCTTTCTTTTTTTGGCTAACTTCAGTTTTTTTTCTTATGCAGCATTATCTCAACATCAGGGGCTGCTGGGAAGTGTAGTTTTTCCTAGCTGGCTGGAAAGACTGAAGGATCATGAGAAGCAGGAGCTGGATGAGATGGGAGAAACTGGGGTAGTTTTTAGTCCTGGGAGAAGAGGAGGGTGAGCAGTGGGGAGCAGAGGCATACAATGGGATAGCAAAGGGATAATCAATTGCAAGCGAAGGGCATTGCTACCCTGCATTGACTGTAATCATGAGAAGTTGGGGCCTTGCCTGGCTCACTGATCCACTCCAAGAATTATCCAACTGGAGAGAAAATGCTGCTTGCCTGAATGTTCTTACTTCATCTCATTTCTACGATCTCATGAATTTATCCATTAATTATCTCCTCTTCCTCCTTCTCCTAGCTTCATCACTGCCTGATAGACCAGCAACGCTTTCCCTTTGGAGTTTCCTGTTCTTTTAAAATCTTGTTTGTTTGTACTTTTAGAATGGGTTTTGTCTCCAAATAAAGATAAGGTAACTTTTATTATATTACGAGCAATCATTTGCTACAAAGGAGTGGGGAAGAAGCAGAAACAAAGGAAAAGGGACAAAAGTGAATGCATGTGATCAACTTCTCTGGACTTTAAAGAGAAAAATCCTGAGCCTATGTTAAGCTCTGGTGGCATAAAGCACAGCTTCACACATATCAAATCTCAATTTCTCTTCCTGGCCATTTCCAAGTAGCCCTGCCCGCCCTGTGGACATCCTCTTCCTTTTCCTCCTCCTCCTCCTCCTCCTCAGACTCTGCCCCTGAAACCCTGGGTTCTACTAGGTGACTTTCTCATCTTATCTTGCCTGGAGCCAGGTCACCATGACCCTTGTCCAACATTTCCAAACCACACTACCATTCCACTACTCTCACCATCCCTTCCAACTCTAATGCATTGTATCCTTCTATTAGAATATAAGCTCTTTGAGGGAAAAGACTGTCTTGCTTTCTTGTCTTTTTATTCCCATCATTTAGCACAGTGTTGGACACATAGTAAGTGCTTAATAAATGGGGTTTTTTTTCATTCAATTGTTCATTCTTTCAAATTTGGCTCTTTTTGGCTTCTATCTGTTGTTTTTATTTCTCTCCTCTGGGGTCAAGGAGATCATGTGTATTCCCTCTTCCACAGGACAGTCCTTCAACCCTTTAAGACAGGTAACATGTTCCACCAAAATCTTCTCTTCTTTTGGTTAAACATGACCTATTCCTTCAGCTGATCTGCATAGGGTGTGCCTTTCAGAGAGCTGGTCTACCCTGCTCTAGAAGATCTTCAGTTTATCCATGTCCTTCCTAAAATATGGAAAGTATGGAGAGGCTGCTATGTGCACTAATGGAGTGGTCACCCACACAGAAGACACTATGGACCTGTTGAAGTGTTGCTGTACTTACAAGGGCACCTTCAAGTTTAAAGATGGCAGCTGCACCGTGTGTTTCCGAAGTAATCATCTTTCTTCTCCATCGTCTCCGACGAAAGGTATCTGAACTGCGTTGTTTCCAGTGAAATTTCCACCCAATTAAAGAAGCATATTCCCAACCTTCTTTATCTTCTAGTGCCTCCAACCCCTAAAACAGAGGGAAGAATAACTTCATTTCTATATATGATTTGCTCTTTTTTTTCACTGATTCTCTGCAAGGTAAGAAAGAAAGTATTTTGCAAATGGGCAAAGTGGGCAAGGAGGACAATCAGTTGCCCAAGGTCATATAGATACTTAGTAGGAGAACAGGACATATCACCTACTCTATTTTTCTATCAAAAACCTCCAATTCTTTCTAGAGTGTTTTATTTAAATATATTAGTGGTATGACCAACTTAATGTGTAATAAAATTAAGTAAATTATTTTTATGCTCTCAAAACCTAATGCTGTGGGTTTTTTAAAAAAATCTTTATCACCTATTTAGGCACAATCCAAATTAAGTACAATCCATTTTGGCACAATCTTATATTCCTCTGTATTTTGTGATGTTGATGTTAGAATTTAAATATTACACAAAGTCAACAGAAAAAAGAGAAGGAGATTTCAAAACTAGAAGAGAACTTAGTGATTATTCTAGCATAATCCTCTCATTTTACAGATGAAACAAAAAGATGAACTGTGACCCAGTGAGGTGACATGACTCGTTCATGGCTCTTAGAATAAGCTGCAGGCAGAGACAAGACTAGAACCCATATCTCCAGATTCTCATATAATTCCTCTTTCTGTTATATAACACCACCTCTTAGGAAAGAGGATCATGGGATAATGCCTAAGACCTTATGAACTCACCAGGGTGGAAATAATTCATCACTAAACAAGAGATATATTATGGTGAAAAATTCCTGTTCCCAGCACCACCTAGAACATTAGGCCCTTTAGAAACGGACACCTCAGTGTTCTTGGTCACTCGTGAGTTGTAAGAGAAGTACAATTCTCATTGCCCCTCTTACCCTTGCAGTACTTGCTGCTGATTGTGTTAAATCCTTCTTGCGTTTGCGGACCATTCGCCGCCGCCTGTGTGTATGGTACATCTTCTCAGCAGCAACCCAGGACTTTGGCTTGTTATCGGGAGGAATGGTGATTCCATATTCCCAGCCTGAAACAGAGTTTTTAAAGCATTGGCTATAAAGAGGTCAATTTGGCTGGAAGGTAAATAAATCTCCAGGAAGTGTTCAGCTGCCATTACTTACCCTTGGGTCTCTGAAAAATGAGAGATTCACTAGAGGAGCTCTTAGATTCTTTCCAGCTCTGCAATTCCATCAGTCTGTGATTCTGCCTCCCACTCTGCACCCATGAGCTTTTCCTGCAGACTCTTCAGTTCCCACCTGACCCCGCTACTCTGCTGTACATAGTCCTCTGCCCCCAGCTCATCCTGTACAACTACCCAGTTCACCTCCACCATTAGAGCATTCTGAATCTTTACTCTCTGGGTCTGTTTTCTTGTAGCAATCAGTTAATCAGTTAATAAATATTTATTAAACCCCTACTATGTGTCAGGCACTGTGCTAAGCACTGGGGATCCAAAGAAAGGCAAGATCAATCCCTGCAATCAAGTTAATTTTTCTTCTTGCACCGAAGAAGGGTGCATGTTAGACTCTATTATTTAGCTTATTGACTGAGATACATCCTATGCAATCAGAGTAATGAAATGACCTTGAGATGGGATATCAATTACCTTTTTCATCCACAGCTCGGTTTATATCATACATCCAAGCATCGTCGTCCCATTCCCAGCCAGGGGGACAAGTCATCTCACCAGGTGGCGCTGCTTTTTCTCCATTCTTTTCCAAAGGAAAGGAGAAGAGGGATAGTCAGAAAGCATGCAAAGATGAGAGGTCATGCTGCCACCCTCTTCACCAGACTTTCCCGACTCCATTAGCATTCCTTGTTTTCTCATAAACATTTCTAACCTTAACTTGCAAACAGAAGCCCTTTGTAAATATTTGGGTTACTGGCAGCCTTTCAAAGCACCTAAAGATTAGGGAGATGTTGCTCTCTTGTGAAATAATGCATCTGTTCATTGGAGAGTCTCTGGGGGAAGGAACATATCCCAGAAGGAAGAAACAATGAAATGCACAATATTCAAATACTGGGTGTCTCCTGATATAAACCACCACAGAGCCATTAATGCCTGTGCAAAGCAGTGAATCCCATCTCATGTAGACTACAGTGAGGAAGCATTTCAATTCAGATTTATCTAATGATTAAATCATGCTTTATATTAAGACCTCAGGTTTCACTTCTATAACTCCACCCTTACTTTGGTTTAAAGTGCTGGAATTTTTCATTGATGCTTTACTGAGGATTCTGGAATATTTAGGAGGTGGGGACAATACCTCAAACCACTGAGTGTCCAAAGTCCCTTGAGATGTGAATTAGGCCCCTAGATTCCTATTCCCACAAAATAAGAATAGGCACCTTTCTCCCCTGTGGGGTAGGCAATTGTAATATAATGGAGAGATCACTGGATTTTGAGTTAGAAGACCTGAGTTCTACTCCTGTTCTAGCTACTTGCCAGTTGTATGACTTCATAACTCTTAATCTCTCTACACCTTAGTTTTCTCATCTATAAAATAGGTATGATGATACTTACACTACTGATCTCACAGGATATTTGTGCAGATTTTAATAGTGGCTAACATTTGTATAGTATTTTTAAGTTTTCAAATGACTTTACATGGATTTTCACATCTGAGCCTCAAACTAACCCTCTAAAAGATATAGGACAGGTTATATTATCCCCATTTAAAAGAAAAAGAAATCAAGACTGAGAAAGGACAAATGACTTGCCAATAGTTACAGTTACTAAGTGACAGAGTTGAGATTGGAACCCAGGCTTCCCTGGCACTAAGGTCAATACTCTCTTCACTACACACACTGAATCTCAAATGACTGATACTTGTTAAGCTCTTTGTAAACTATAAAGTGCCATATCAATTTCAGTTAGTATTCTTTGACCTTTACAGATAAGGGTTTTCTTGAGGCCCAGATAATGGAGCATCTTAATAACCAAAGGACCAAACAAGATGGAGGTTTGTTTATGTGAAATATAATACACAATTGGGCAGCTACATGGTGCAAAGGATAGAGCACTAGGCCTGGAGTCAGGAAGACTCATTTTTCTAAGTTTAAATCTAGCTTCAAACACTTACTGGCTGTGTGACTTTGGGCAAGTCACTTAGCCCTGTTTGCCTCAGTTCCTCATCTATAAAATGAGCTGGGGAAGGAAGGCAAACAACTCTAGTATCTTTGCCTTGGGGTTCATGAAGAGTCAGGCACGAAATCCTAAGTTCAGAATCATCTCTCCATAATCAATCTGGTTAAGTACCTCACTTCAGAGTCACAGGAGTTAACAGTCAACTTGAGCTTGCTAGAATAATCATGCTATCTCTGGACTACTTCATTCCATACCACTGGAACTTTGGAAACTGATGTTGAAATAACTTCTATCTACTGATTCACCATTTTGCACGAAATTGATGAATATATATTGATGAATTCTCTCATATGAATCCTGGAAAGGCATCATTTTCAGTTCCAACCATGTGGTCTGAGCTTTAGATGACCATTTTGAATACAAAAATCAATATTGGGCTTAGTCCCTTTTAGTAGATATCATGATAGTGACAACAATTATAAGCACAGGGGGAAAATCAAAGACTTGTGGCTGATTGATTCCTAAAGTTAACACTTTTTACAAGTGACAAACTACCAGAACTAAGAATGAATGAGTGACTCACCACATCTGTATAGCTGTCCTCTATTGGCTTCCATTCTCCTCCTGGATAACGGCTTTCATTCTGATACACTTCATCTGTAAACTCTGTGTGACCAGCATCTGCTTCAGTCAGCAAACTGGGGAGAAAACAGTGGCTCATGTTACTGATGGAAGTTTTCTTATCGGAAGATCACAGAATCAGAGCTGGAGGGGGCCACTGAGGTTACCAAATCCAATCTCATTATTTCACATATGAGTGAAGCAGGGAAGTGACTGACCTAAGGTCACACAGGGAAGAGAAGGAAACAAGCATTTATTAAGTTCCTACTATGTGCCAAGCACTGTGTTAAGCACTTTAGAAATACAATTTCATTTGATCCTTATAACCACCCCGAGAGATAGTTGTAGTTATTTTCCCCATTTCATAGCTGACAAAACTAAGGTTACATGACTTGCCCAGGATCATACAGCTAGTAAATGTTTGAAGCTAGATTTGAACTCAGGTCTTCCTGACTCCACGCCTAGCACTCTCTACCTTGAACTGGGTTTCAAATCCAAATGCTATGTGTTCAAATCCAACACACTTTCCACCATACCATGTAGCCTTCCAGGAGTTAGAAATTGTCCATATTGGGCTATTTCCAAGAAATGGGATATGATAGTGAAAACAACTTGAACTTCTTCTATCCACTAGCCAGTAAGAGCTGCCAGGTAGATGCAGGACACTGGAAGTATCTGGGGCAAAAAACTATTACCCAGAGTTCACAAAGACTTTTGACCTTGAAACTGAGAACTCTGAGAGGTGGAAATGAGGAGGAAATGTATTGCAGATGGCCAGTGCAAAGGTACAGGAGGGAGGAAGATGGATTGCTATTTGTGATGAATAGAGAGAAAACCAGTTTGGATGGACTGTAGAGTATGGGAGGCGGAACTATGCACAGTGAGGTTGGAAAGGTAGCTTGGGGCCAGGTTGTGAAAGGATTGAAAGGTAAACAAGGTTTATATTTTAGCACATAGGCAATAGGGAGCCCCTGGAGTTTATTGAGTAGAGGAGTGATGGTTAGATCGTTGCTTAAGGAAAATCACTTTGGCAACTATGTACAGGAGAGACTGGAGTAGGGAGAGGCTTGAGGCAGGAAGACCACTTAGGAAATGTTTGGAATGATCTAATTGAGAAGCAGTAAGAGTCTAAAGTAAAGGGGTAGCTAGCTGTGTGAGTGAAGATAAGGGGTAGGAGGCAAGACATGTTACAGAGGCTGAAATAGCAAGGTTTGGCAACTTATTGGATATGTGATGTGAGGGGAATGGGGAGGATGCCAAGGAGACAAACTTGAGAGACTGGAAGAATGCTGTTACCTTCATCAGCAAAAAGGGAAGTTTGAGTTTAGGGGGAAAGATAAAAAGTTTTCATGTAGACATAACCTATACAGCTTAACTCCATTCCATTCAAGGAAGCTAGAGCCCATGATTCCAATCTTTCTTTGTTCCTTTTAACATTGTCCTAATGGAAGGAAGATTTTTCTATCTGATTTTTAGGAATGAGTCGGATAGTATACAAATAAGTCCTGAAAGTCATTACAAGACTTAGAATGACTATTTTTTCATGATTTTCTTTAATGTACTCTAACAAAATACTACAATGCTACGCAGTAGATGGAGTGTTGGATTTGAACTCTCCTTTTTGGCATCAATATGGAGGCCACCACATTATACACAGACTTCTAAGGGTCCAGTAACTGTCTTCAGGAGACTGAGAGTAGGAATTGGGGAAAACCAACCCAGAGTGAGGCTACTGTTACCCAGAGACACTGGCCTAGCTCCCAAGGCTGCACTGCTTTGTTAGCAACAGAGTATTCCAGATAAGGTCTTTGTTATTTGGCCCAAAACATTTCCCAGTGTTTAACTGTTTTTGTTGTACACAGATGGTAGAAGGAGAGTATCTGTGTAGGAATCCTCATTTTCAGTCAGTTACATCAGGAAAATTCTTCCCTAAAGATTATTTTTTGTTCATCCTAGTATAGAGAATTACCATCTCCTGTTAGCATGGGTGACATTTTTTCCTTTTTCTGTAAAGTTCTACAAAATTAACCAGTACTCAGTGTGCACTCAGCATCTCATGTTGGTTGATGGATATGAGAAATCAATACATTCATTTCTAG
The DNA here is from genome assembly GCF_900497805.2 of Vombatus ursinus. NCBI lineage: Eukaryota > Metazoa > Chordata > Mammalia > Diprotodontia > Vombatidae > Vombatus > Vombatus ursinus. The sequence continues at coordinate 9,855,367 of NW_020954611.1, forward strand.
GAATAGAAAATTTACCTTCTTTCAGGATCAACCATCCACTCGCCTTCCCATTCCCAGCCTTTGGGGGGCAAAAAGAACTCTTTCTTGAGCTTTATTTTCCCTGTGACATCTGAAAATTTATGTCGACCCACAAGTCCAGAAGTGCCCCATTTTCCAAACATCAATGCTTGATTTTCATACTGTTTTTTAAAATATAAAAAGAAAACCATCAGAGGTAAAGGAATAAGGCCAGTCTGGGGATTTTAAAGTGCTTCTAGGATAGAATGTCGTTCTTCATTTAGGGAGTCCTCCCTAAAGATTCTGTTCCAAGATAGGTACAGATATCTTTCCAGACCCAGAAACAAAGAATGGTTTTCTCCCTTCTAATTTATAGAACCTTTGAACCACAGACCCTTAGAGGCAGAAGGGACGTTAGAGGTGGTTGAGGCTAACCTCAACCCCTGGGGCTCCCTCTTATGACATCCTCTTCAGGTTTACGTTCAGAGTAGGTGAACACATTGAAATTCTGATCCTAAACTAAAAAAGTTTAGAAACCTGCTGACACCATCCCATCTGAGTGTAGTCTTGAGTAGGGACTGGAGAGGGGATATGGGCACAGTGCTAATTCTAGCCTCAGGTCTAAAATGTGAGATATTATAACTGAATTAGCTCCTTTGTCCTTCATGATTTCTTTTCTTTTTTTTTTTTTTAAAACAAGTAATGGCCCGTTTATTAAAGAATACTTTTGGACAGTTCACTTTTCACTGGTCTGTTCTGGCGTGCGTCTAATGATATCAGAATCACCTGGATCAATGATAGCAAGTGTACATACTCTGTAGTACTTCCCACATGCTGTACCCAATTCAATGTTATTGCCACTGTAGCGATGGACACCAGTTTTGGCCAACATAGCGTAATATTCTGATTTCCTCAAGGCTGGGTAGTTGTTGGCTAAGATGACCATTTGGCTTTGCCTTGTCTGATCATTTTCAGGGTCTGTTTGTAGCCTAGCATGTATTTGCCGCTTTTCATGACCAGCTGGAGCCTCGAGTTGATGGATTCCAGTGACTTTTTGTCTTTTTTGCAGCCACCATCTTCCTGCCTGCGGTGCGGGAGGACCCTCAGCCAGAGAACTTCATGATTTATTTTCTTAATAAAAAGTATCCCTAGATATTGATGCCAGTCTACCTAAGGGCAAAGAAATAGACTAGGAGACAGAATATTAATGCTTGCCTCAATTTTACCATTTACAAGCTAAGAGACTTTAACTTTATTTAAACTTTCTGGGCCTCAGTTTACTTACCTCTAAAATAGGAACAGCAGTTTATTCCTGCCTGCTCCTACTCACTGAATTCCTGCCTCTTCACCTATTCTTTTTACACACTGCTCTGTCCCTTACTTTGCCCATCTTAACATAGGTCATCAACACCTCATTGATGAGTATAAAGCTTAGTCACTAAACTCGAGACAAACTCTAAGAGCTTGGGACATGGCTGGGCCCTGCTTCTGTCTACTACATCTATAATTACACTATCTAGAAGAGTAGGGTAGGGAGAACTGAAAACCACTCTGCCAATGCCTTTTGGCCAGGTAAGGTCTGCCGGTCTTAACTGCTTTAGAATGTTATTGGAGATGTAGAATATAATAATAATTCTATGTTAGGGGACCCTTTCAGTTTCAAAGACTTTTATGTATAATATTTAAACAGCATCTTAAGATTTACAAAGGACTTTCTCTACATTATTTCAATTAAGTCTCACAATGACCCAATGACATTTGCCTTCCAGGCTCAAGAAGGTTAATGATTTGCCCATGGTCAGACGGCTCATAAGGTAAGACTGGAGGCAAGATTCAAACTCAGGTCTTCCAGACTCTGGGTTCTGATTCTGCTTGCACTGTACCAAACTGTCTCTACTCTTTTGTATGATTTCTGCATGATTCTCACGACCAATTCAAGAATAGACTCATGTGAATGGGTCACTTCAAACCCTCTGCAACCTCTAAGTAGAGCATCAGTGAATCACCAATATAAGAAGTAGCTTCCTAAGACGAGAGACATGTGAAGGAATAGCACACTTCCTAACCTATGTGATGCTAAATAAAACATCAGTGGATCACCAACATAAGAAGTAGCTTCCTAAGAATGGAGACATGTGAACAGGTCACTTCAAACCCTGTGTGATCTCTAAACAGACCACCAGTGGATCACCAATATAAAAAATAGCTTCAGAATGGATAAGGTGCCCAATGCCTTCTCTAACCATCAAGATAACTTGTTACTAGCCCTATTCATTCATTAAAACACACTGAAATGCATGGATATGTGACAGCTCATATATAAAAATCTACCCAGTTTGCAGATACTAATAATATTCAAATTAGTTTAATGACTTATCATCTTAAAGATCTTTTATATCTATTGTCTCACCTGATGAAGTTGGTAGAATAGGCATTATTGTACTAATTTGATAAAGGAGGAAACTGAGGCACAGAGCAGGCAAAGAACTTGCTCAAGGCCACTCTGCTAATTAGTGACAGGTCTAGGACAAGAAACTAGATGTCTTCTTAGTCAAAACCTGTTCCACTATACTAGGGTCAGCCTCAGGGCCCCAGCCAAATGTCGAGGGTCATTCAAAACCATTACAGGTATTAGTTCTGACTTGAGGTAAACAGAATAAATATAATTTAAAAAAACAAAATGCCTACCCAAGCCTGGACTAAGTTTTCTGCCTTTCAAATATATCCAAGCTAAGTTTTTGAGGACTGAATACCCAGTCTCTCTTAATGGGTTGCTTTGTTTATTCTGACTATTATATGTCAGCAGTAACTTGATATTTACCTCAAACCTCTTTCAAAGAGTGTTGACACTCTGGTGCTGAATGCTCCCCGCCCAGAGTAATCTAAGTCTGATTCCCCAAGGGTCTTCAAAAGTGTGTCTCTAGTATCTACGAGCTCCTTGGAGCTCCCAGCTGTCAGATCCTCTGAACTCTGAGGCCTCTGCTGCTTCTGTGAATCATTATTGAATAAATGAAATGTCCTCAGAGCTCTGGGAAACTTTTAGGTCATATGAAGGCCAGGTGGAAAGCAACAATCTGGACAGAAATCTGAGCTCTCCGAGGATTCTGTCATGTGATACACTCAATGCTGTCACTTTCACAGTTACATAATCAGTGAAATTGATGAAGGAGTTTAAGCCCCCACCCCCACTCCTATTTCCCCTATGGATGTCTGAAAATGGCACAGGCCAGTTCCTTCTAGGGATGCCCATCAAGGGGCCTTTCGATGGAATTTGAGTTTCCAACAGTGAGAAGTTAAAAATGGTTACGCTAGAGAAATATACCATTTCTGCAAAGACAGTGAACGCTCCTTCGGCAAAGCTGTTAAACTTCTTTTCAACAGCACTTAATCCAAGCCAAATGTTAACACGCAGTTCTGCCGGAACCTTTGTGCCATTGCTCTTGTCCTGCGGATACTGGAATGCATAAGGTAAATAGTTTATGGGCTAAGTCGTGAGCAGTGACATTAAAACAAGAGCCTTAACACAGGGAGAGGCATTTTACTGCTACACAGATCAAGATAACACTTTTTTTTAAAGCTAAATTTCTATTTGACTTGACCACACACAGAAAAATAATAACAGAAAAAGAATGTCCTTCTCTCTTCCCCCAATCAGACAATGACAGCAGTTAGGGAATCCAGTAACAACAGAGTATTTCCTCTAAACAATATCCTGTGATTCACCCCCCTGGAGTTACCAGAAACAAACAAAAGAAGTGGTACCTTCCTTCCCTATTTTTCTTATTCTGAAACTAATCCATTATGAGATTGTTCTGACTCACCGCTGAGAATAATGATACTTCCTAGTCTGTCTTAAGGAAAATTGCAGGAGAAAAATGAACCTGGTTCGATAAGCATGGCTCCTACTTTCTTCTGGGTCATCAGGACATGGTACTTCAAAACATTTCTTTTGGGAAATATCTGCAGTTGGTAGTCTGGGAAATATAGGTTTTATATTTAATGTTTTAAATTTCATGCGGGGTGAAGCTCTATACCTTCAAAAAGATGGTCTGGGTCTTCCCGCAGTATTTCCCAGAAGCTTCTTCACTGGTGGTAGAATATAAAACCTGGTGTGCAGGAATTCTAGCGTAGGCCAATCTTTTCTCTCCCCGGATCATCCATATGATAATATCAGGCATACTGTTTTGTGGCTGGTCATTTCAGTGAGTAGAAAAAAGAAAACAAAAACAAGATTATCTATTCTGCTGAATCAAAAAGTATCAGAATCGTAGAGATAAAAAGGACCCTGGATCAGAGGTGTCAAACATGAAGCTGACTTGGAGTCCCAGGGACCATCACCCAGGTACCAAGTGGAAGAGCTGGGTGGGATTTGAACCCAAGTCCAGCACTCTTTCCATTAAGCCATACTGCTAGTCATTGGAACTAGTAGCTTTTGCTACGATTATGTTTCTTATTGATCTGGTGCCATTTTGTACTGCCAGGTTTAGGTCAGTCTACTTTAGCATCCCCCTTGACTATTTTAAGCCCAGACACTCTGGAGCTGAGAAAGGTCTTACGAGACCCTCCTCTCCCACTTCCCCTTAGCCAGGTTTAGGCATTTTGGGCCTTGTTTGGTCCAAGTACTTAGAAACAGGCTTACATGGAGCTGAAACTCCACCTACCATAGCAAGCCTTTCCTGATCCCTTTTAATTTTTCCAGTTTATCCTGGATATAGTTTGTCTGTACATAGTTATTTATATGTGGTCTCCTCCCATTAGACTGTGAGCACCTTGAGAACAGGGGCTGTCCTTTGCCTTTGTTTGTAAGCCTATCACTTAGCAGAGGGCCTGGTATGCAGTAAGCACTTAATAAATGTTTATTGATTGGCTGACCAAGTTCAAGTTCATTATTCTCTATTCACTAAATTTTGGAATTAAAATCTCTGAATTGTTTTATTGAAAATGTGGTGACTTTGAATACCACTCATTCTCCACATCTCAGCAGGCTAGGAAAGATCAGCCTATTCCTTATTTCTCAGAACCATTTCCAGACCATTGATCCATAGCCATCATTCTAATTTTCATTGAAAATCCTCACCAAATCCTTACTACTATACTTAGTACTACAAATCTTTACTACTATAATCTACCATCTTTAATGCTAATTTCAACCTTCCTCAATGACCCCAGCATTTAGCCCATATGTGTCTTCTTAACTCTGTCTGGTAATCATCCATCCATCCATCCATCAACAAGCATTTATTAAGCACCTGCTGTTTGCCAGGCAATGTGCTAGGTGCCCAAAATACAAAAACAAAAGATCATTCCTGCCCTCAGGGAAATTACATTCTGCTGGAGGGATAAAATATATTTACATATAAGTAAATATATTCAAAATTAATACAAAGTGATTGTATTACATAAAACTATTAGTATAAAATTAATCCCAAAGTGATTGTGGGATGTTATGGGAGTCAGGGAACACTAATAACTAGGAGGATCAGGATAGGTCTCTTGAAGAAGGTGGCACTTGGATTAAGCTGAGCTAAGGCTTTGAAGAAGTAGAAGGTCTAAGGGAGAGCATTCTAGGCATGGGGGGAGAGTCTGCACAAAGGGACTAAGGTGGGAGACGGAACGTCATGAACAGGGACCAGTTTAGTTTGTTCTAGTTTGGCCAGAACAGAAGGCATGAAAGGGTATGTAATCATCCTGGAAAGCAGGACTGGAGCCAGACCGTGACAAGTTTTAGATGCTAAACAGGGGGGTCCGTATTTTATCCCAGAGGCAATAGGAAGCTACCTCAGATTCTTAAGCAAAGAAGTGGTGTGGTCAGAAATTTCATTGTCCATTTCTAGGACCTGTCTGGCATGCTGACCTTGAAATTAATCAGCTTCATTGACTCCAGTGACCTTCATGACGCCAGCCCAGTCAAACCTGGAGGACCTCATTGTAACTTGCTTTACCTACAAAATCTCCAGCTAGAATCCTCAGCTCTCCTGCTTCCTCACACCTACTGAACCTGATCCTTACTCTTATTGTGACTTGACCCCTCCAAGTCTATCATTCAACCCCTTATTTGTCCCCTCTCCTTCCTCCAGCCTTAGCCTCCTTCTGGCCTCACTGGCCTCCCTACACAGTTTGAACAATGAGTGAATAGTGAGAGGGAAACACAATCTCTTAATCTCAGAATAGTAAGGCCCTCAGAGGCCATGGAGCCCAATTTGTATCCAGTAGGCCATCATAATTTCTTGCCTAGATTACTGCAGTAGCCTCCAAAATGGCCTCCCTGCCTCCAATTTCCTCACTCAACACACCTACCAAAGTGATATTCTTTGAGCACAAATCCAACCACGTGACTCCCCTACTCAATAAACTCTCATGGCTCCCTATTGACTCTAGGATAAAATATAAATCGCAATGTTTAGTTTTTAAAGCCCTTCACAACTTGGCATCCACCTCTTGCAAGGCTCATTGGATGTTACTCCCCCTCTCACACCCCGGAATCCAGTCAATCTGGCCTTCTCTCCCTTCATCACAAGTGGCAGTCCATCTCTCTCCCCTCTCCATGCCTTTGCATTCGCCATCCTCCATGCCTGGAATATACTCCCACACCTTGCTTCTCCTCACCTCTTAGCACCCCTAGCTCCTTTCAAAGTTCAGTTCAAATGGGACTCCTACATGAGGTCTTTTCTGATTTACACACACACACACACACACACACACACACACACACAAGTATACAACACACTTGGGCTTCCTGACCCAAATCACCTTGTATTTATTGTGTGTGTGCTTTATATCCACCCTATTTTTGGCAGATACAATCCTTAAGTATTCATCTATACTTACATATGTATATGTGATTTTCCTTCATAAAATCTAAGCTCATTAAGGTGAAGGACTGTTTAATTCTTCATATGGGCACTCTCTGTGCCTAGCACAGTACCCGGCTCACAGTAAGCACTTAATAAATATTTATAGATTAAGTCTGTTAGAAAGTTTTTCTTTACATGGGGGGAAAGTCTGACTCATCATCCTCCATTCATCATAGTTTGTTTTGTCTTTTGGAGCCAAAAAGAATGAATTTAACTTCTCTTCCACACAATGACCCTTCATGTCCCCACTAAGTCTATTCCTCTCTAGGCTCAACACCCCAGTTATTTTAAGGAGTCTTCATATGACAGGATGTCAAGGCTTTTCACCATCCTGGCCTCCAGTTTTCCTTTCCCAATGACCATCCACTTTCACCTTTCCCTCACTATGGATCAAGGCAGGGAGTCTCCAACCTTTTCCTGTAGTTTAAATCTGAGAAGGTAGAATCATTTTTCTCCTTTCCTGTTTTTCATTCCTCTGCCCTGTTGGCCTGAATTTCTTTATTTCTGAGGTTATATAACTCTTCCTCCCAAACAGTTCACTGGCAGCCAATATTAAAATTCTAGACTGGAATATTATCCCATGTAGTCAGGTGAGAGTTGGTAAATAAATTTGCGGAGCCACCAGCGTCCACCCCTGCGGAGACATTCATTGTCAGGTCAGCCCCAGCACTGTTGGTCCTAACTAGTGACTGAAACTGGAAATATACAGAACAGGCCTAGAGATCTGACCTAACCAAGAGATGACCACAGGGTCTAGTTTGGTCCACAACCACAAAGCCCCATCCCCAGAAGAATATAACTCATCCTACAGTGTGGCCTCCTAACTAGTCCATGGAGAGAGGACCAGATTAGGCCACATGTACATCCCTGGAATTATCCTCCAACCAAGCTGACCTTTACAGGATCTGAGACAAAACACTACTTGTCCCACTGTTTGCATGCTAATTTTTTTTTTTTTTTGGCAATTGGGGTTAAGTGACTTGCCCAGGGTTACATAGTTAGTAAGTGTCAAGTGTTTGGTCTGAGGCAGGATTTGAACTCAAGCCCTCCTGACTTCAGGGCCAGTGCTCTATCCACTGTGCCACCTAGCTGCCCCCTCACATGCTAATCTTTAGTAAAATGTAAGCTTGTGATAACTCTTTACAAACATGACGTGGCCAACATCTTTGCATAGAAGCATCCATTCTCTCAGATAAACTTTACATATTTTAAAATTCTAACCTCTTCAGTAAGTTGCATTAGTTTATCAAACCAATCTTCAATTTCCATCAAAGTGGACTTTACATCTGTGGCTTCAGACCTCATTTTTGCAGCGGCTTCCTGAATCTGGACGAGGGATCTAAGACGCAACTTTTGGATCTGAGTGTCTAGAATGGTGACGTTAGGTTTTCCTTCTAATGAAGGCAATGGCATGCTAAAAACAAAAAGAAAAAGAACAGCAGTCTTTCAGTAATAATCTTTCAGCGCCTAGTCACATGAAATCTATGCCATTTTGAAAAGCATTAGAGAAAATACCTGGTCTTCCTTAAGCCTCTATCACAGTATCACAAATGTCTTAACTCAGTCCGCAAAGACTTCCTGAGTAGTGATCGTATGGTTCTTAAGAAATTTTCTGAAATTATACAGGGCTTCACTGTTGTTGTTCAGTCATGTGTAACTCTTTGTGATTCTATTTGGGGTTTACTCAGTAAAGATACTAGAGTGGTTAGTCATTTCTTTCTCCAGTTCATTTTACAGATGAGGAAACTAAGGCAAACAGAGTTAGTGATTTGCCCAGGGTCACACCGCTAGTAAGTGTTTGAGGCCAGATTTGAACTCAGAAAGATAAGTCTTCCTGACTCCAGGCCCAACACTTTACGCACTATGGCGCCACCCAGCAGCCATAGGGCTTCATACAATACTCTAAATTATATGGGCACTTTTCAGTTGTTTTTTGGCTGTGTCCCATTCTTCATCATCTTGGCAAAGATACTGGAGTGGTTTGCCATTTCCTTCTCCAGCCCATTTTTCAGATGAGGAAATTGAGGCAAACAGAGTTAAGCGATTTGCCCAGGGTCACACAGCTAGCAAGTGTCTGAGGTCATATTTGAACTCAGGTCCTCCTGACCCCAGGGCAGGCCTGCTATCCACTGTGCCACCTAGCTGCTCCCTCTAAATCATGGGCTATTTTTAAAAGGGTAGAAAGTTGAGCGAGTCTGGCAGAATATAGCTCTGACATCAGGCACAGTCCCAGACCTCTAGTGTGGGATACAGGGTTGTTGTTCCTAATATAATTTATCTCATTTGTCTAGTGGTCCATGGACTAGTGTGAAAAGATGAAGGAAACAGGGCAGCAAGGGATGCTTGTGAATGCCCTTTCTGGCATCCTAGAATTCAAGAATGATAGTACAAGAAGAAGGAACCAAGACCTTCACTTTAAAGAGAAGGGGGCTGAAACCAGAGCAATAAGTGAGGTGCTTGGTCACACAGCTAGGTAGTGGTAAAGGGAGATTTTGGCCGTCGTGATTCACAGGAATCACGAATCTTGCAGTTGGAAGGCAAGCATCCAGTGCCCCTTCCATCATGTCACCCTGGCTGATAAATGGGCATTGTTATCAGCCCCGAGAAGCTCTACTCCCTAAGTATCTCATTCCTGGCAGCACAGCAATAGTTAACAAGATTTTCACTTGGAGAAAGTGGGGTTGGGTTCATCTGGAACAGGAAGGAAGCACATTTTGTAACTATATTGCTGAAGGTGTGGCTGCCAATCAGGGCAGGGAGCCAGGGATGCCGGTGGACATGGCAGGCTGTGAGACCAGCAGGTGAAGAGCTGGGCACAGGAGGAAGGATGCAATTCGACAAGGCCGGCAGAGAGGTAGGTAGGGGAGGAAGCACCCTCAGGAAGGTGCTATTATTATTATTAGCACCGTGAAAATTCCTTGCCTTGGGCAAAAGCCCCTGTAGTGACTGCCCAGAAGTTCTACTTATAGAATTTTGTCCAGACTCCTAAACAGAGATAATTTTTAAAAGTATGTATGTCCTTAAGAGCAGCTAGGTGGTGCAGCGAATAGAGTGCTAGGCCTGGAGTCAGGAAGACTCATCTTTCTGAGTTCAAATCCAGCCTCAGACACTTATTAGGTAGGTGACCCTGGGTGAGTCACTTCACCCTGTTTGCCTCAGTTTCCTCATCTCTAAAATGAGCTAGAGAGGGAAATGGCAAACCCCTTTAGTATCTTTGCCAAGAAAACCCTCAAAAATGGGGTCACAAAGAGTTGGACATAACAGGAAATGACCGAACATGTCCTTAAACTAAGAATTTCGTATCACATAAGTTTTAAATGTCACAACCATAAACTGGAATGTAGTGAAGCTGTCTGAGGCATTTTGTTTATCAAATACAATACCTGATCTCACCAGCTCCTTCCAACACAGATCCTGTCCTGTCCTATTGCCTGGCACATAGGCAAGGACAGATAATAAAATCTGGCTTAGGAGGTCCTAGGCAGTTACCTGAGCCACACAGAGGTAAAATAACTTGCCTAGTGTCACATGACTGGTATGTGTCAGAGGCAGGATTTGAACTCAGTTCTTCCTGACTCTGTTCACTATATCATGTTACTTTTTAACAAAACCCATAATCCCCAGCAATTTTAAAGGGAGATCAATAATAAAATATACACATCTAATATCTCAAAGATTTTTGCCCAAAGTTTTAAAGGTTTTAATCATTGAAATGGGCATTTAAAATGAAAGTGAGCATGTGACCCTATTTCCACCCCTACTCTAATGCTTCAAACAATAACTCGAGCTCTACAAGGAATTAAATTAAAATTCCCTTCCTGGTTCAACCTGACTTGTCATTACTTATTACACCACCAGGGGGCACAAGAATACAGAGAAATTCTGAGCATTTCAACCTCCTTTAGGAAAAGTAAAATCTGGCTAGTTCTGGTTGTTTGGCATAATAATCCTTCTCTGAATTCCAGTCTTCCACTAGTTTGGTAGAGAAACCTTCGCCTGGATCTGGAACAAGCTCCATTTCTCTTAAATGTCAAACTCCTCAAAGACCTCAGAAGTTTATTCAGTCATAACCTATGATTGGTTCATTCATCAAGCAGCAACTGAGCCTTCTAATAGAGTTAGAAGTCATAGGGCATTTAATAAAACTGCAAATTAAACAGCTTCGGTTTTCCAGTGTTCGCAAATTTAGAAATGCTGTTCCATTAAAAAAAGGGGAGGGACTATCGCCTTCCCTATCCCCTTCCCTATCCCCTTCCCCTTACTCCCCACATCCATGGAAACAGAAAGCCATTATGCTTAAATCTGTCCAGAATGGTCAGTGTGGGTTTGTGGAGGGGATGGGGGAGAGAGATCCCTCTTCTCTCTCTGGCCCCTGCTACCCACACACAAGAGGGAAGGCCCTCTCACACCCAGTTGTGTAAGTGGGTGGATTGAGTTGGGCATGCTGGGTGGGGCTGACCATAGCTTCCTTAGGCCACTTAGCACAAAGGGACAATCCGGAGATTTCCTATATTTGTGAAATTGCCACCACTACCTTCCCAGTGGCGGCTTTTTAGGACCTTTGGTATTATTATTATTTTTTGAAGACCACAATTCTGGAGGTTCTGAGCTTATTATGTGGAAGTCAGGAAACCTGGGTTTGAAATCCAGACTCTACTAGTTGGATGACTAGGCAAGCCGTTTTAATCTCTTTGGGCCTCAGCTTTCTCATCTGTAAAATGGGGGAAAGGGGAGAAGAGGGGAAGGGCTATTTGATCTGTGACTATGACAAAGTGCTTACTACAGGCTCAGGTAGGAAATCTAGAAGAAGATGAGTTTACCTTGTGTCTTCTACAAGTTCATCAATCAACTTCAGCCACATTTCAGCCAAACAGTTCCCAGGAATTTTGGCTTGTATTCCTGATTTTAAATTCTCTATATTCAAGTGCTAAAATATGGGGGGAGGGGGAGGAAATAAGAATAATGAAAAATGGTCAGAAAAAGGTCTTATATTTGTCTTCCAAGACCTCTTCCATCATTCCCAATTCCTCCCCTATTCACCTCCCTTCAAGTTACTTATAATCAAGAAACAGAAAAATATTTAATATAGAAAGTTCAAGTAGATGTGCATTTAGAACATACACACACATATTGGTTACTGCTAATTTCTTTCTTTAAAATGTTATTGTAATGGTGGGGGGACAGTTGTTCCAGTGGGGAAATAATGGACAGAATGCAAGCTCAAGGAGGGCAGGGACAGTTTCATTCTTGTCTTTGTAACCCCAACACCTGGCACTATGCCTGGCATAGAAAAGGCACTTAACAAATGTTGGTTTATTGGTTTTGATGGTTTGAAATGCCCTCTTAACCATGAGGAACTCTCTGTTTCCACCTAATACCAAATTCTAAAAAAATCACTGTTTTTACATCTTAAAAGCGATTCCTGTAGAGCTGGCTGAGTTTGTAGGCTTAGCTTTGAAACTCCAAGCTGAGAGAAGTGCCAATGCTACCCTTGGTCTCCTGGCTCATCATAGACTCCAGTTAGCTGTGGTTGGGCTACAAGTGAGGCATTTTTCCCATCCCACAGTCCTAGAACATTAGGTGTCCTCAGGTATTAAACAACAGCAGACACTACCCTCTAGTCACAGGAAATGTCTTGAGGCCTTTTTTTTTCTCATTCCCGTCAGGGCCAGAACTCTGCCTGGCACCAGTCCTGGAGCAGAGGCCTGCCCACCAGTTTTTCTGTTACCCGGTGATTCACACTGACTCTCACTGCCTGAGTAGGGCTCATTTACATGTGTGAAGTGAGGGAGAACAGAATCTGTCATGCAGAATCACCAAAACAAAAAATTGCCCAAAAATGATCAGGGAAGTCATCGCATGATCTGAGTCACCTAGAGGGTGCAGACACAGCCCATGCCCCATATGCAGAAAGCTAGATAACGATCAGCCTGGCTCTTTGCCCTGGTGCCAGGCCCTGGGAGCCACTCAGCCCAGTCGGGGAAAATAAAAAAGGCCTGAAGATGCCTAGCGCGGGGCCACACTCCAACCAATTCAGCTTTTGCCTTCTTCCTCAGTGATAAAGCTCTTCCGCTCCCTGCATCTCACAAGCTGTATGATTTTGGGTAAGCTGCTTAACCTCTCTAGACCTCAGCTTCCTCATGTGTAAAAATAGGGGAGAAAGGATGGGATGGGTTATGGCTGGAATTCACACATAGCTAGCACTCTTATCCCAGGTCTGTGTCATATTTCCTATATATAAACACCTGCCCTGGAATCTTATTGTGTGCTGCAGGCCCTCTGAGATGGGGACCCTACCTGGGCACAAGAGTCCTTGCAAAGAAGGACACCCAAAGTCCAGGCACCATGGTTAGATTTCTGATACCCACTGGTAAGTGATGCAGACACTGGAAGCTGATCTAGACCTTGGTACCAGACTTCCCAGCGATATGATCTGTACCCCCACCCACCTACTGGGCTACCCCTCTTCTAGCTCTGATCATCTGCCTGAAACACTGACCTCCATTTCTCAGAATCACTAGTTTCCTTCAAAGTTCAGCTAAAAAGCCACTTCCTACGTGAGGCCTTTCTTGATTTCTCCCACAATTGCTTTTATTTCTTTCATATATTTTTTATATGTACTTATATATGTGTGTGTGCCCTCTCACTCCAATAGAATATAAGCTTCTGGAGGGCAGAGACTGTTTCATTTTTGTCTTCACATCCCCAGTACCTAGCACAGTGCCATTTTTCCGCCCACCTATTTAAGCTTCCTCTTTGTATCCACTGCCAAGGAAGGGACGTTCTCAAGCAAGAGGACCAAGGTCCGGATCCCACTCCTCATGCGTATGACCTTGGGCAATTCACTTACCCTCCACGGGCCCTAGCTTCCTCATTTGCAGAATGATAGCATTGGACGAGATGGCTTCTGAGATTCCTTCCAACTCTTGACCTATGATTCTGCCATCTTCCTAAAGCACCTGCTCTGTCCTGATGGATCCATCCGGTCTCCAAGTCCATCTGGCCTACTGAGCCCTGGTACTGCTAAGCTGGGCCTTAGGAAATATTATCCCTGATCTTCCAGTGGTCTAAGACTCCACTCCCTTCAGTGACATTAGATCACAGCCCCTCCTCACCTCAGTGGGTACCCCCCATCAGCCTCTGTGCTCTACAACTTGCATCCTTTGAGCACTTGGTGAGGCTGGACCTCTGAGGACAGACGGCGGCTCATGGCCGGGCCCATGTTCAAAACCTTTCCAATGTGGAAGGCTTCATCAGAGCTTATGCTCCTCTGGCATTGTCTTGGTGAATCCAGGGTCACTTCCACTCCAATACGAGGTATCAGAATAGGTCTTTTGTGAAGGGCCAATCTAACAAGGGGATAAGACTGCTAAAACCAGAAACAAGTTCATTCCCAGAACTCTGTCTCATAGATATGGTCTTAGTGTCTTTGGCTTGTGCAGAGGGGTCTGGATGTGCAATCCATCCCATCCCAAACAACTTCTTATACCACCATCCCCACCCGTAACCCTAAGTTATCATGAAAAATGAAATAATGGCATTCCCACCAAAGGGAATCCCAATCTCCTAATGAAGAAGGCATCACTACTAAGGGAAGCAAAATTAGAATTCAACCTTTTGTTCATGGAGATTTTTCTTTTTAGTATGAATCCTCATTGCCCTAGCATTAAGGCACCCACTCTATGCTCTAACTTTCTATTTCAATCTTCCTGGTCCTCATTACAGAAACTCCTACCCAATTCCCAGTGCCTTCTCATCTAAAGTTACCTTGTATTTACTTTGTATGTATCCACTAATGTACGTGTTGTCTACTCAGTTAGAATGCAAGCTCCTTGAGGGCAGGATCTGCTTTTTCTTTTTGACTGTATCCCTAGTGCTTGGCATATAGTAAATACTTAATAAATGATTGCAGATTGATTGATTAATTGATTCTTCTTTTGCTTTTTGCTTAAAATATCATTTTTGCTAAATCTCTAGAAGATAGTAGAGGGTTATAAAGAGAGACAAGAGAGAGAATGGGAGATTTGGAATGACTTACCAGACGTTCTGCCATGACTAGAATAGTGTTCACTGCATCCATTCTGTGACTAATGTCTTCCCAATAAGAAGTCAGAGTTACCACTGGCTTTGTCTGGGCCCATGGCAAATAATAATAGAAATTCCCTAGTATGGAATATTCATAGAACAGCATTACATTTAATACTTGAAATGTTACTTGTTTATAAAATAATCTTTCAGAAAAGGCACCTAACTGATTAATCAGAATGCCCAAAGACTGGAGCATTCTGGTTCATTTAATATCCTATATACTTGGGGGTTAGCCAGAAGCCATTTTTGCTTCAACCCTTGTCCAAAATTATATAATAATATCTTTGCCCATTTTCTCTGCCTTATCAAGTGCAGTAAGAGGCAGCATGGTGTCATAGTTACAGGATAGTCTTGGAGTTGGGAAGATCTGAGTTCAAGACCACCCTTTGACTTATACTAGCTGTGAGATCATTGGGTGAATTACTTAACTTCACAGTCATTTTTCTAGGATTAGGAGTGACAGACAAATTTGTCAAAATAGCTCCAAATAAAAAAAAATAGAAATTTCTATTTCTGATTCTTTTTCCCTGGTTGAGAAATCTCAAAAATATATGGTACATCTCTAGATTTCAGATTTGTTTTGTTTTTATGTCTTATTCTGGTCTTTTACAGAATGCCTTTCCACAAACACATTAAGTCATGAAATGGGCTAAAGTGGATTCTAAATTTTCAGAAAAGTAATGCATATGTAATTGGTTCAATTCCTCCTCTCTGTTTCCTAAATGGGGATGAGATAAGGGAGAAATTAATTGCTTTGCAGAAGGTCATCCTGTCCCTATTTATGTGGCTTGCCCAGCCTGAGAAAGGAGCATGACGGGATGGACAGGTTTGGGACATAATCTACCTCAGAAGTTTTACCCCATTGACCTTTTGGTCCCCAATGTTCAGCTCAGAATATTAAGAAGCTAATAAGAATGCTATGCAGGAAGGGGTGTGGGGTTCCTGTGTATTGGGCCTTACCCTGTAGTTATATTCTTTTTAGATGATCTACCCCAAAAAAATACTAAAGGGGAAGTGAAAACTCATTCATTCATTCATTCATTCATTCATTCACTCAACATATTTTTTATCTAAAGACTACTGTGTTCAAGGCCCTATGGAGAATCTGAAGAGGGATAAAATATATTCTCTCCCCATAAGTAGTTAACTGACCAATGTCACATGCATTGCCTGGTGGGAGGGAAAGAATCAAATTCAGTGAGTGCTGAAAATCTTTCTTACCATCAAACACAGCCCGACTATATTGAGTTGTTGATGCCAAAGGCTTGCAGGTGGCATCAAACTTATTGCCGTAATTGCCAATGCTTACTTCAAACTGAATGGGCTCTCCAATGTCTTGCAGCATGGTTGCAGAATGAAATACTGCAGACAGGCTATACTTTCGCCTGCGCTGATATTTCTATGGGTTACAACAGGAGAAAAATATAATTGAAAAATCTTTTCTCTCCTAAGTAAATATTTCTAATTGATAAAACCAATTATAGATTTAAAGCTGGAAGAGATCTCCGAGGTCACGTAACCCAACTCCCTCAGCAGGACGTGGGTTTGAATCCTGGCTCTGATGCTGATTATCTGTGTCACTTTGTCCATATCATTTAACCTTGCTGAGTTTCATTTTGCTCATCTGCAGAGTGAAGAGATTGAACCACATGACTTCTAAGGGCTCTTCCAACTCTAAATTGATAATGCTGAGATCATCTTATCAAACCCCTCATTTTATAGTTGAAAAACTGAAGACCAGAGATAATTACGTGATTTGCCTAAGGATGATAGTTGATAGCAGAGCCAATATTTGAAGCCTGATCTCCTGACTCCAAGACAAGTTTTCTTTCCCTTATACCATCTTGTCATTAGAATGTAAGTTCCTTGAGGGGAGGAATTGTTTCATTTTTTGTCTTTTTGTCCTTTGCCTGGCACATAGTAGGCACTTAATAAATGCTTATTGATTGATTATACTGTCGATGGTGATGACATTTAACACCTTTTGACATCACTGAATCACTAGTGTGCCCAACAGCCCTCTCCACACTGTGCACATAAGAAGACTGCCCTTGGGGGGTTGATTGTAATAATTATGTGAAGGCAAATGGCCATGTTGTCAACCTTGCCTCTTGGATTCACATTTCTGCCCCATGCCTGTGCTCAGGAAGAGCCCCGCCATCGTGTCCTGCTTAATTGGTTCTCCTACGAGTTTCCTCCAGCTCCCACCCCAGTAATCTATAGCTTCACAGGCCTTTTTGAAGTCGCTTCACCATATCCTAGGTATTTCTTCAGCATACTTTTGGTACTGGCTTGCTTCCAAAAACATCTAGCAGCTGTTTGGAAACACTGCCCGATATAACTTGTTCTGTACATTCAGCCATTCTCCAAGTTCTTGCTTTGTGCCGATAGACTGGCTTTGAGAACTAGGTGGTCCTTGCCAGACAATATAAAATTGTATAAATAAATAAATAAAATTTATTTAAAAATTTTAATTTAATTTAATTTAATTTAAATTTATTTAAAAATAAATTAAATTATATAAAATAACAACAAAAATAGTCATTATTTATATAGTGCTTTAAGGTTTGCAAAATGCTTTACGTATGACATCTCACTTGATACAGTAGATAAGATAAATACGTGAGTAAAGTGGATTGAAAGATCTCAAGTCACTGGCCAATAGTCTAGCCCTTTTACCATGACTTTGTAGACCATCCATCAGTCTGGGTGAGATTTTTTTGGAAAGTGTATTGGATTTGGAGTCAGAGCATGGGTACAAATTCCAACTTGGCCACTAACTACTACGGTGACCTTGGGCAAGTCCTTTACTCTCTGTAGGCCTCAATTTCCTTATCTGCAAAATGAGGCATTTGGACTAGATGAGCTCCAGGAGTCCTTCCAGCTCTAAACCGATGATTCTCTATTCAATTCCAACCGGTTTCTTTGTTGGTCTGTGTATCATTGTTTAGCCCAATGCAGAGAACTCATTGACAGCTTTCCACTGTGGGATGCAGTCAGAACAATTTGACCCCAAGTAGGAAATTCCTGACTAATTTCCCTTGGGCTTTTCCCAGCTCATAGCACTTCAATGACTCTGCAAAGTGATTCATGATCATGCCCACCTGCTCTGCTGTGGGTGTGCCTCAAGAGTGTGGTATCCCTTGCAGCCAGGACCAGGCTCCTGTCTCAAGGACTTGTGATGGTCTTTGGTGCCTTATGAATTAAAGGGAAAGTAACCACAGCAAAATTTCACTGTTGGTGAAGGCAATTTTCCAGTCAGATGAAGTTTTATCCAGAATAACCTTTGTCAACTCTTACTGGAAATCATACAGTGTTTTAGTACAATGTTAGAAGCATAGCTGATTCTTTATTTTTTTATGGTTTTTTTTCCTTTTGCTCTGTGTCTTCTTTCACAACACGACTAATATGGAAATGTTTTTCATGATGCACATGTATAACCTATACAGTGTCGCTTACCCTCTCAGGGAGGGGGAGGTATGGAACACAAACTTTTAAAAAATGAATATAAAAAATTATCTTTATGTATAATTGGGAAAAATAAAATATTATTGAAAACAAAAAAAAGAAGCTAGCTGAGTAGATGTTTCTTTGATCTTTCAGAGCCCTTTAGGAAACAAGTAGATAGCAGGTCTCAAACGTAGTGATGGGCATACTTTCATATATGTAACCCATCCACTCCTGTGACTTTGGTGTGACCTTTGTCCTTGTCCTATAACACTACCATAATTGAACCACCCAGCATGTTGCAGGTCTTCCCTTTTTTCCTTGACATTATAAGGATCCAAATGGAGAATAAGAACTGTCCATCAGTAACCCCTCATTCTTGGCACATGACAGGCCCATCTTTTTTTCCAATCCCACATTTTTCTGATGACAGACATCCTTTACACTATGTCTTCTGTGTAATTCCTCATGTGTAATGTGTTGCAACCCATTTGAACCTCCAGAGAGTGGGCCGAACATAAGTTTCTATTGGATGTTTAATCTCATTTAGTTTTTTTTGCCTGGTTACTCATGTTCCAAAAAGGTCATAAAGTCTGGCTTAGGTAATCTTGGTATTTATCCTGACTTTCATATCCTTCATTTAAAATGAAGAAGCTAAGTAGAGTGGAAAGAATTAAGTCCCAAATCCACACCACTTACTGTGTGACCTTGGATGAGTCACACAGAGAAATTATAGAATTTGAGAGTGGGAAGAGAACTCAGAGGCCATTTAGTACAACTCATATGAAAAGAATACCCACTATAACAAAACTGACAAGTGGTCATGGAACTTCTATTTGGAAACCTCTAAGGAGGAAGAACCCATCACCCCTCAATGTAGTCCACTTCATCTTGGGACAACTCTAATTGTTGAGAAATGTTTCCTCATAACAAGACTAAATTTTTGTTTTGTTTTATTTTGTTTTTCTTTTTGTTTGCAACTTTTACTCACTGCTCCTGGTTCTGCCCACTGGGGCCAAACAGAATGAGTTCAATCCCTCCTTTACATGGCAAGTTTTCAGATACTTGAAGACAGAAAGCTCCACTGAGTCTTGCAGATGTCCAGTTTCCTCAACTGGTTCTCATATGTCATGAATTCAAGGCCTTTCACTCTCCTGGTAGCCCTTCTCTGGATTCTCTTAGACTCATCAATGTCATCCCTAAATTATGGTGCCCACACTGAACACAGTACTCTAGAAGAGGTCTGATGTCTTTCACTTCAGTCCTCCTACCATGTTGATACTAAACCATTAATAGCTACTCTTTGAGACCAGCGATCTAATCGAAATCTATCTAATTATATTATCATCTAGTCCATCATCTCTTTATCTTCTCAACAAGAATGAGATTAGTCTGACTTGACTTGTTCTTGATGAAGTCATGCTGGTTCTTTCACTTCATCTCTCAGTTTCTGACCTGGTCATCTCAGACCATCAGTTTCTGCATGTGGAAAATGGGAATGATCATACAATCCTCCAAGAAAGTCTTGCTCTTATGTCTCATTATGGATCCAGAGTTTTTGAAGGGTAAGCTCCCTACCAGAGAGATTCAAGTTCAGTTGCAACTAGAGTGGTTGTGTGTCCAACGTCCAAAGACCAGTTGGTAATGATTGGCTACCAGGTGATACTTTTTTTTTTCAGCCATAGTAACATATAAAGACCATATACTTTAGTAAAGAGAGAGTACTCAAACAGATGAAGTCACAGATCCTTAGAGTATTCTAATGACACCTTCTCCTTACTGTGACATTGGATAAGTCGCTTAATTTCTCTAAGTCTCAGTTCCCTTACCTAGAAAATGGGGATAATGACACTAAATGATCTGCCTCAAAAAATTATTGTGATGACCAAATGTTATGATCTGTCTAAAGCACCTTCTAAGCATAAAGCTGACCTTGTGATTTCCCAGTCAACCCTCAGATGCATTTCCTGATCTAACAATGTCCAAGAAAAAAATACAGCCTAAGTACAATCATCCTCTAAATTGTATAAACATTAAAAGTATTTGAATTGATTAACATGATATGTGAGCCCAGAAGTTACCTCAACAACCAACAAGTCATCACTGGGTATGCTTTCAACTTTTTTGTCAGGAGGTGTTTTCTCAAGTAAAGTACACAGTTCAACCAGGATCCGACCTCTGTAAGCAACTCCTTCACCCTGGAAGGCAATGATACATGTTATTAATGCTTATTAGTGTGAGTATAAACCAATAAGAAGCTCCTTGCAGATAACACCCTGAGCCTCTTGGCATGCCTTAGGCCCTTACTATATGAAGGGGACTTGGGTTTCTTGACCAAGGCTTCAGGTCCCAAACCCAACAGACCAGGGACAATGGTGGGAACCTGAACAGCCAGGGAATGTAGCTCATCCCTAGGTTAAAACTTAAGGATGGTCTAGAAGGTTCTTAGGGCATTCTAGAAATTGTTTTACCCAGTAATTTGGGTAAGCTACCAATAAGTGGATGGTTACGTTCCATGGTTTGAACAACTAAATTTTTCAGAGGAGTAAGTAAGTGTAAGTAGGCATGAATTACTGATGAAATAAGAATATAGCATGTTTTCCTACTTAATTAAAGAGAACATTGTATTGAAACAACTGAGCATAGACCATTGATATCATTTGAATTCAAGGATCTGGAGAATGGACAACTATCTATCTATCTATCTATCTATCTATCTATCTATCTATCTAATCTATCTATCTATTGGGAAGGGAATCCTGTTTAATCTGTATCTCCAAGCCTACCAAAGACTATCTTAGATCCAGAACTAATTTCCCAGGGTATGTTTAGACCAGGAAAGACTTGAAGTTGCCCCCTGCCTGGACTTACTTCCCTATTTCTGTGGGCTTATCAGCTTTTGGGAATGATGCTTGGAGTACCATCTAACAGGGCATTCATTCTGTAGAATTAAGTCCTTGGTGAGATACTATCAGGGGGAAGAATCATGATGGGCAGGAGCACTTGACTATCATGAGATTCTGGTATGTTATTATTTCTCAAGAGTTTAGTCATTTCAACAAATACATATTGTATCCTATTCTGTGGAGGGCAAAATGGGGGTTGGGGAAGAGGACAAGCATTTCCAAAGCACCTACTATGTGCCATGCACCCTGCTAAGTGCTTTACAAATATTATTTCATTTGTTCCTCATAACCTCTTCCTGGATGTAGGTGCTATTATTAGCCCTATTTTACAGTCATGGAAACAGACAGACAAAGGTTAAATAACTTGTCCGGAGTCATACAGCTAATACATGTTTGAGGCTAAATTTAAATTCGAGTCTTCCCGACTCTAGGCCCAGCGCTTTATCCTCTGCACCACCTAGTTACCTCTAACTGTCATAACATAGTACTCACCCTCAAAAGGCTTGCAGCTTTTGGGGACATCAGAGTTTAAACAAATAGGATAATATGTATATAATACATATAATATATGTAAAGCACTTTGCAAAACTTAAATATTATTATTAATAATAACGAACAGAAGGAACGATTAGAGAGCAAGATAGCTTGTCATAAAATGTTAAAGGGAACACAATCAATTCAATTCAACACATATTTAAGTTGCTGCTATATGCAAGGCACAACTGTGGCTGAGAAAACAGAGACAGAAACAAAACAATCTTCAAGGAACATATAGTTGTATGAGTTCAAAGATAGGTATAGGCTAAAGACCATATTGAAGTTCCATGGGAATAAGCTGGGAAAGTGATGAGAGGGTGTTAATTGGAGCCTCCAAAAGGTATGAGAAACTAGGGACAGATAGCCAATGGATTTTCTCTTCTTCCTTCAGTGCAGAGTCAAAGTCCAACATGGCAGCCTTTGCAGATCAAGGACCAGAATACATAAAACAGACAATCAGGGGAGAGTTTTGAAGGAAAGAGGAAAGTATTGGCTGGAGTTAACAGAAAAATTTCATAGGGGAAATGGGCTTGGAAGTTTATCAAAAATATTCAATTCTATAGTCACCAAAAAGGCTAGGAACAGGGACTGGAATTAATTAATAAAGGGAGCTCTTGGATGAGAAACTCCTTGATACCAATGAAGGCGTGCAATTTTTGTCTAGAGCCCTAAGAGGTTAAGTGACTTGCCCGAGGTCACTGAATAAACAAAACAAATAAAGAATGTCTTAAAGTATGTCCATCTGGCCTAAACCCAGTGCAAGAATTCCCTGCATAAGAATTTTAGCATTGATTTCTTTGCAGAGGTGGGGGACTGTCGGTATGGAACTCTGTAGATAATGTCAGACTTGGTTGATGTATTAGTTAATTTGATTTTTTTTAATCTTTTTTCATTCTGTATTATAAGGGAGGGCTCCCTGTTTCATTACCCAAATATTTCCAGAACATTGAATTTTGCCTGAACCACAAAGAGTTCAGAGGTTAACTAGAGATAGATAGGAAGGTAAAGTTAGGTAGAGAACTCAACCTCTACCTACATGCGAGGAATTTTATTAACTGGAGGCTTGCAGTAATTGTGATTCTAGTCATAAGTTTTCATATAGAGTAAACTCTCTAAAGTTCAAGCAGGACTTAAGGGTCCCTTCCAGGCTGAAATGAACAAAGCATTTTAATGGGGCGTTATATATGTAACTAAGACATCATTTCCCACTGGGCTACTTTCCTGGACTTCATCATCTCCAGAGACTCATCATTCTGCAAGATGAAATCAACTCAGAAGCTCCCACCTCCTTGATCCCCTGGCCCCTGGAACCCCTCCCTTCTGATTGGAGAGGGTGGGAAATGAACATCTGGGCATTCCTCCCTGATTTTCTGCCATTCAAGGAGGGCACTCAGAGGGGAATTCTCATCCTTTTCTACTCAAGCAACTTTCTAGGGACTTCATGATTCCAGAACTCATTTTATAAAATAAAATTAACTCAGAAACTCACTTCCTGAGATCATGTCATACCCTGGATGAATGACTTTATCATGCCCCTGAACCATGTAACCCACTCCCCCCCCAACATACATACCTTTTCAGCTCCTTTTCTATGTGTCATCTCCCCCATTAGAATGTGAGCACAAGGATCATCTTACCCCTTTCTTTGTATGCCCAGTGCTTAGCAGAGTGCCTGGCACACAGTAGTTGCTTAATAAATGTTTGTTGACTATGACTGTCTGACTCTTAAGACAAGAATGGTTGGCACTTACGTGGTATTAACTCTCTCAGTGATACTTGCCTTCTAAAAGAAGCTATTTGGAAAGTCTGTGCTTTAAGGGAAAGGAATAAATGTCCTCCAATAGGACTAACAGTGTCTAGTTGGGAAATATTTTATCTTAAACAATTATAGTAAGAATCCAAGTGCTTTGGCAAAGGAGAAAAAGAATTCTATATCCCCATCACCCAATCAGGTAAATGGATTGGAGGGAGGGAGGCAAAGTGGGATTTGAGTTGCATTTTACGCAGCTTCCCCTAAATACAAGGGCTGGTCATAGCAATTATATCACAGTAAGAAATCATTGCCATCAGTCAAATGTTAAAAGCATTCACTTAATTGGAGACCAACCTTTCCAGAATTCAAATCATCATATGGATCCGGGAATCCAGTGTATTCTCTTGGACTTCCATAAAGATTTAGATAACAAGGTCCAAATGTTGGTACAAAGCCCACTTCTGTTTCTCCTGTTTTCCCTGAGAAGCAAACATCACCATTAGATCATAGACACTGGAATTTCTCATCTATTAGGTTTTGCCAGAAGTTAGTTGTTAGTTAATGGTGTGAGGCTATTTTATTCCACAGGTGCATTAGCTCATTAATGCAGACCATAAGCACTTATGATGATGCTAACAGTTTCTTCTTCTAGTTTCTCTAAAAGAATAAATTGCCTGTGTTTGCCACTCAAACATGCTAATCTTGTGACCTATGCATTTCATTTAAATGGAAGGAGGAAAGAATTTAAATGGAAGAAGGCTTTCAAATTGATCTTTATCATATTTGTACCAATTCACAATGAATGAAAACTGTAATTACATTTATATTTGGTGAGGAAATTTAGTAAGTTGAACATTCATCTCATTATTTCTAAGAAATGTTATTCAGCCTTAAGCAGTTACTTAAAGACAAGCAGTTAGTTATGATTATGTAAAAATTGCTTGTTGAGGGTTAATGGATTTACATGGTAACCCACTCTATTAGTTTACAATATTTTCTCTATGATTAGATTAAAAAACCCTTTTAAACCATCACATCACCATCCATTGCTGTCTTTTCTGGATATCAAACAAACCTCATAGCTTAATTAGCTGAAGACTTGGGGAAAGTGAGGGCATGGCTATTATTTCAAATACCTGAAGGGCTGCCATGTGGAACAAGGAGTAGATGTATTTTCTATCCAGAGGTCAAAACTAACAATGAATGTAGGTAAAAGGAGGTAGAATCTGACATATTCTCCAATTGTTCAAAAATTCAATGGGCTCCCTAAGGAGGTATTGAACCGTCCCCTCCCTGGGAACGTTCAAGCAGAAGCCAGATGACTACTTAGAGTATCAGAGATGTTTAGGAGGGAATTCTTTACTGTATGGGAAGTTGACCTAAATGACCTCTAAAGTCTTTCCATGAAGATTCTGTGATTTCATATCTTAAAGTGAAGTAAGTAAGTCAGTGCATGATACTCTCCAAATAATACAATGGGTCAGCAGTGAGAGGATGCAGACATAGAAGCTTCCTGGCATCCTGGCTGGAGGGCTAAGCTGCTTATCACAATAACTGGGTTGACCTTTTCTATGCCTCAGGCAGCTCCCTGTGACTTAACTATGAAGTTGTAGCTGGGTGGTGAAGGTAAAGAATTCAGGGTTCTATGCCGATGAAATCACCAATCTTTCATGGGCTTGAGGACACTGAGAGCTAACACTATGTAGACCATTTCACTCTGTAGCACTCATAAATGTGCCTGGGACTTCTGTGGGTAGAGGTAGAGGGCAGAGATTCCTATGTTCACTGATGAAAATTCTCAGAATGTGTTCTGTTAGAGACAGAAAGAGAGGAGAGAAAAAAAAACTTAAAGGAGAGACAAAAAATGAAGAGAAGTAGCTCTTTGTGATGGCCTAGAGTGCCTGGCCATGTTTAGCTATTGGGTAACAGTTATCTAACATCCCACAGTTTCACCAGAGAGTGATTTTTTTGTGTGTGTGAGGGCAGTTGGGGTTAAGTGACTTGCCCAGAGTCACACAGCTAGTGAGTGTTATGTGTTTGAGGCTGGATTTGAACTCGGGTATTCTTGACTCCAGGGCCAGTGCTCTATCTACTGCACCGCTTAGCTGACCCTCAGAAAGTGATTTTCATCACACACATATACACACAGAGTTTATAAAAGTAAAATGATGAAGCCATTGAAGATAAAAATAAGAACAAAAGATGAAAATAAATGAATAAGGTATCCAAACAGGAGGGCCACTGCTACCACATATATCTGCTACCAAAATATAGACATACTCAGCAGAAATATAGACATACTCCATGAAATGATGCATGGAGGATTTGCTGGGTAAGTACCTAACAGGCTTTGATTTTCTTTCCCTATTTTACAATAAACAAATATAGGACATAGAGGCTGCTAGGTGGTGCCATAGCGCATGGAGTGCCCCTCCTGGAGTCAGGAAGACTCATCTTCTTGAGTTCAAATCTGGCCTGAGACACTTACTAGCTGTGTGAC
This sequence comes from Vombatus ursinus, assembly GCF_900497805.2. NCBI lineage: Eukaryota > Metazoa > Chordata > Mammalia > Diprotodontia > Vombatidae > Vombatus > Vombatus ursinus. Next base: position 9,881,449 of record NW_020954611.1, read on the forward strand.
CCTGGGCAAGTCACTTAACCCTGCTTGATTGAGTTTCCTCATCTGCAAAATGAACTGGAGAAGGAAATAGCAAACCACTCTAGTATCTTTGCCAAGAAAACTCCAAATGGGGTCATGGAGAATTGGATACAACTGAAACAACAACAGGTTGGGGGGTGGGGGGAGGAGGAAATCCTAAAGAAATATAGACTCCTCCATTGCCAGGGGACCTTAGAGATCATCTGGTCCAACCTTTTTTTTTTTTTTTTTTTTTGGTTAGGCAATGGGAGTAAGTGACTCACCTAGGGTCACACAACTAGCAAGTGTCAAGTGTCTCAGGCCAGATGTGAACTCAGGTCCTCCTGACTCCAAGGCCAGGAGCTCTATCCATTGTGCCACCTAACTGCCCCAATCTGGTCCAGTCTTAAAGAGGGGAAAACCTAGTCCCAGAGAAGAAGGCAACTTGTTCCAAGGTTATACAATGAGTTACGCCAGAACCAGGCCTAGAAACTGGGGTGACATCATTTATTCCCTGTTTATTCTCCGTCTCACTACCCCATTTTCCCTCTTTGTTTATTTGAGGTAGGCCTGTAAATCATTCAATTAAGTATTTAAACCATTCAGGACAGATATTTGTCTTTTTTCCTCTTTGGGAATGAATATTCCATATCTTTTTCAGTGGCCTTTTTTAGAAAGAAAAGAGAAACTTTTAATGAACTTTCTATTTTTCCAAATTAATCACCCAGGTGATGGTCAAGAAATTTTTTCTTTTGCTCTTCCTTGCTTAAGGCCATTTTCTTTTCATCAGTTCAATTCCGTTCAATCAAGCATCTATTGAGCATGCTATGTACTAGGTACTGTGCTATTTCATGGACTTTATGCAAAATGCAACCTTCTAGGCAATGGGACTTTGACATCCAAAGAAGCCCTATCCTTCAAAACAATCACCTTGGGAGGTTATACACTTATTCCAAGGATGGTTCTAGGGCTCAAAATATTTTGGAACAAGCTTCTTTTTGGGATCCTTAGGAACTCTTTAAAGCCTGCGACACAGTCTTCTGAATCTGTTAGTGATTGCCAGGCTTTACCTTTGGAGGGATAGATTTCACTTAGGAAGGAGCCAACCCTGGTGGATAAGATGGGTGATCAAGTTGAGTAATACCTTTAGAATAATTGCATGGCCTCCCAAAGTGGCAACTTCAAAGGGAAATACTCATTCAAAAATATGTCTTGAAGCTATAATATTTCCAGGATTCCTAATTTCATCAATGTGGATATTCCCTCTATTAAGGCAGCTTACCCTCTATAACTTAATGGATAGTCTTCCAGAGTTGCTGTAGACAAATTATTCATTACCCTGTGATTAGGTAATGAGTTAATTTCTGGTGTATTTGCTAAAACATTAGTCACATTACTTTCTCTTTACATTAGTGCATAGTTAGGTCTAATATAATAGTAATTATTACCTCTCAGTCTTCTCTACATTAAATAACCTTAAGTCCCCTAAACCTTTCTTAAATTGCCTCTTTTTATACAGAATTATAGACTCTCTCCCAGAAGAATTCAAATTCTGCTTTATATCCCCAGCACAACCACACTACCTTGCACATATGAGATACTTAATAAATGTTTTTTGAATTGAAGTAAATGATAGACCTGGATAGACCTCTTGGATAGAGCACTGGGCCTGGAATGGGGAAGACCTAAGTTCAAATCTAGCCTCAAATACTTACTAGCTATGTGACTCTGGACAAGTCACTTAATCTGTGCCTCAGTTTCCTCATCTATAAAATGGGGATAATAATAGCACCTATCTCCCAGGGTTGTTGTGAGGATCAAATGAGATAATTGTAAAGCATTTAGCACAGTGCCTTGTACAAAGTGAGTACTATATAAATGTTAGCTATTATTATTATTAAAGCTTAAAAGTTGTCTCACCTTGGACAAGTCACTTAACCCTTTGTGTGCCACAGGGAATTCCCCAATGATTTATCTGTTATTTACTCATAGCTAGAAAGAACCCCGGGGATTATTGAATACAGTCTCCTCATTCTACAGATGAGAAAACTGAGGATCACATAGGCAAATGACTTATTGAAGGTCACACAGTGAGTAAGGGACAAAACTATGACTAGAGACCAGGGCTTTAGACCTTTCAGTCCTATATCGATTTAATCAATTTTGTTGAGTCTTTCCTGAACCCTCGCCAGTTCTTCCGTGTCCTTTTTTAAAATGTGGTGACCAAAACTGGGCACAATACTCTATTCATAGTCTGATAAATGTAAAATACAGAGGAAGGGTCATATCCCTGTCCTTGGCCTTTCCTACTCTTTTTAATATAACTCAATATCATGTTGGATTTTCCCCAACAATCTTACATTGGTGACTCATATTCATTTTGTGGATCATTAGAACCCTCCCCTACAATGCATTTCCTGGCTCTTTTTAGGGTTATTGACAAATTGCAAATCTGTTGAGTCTTCAGTATTTCTATATCAATTGTTGTAGTTATTCAGTCATTTTTCAGTTATGTCCAAATTTTTGTGACCCCATTTAGGGTTTTCTTGGCAAAGATACAAGAGTGGTTTGCCATTTCCTTCTCCAGCTCATTTTACAGATGAGGAAATTAAGGCAAACAAGGTTAAGTGACTTGCCCAGGGTCACACAGCCAATAAGTGCCTGAGGCCGGATTTGAACTCAGGAAGATGAGTCTTTCTGACTCTAGGCCTAGTGCTCTATCCACTGTGCCACCTTGCTGCCTTCTATATCAATCAGGATGGCCCAGATTTGATTCTCACAGGCCATCACTGAGCATAAAGTCATAGAACCCACCACTGTCTAGCTCTTGATATGGCACCTTTGAGGGCTGAGTATTGGAGTTGTGTATGAGCAAGACAGCTACCAACCAGAGCCTTTCCTCCTCTGTGGTCCTTCTAAAGTGAGAGGGAAGAAATTCTATCTATCCCGAGTCAACCCTTAGTGGCTTTCTAGCACCATGGAGTTGGGGGAAGGGATGGTGGAGGGGAAAGATAATTCTCTTCAATTAACATCGTTGTTCCTAATTAATACTGCTGACCAATATTTTTTAAAAACCAATTATTAAAACATTGATATCGGAGGGGACTCAAATAGATTTTCTGATTTTGATTCACTCAAGTCTGCTTGTATTAAATTATACATTTTTGCACTTTGGTGGCCAAGCATGAAAACAGTTTGCATTTTCCAACCAGATGGAAAAAAATCAGTGAAATCAATGTCTAGGGCTTAAGTGAAAAAAAATGACTTCCAATTCCAGAACCACTGACCTTGGCGTCCACATCTCTGTAGCCAGTGAGCACAAAAAGAACATGGGTTATAAAACAATCGAACAATATCATGAGACATGAATCACAGGGCAGGCGAGCACCACAAGGAGCATCTTAAGTAGAGGAGGGAATTGTGGGAGGTCTAGCATTGTATAAGCAGGTTCATTGCCAAGCACAGCTCTGCAGCACTGTCATGCACGAGTAACACGGAGACGATTCCACTGCCAAAACCATTTGGGGAAGGAAGAAATGGAAACCTCCATTTTAAAAATGAATGTATTTTGGATGATAAACAATGAAAGATAGTCTGGACAGTGGAGGGCATAAGTCACAAAACATGAAACCTGTAGATGATGCAGCCCAAGCTCCCGAAGGTGAAGAATCTATATTGTAAAAATATGACTGGTCAAACAACAAGAGAAACACAGGCATTATGGAACATTGAAGAAGTTAATTCATTAAGCAGATGGCTCAGCAACACTGAAGTTAACTCAAATTCAGACCCCAAAGAGAAAATTGCTGCCCTGTTTTACACCAATCTGGCAGACAAGGTTAAAAAAAAAAAACCAAGAAATTTTTGTCCCTCTCCTTTGAAAATCCTCCACAAGATTTCCTACTTTGAACCAAGAAAGATACATCCAAAAGAAGTGACCATCAGGAGCCTGGAGAGGGTCATGTTGGGGAGGGAGTAGTGTAATACTTTACATTTTTATTAAAAATCTTTTGTCCTATGCTTGACTGCTTTGGGGTCAGCGACCTAGGATCTGAGACCCTGGTTAGGGTCTATGGCTATTTCTACACAGAGAAAGTGTTTCCAAGTAGGAAAATCAGGGAGTAAACTGCCTCTACTAATGCTGATTAGTAACTGCTCTGAAACTTAGTCTCAGAGGGCTCACTGAAGCACTGAGAGATTCAGTGATTTGTCAAGGTCGTGCGGCCAGGATGTATGAAGGGTAGAACGTGAACCTGGCTCTTTCTGACTCCATGGCTGGATCTTTATGTATCATGACATGCTGGCTCTCATTTTCATCACCTTGTAATATTTGATCTCAAACATGTTTTTGTCCCTCAGTAAGGGCTTACCTAGAGGCCTTATTGCAGTATGATTTATAATATGAAATGGAGTCTCAGAGTACCTCAAATCTGGGAAAGTCTAGGATACCTGTCCCTTTGAGGCAGCTAGGTGACCTAGTAGATAGAGTGTTAGAGTGGGAATTGGGAAGACCTGCATTTGAATTCTGCCCTAGACTAGGCAAGTGACTTATCTTCTCTTGGTCTCCAGTTCCTTTGTCTATAAAATGGGGATAATAATGGTATCTACCTTACAGGGTTCTTGTGAGGAGCTAATGAAATAGTATTTATAAAGCACTGTGTAAATCTTCATGTGCTCTATAAATCTTAGCTGTTGTTGTTGATAATATTATTATCACAATAGTAATCAATGCAATGAAGTGAGAGAGAGGAAACACTAATGAGCCTTCTTGGTCATAAGAGAGGGCCACAGGTGCATGTATTGAAAGGTTTTACAAGGTTGTCAGCTTTCTCAATGGTTCAAGAATCTGTAATTTGGGATTCATTTCAGGCCTAGCGCTAATAAATAATACATGGGCCATTTTTTACTTCATAGCCAGCACTGATCTCCACAAAACCCTCCAATCAATCCTTATTACAGCGCAACTTACAAAACAAAATGGAGTCTCAAGGCCCCTTAGATCTGGAGGAATCCAAGGTCCCTGTCTGTTTTTTCTTGATGCATTAATCTACCTCTGTCCTAGACATTCAGTCTTACAAAAGAGTATTAAAGAATCACGGTCATTTATGCTTTATAAGTTGTCTTAAGGAGCTCTTATTTCAAAATCCTAACTTGAAGCCAAGGGTCTGGCACCAAATGTTAACTCTATATCCAAAGCAGAGATGGATATATAACCTATTATCATTTGTGGACCCAGGCTTACTTATAATACCCTGCCTTTTAATATGACATTGTTAAAACGAGAAGTAGACAGAACCTCCATTCCCCAAATGGTTGTTTTATGTTCGGACTTTTCATGTCTTCATCGTGATACCCATGGATAGCTGACACCTGTTAGTTAGAAAGACTCTTCAGTGAGAACTGGTCCATCAAGATGTATGCATAAACAGTGGGTGGGAGAGTCGACCCCACAAATGGTTTGAACTGCTGTGATTATTTGTGAATTAACTCCATTGCTTAGTCATAACAATAACGTTGCTAAAATGGTTCACTGAATTGACTATATTTTGTTTTTCAGACTTGGTCCCCATTTACACTGGTATATTTCAAAATGTTCAAGTCTGAGGTCTTTGTATCTTCTCACTTGAACATAGGCTGGGTGACTTACCTTCAACTTCCCCACCTGATGCAGCAATTTTAGAGAGATACAGATAGGTTGTTCCTACCACATCATTCTTGGTGAGGCGGTCCCTGCAAGAAAGAAGAGATGAATGCATTGTCCTGTGCTGACAGAAGCTAGGATCGGTAAATCAAGCAATCAACAAGTATTTATGAAGACTTTACTGAGGGTCAGGTATTGTGCTAGGTACTGGGAACACAAAGACAAAAGATGAAATAATCCCTGCCATCAAGGAGTTTGGAAATTAATAAGAATTTCAAGCTATATCTCCTTCCTCTCAGACAGTGAGACAAATGCATTAGGGTCTATATAATTTTTTTAAAGTAGAATTTTTATTGGGTTCATTTGGTGATGTGGGAACTATATGCATTATCAGGATGGTTCAACTAGAGTAAGCTCAATAACCCCCTTACATCTGTGGTGATTGAGCTAAGGCCCCACCCATGAAAGGAAGGCACGGTCTTCCCTGACACATCTGCATTTCTGAGTGTAGTGTGGTCTACCAGGAGCTGTCCTCAGAGGTGGCTTTGAGAGGGAACAAACTGCATATTTCAAGTATATATAGCTTTGTGTGTCTTCCCTGGGTATTCCAGAGAATCAGAAATCATACCCTACGTAATGGTCAGTCATGGAGTGGCCAACCGTCGCAGCTCCACACAATTCCTTTTCTCCACCTAGAGACATATTTTTCTGGGGATACCCGTGGGAGTTATAAATAGTCCCACTAATTCATGTAAATTCTTTCCATGGTGACTGAGGAAGAATCAGACCCAACCTGCATGAGCAAGATGATTATAACCCCCATGCATTGAGCATTAGGCTCAATTCTCTTCTGTGTATCAGGGAGGACAACTAGACCAGCCTTTGGGGTTCCTACAGTGGATATCCTCCTGTGACCTATTCATTGAATCCTTTCTGTATGGCATGGATCTGAAGAGCAAGTTCCAGGGAATCACTTAATTAAATGGTGTGATTTCAAGGCCAGGTCTTGGAGGGGCCAAATATGGTCAGAATCAATCTATCTTCTCAGGGACATATATATCTTCAGGATAAATTTGGGTCAGAAATATATTCTCTATATTGGTCAAGATAGAGTCTGTCTCCTGAGCTGACTGGACCAAAGATATATGCTGGAGGACCCCTGGGTCTCTGGAGCTTTTGTAGATGATAATGGATTGCTATTGATTGCAGTGTGTTCTTACTGGAATTAACATTTTGACTGCCCTCTTCCCTCCCACCTTCTTCATACCTAATCCTCCTCTACATTTATTCCATCCCCTGTTGTACTATATGTATATCTTTCTCTCTCTTTAGATTTTGTGCTCCTCAAAAGCAGGCCCTGTGTCATATTTTTTTTGCATCCTCAATGCCTTACACATAGTAGGTATTTAATAAATGTTAGTTGAATTGAATTGAACCGAACAGAATTAAATTGAGTTTTTGTCTTAAGGCATTTTTCTGGTTCATAATTACTTTCTATAGGTTCACTATACAATTTTGTGTGGACATTGGACCCATCTCACTTCCCCCAACCTGGATACACCCAACTGGCAAAGTTTCAGAACGGCATAAAAAATGTGCCTTTCCAAACATAAAAGTATCATAGGCCGGGGAAATAAAATAATTAACAGCACCCCTCTGGCAGTGAACACAATTTCTAGCAAAGGAACTTTGTTATATCACTTCCAATTGGGCAGCATCTCACTGTTGTCTCAATTAGCTATGGAATCAACAGTGGCCTTTTTTTGGCTCAATTCCCATGAGAAAGTTGGTTTGTTATAGTAGAGAGACAGTCTTTTCACAGCAAGTCCAAAGACATGCAGAGGAAATGTTCCTTCTCACCCCAGCACCAACACTTCTGCATTGCTTTGGGTTGTACTGTTAACAAGAGAGCAAAATCCTGTGATAGCTATTTCACCCAGGGTTCCCCTTTTCAAGGTGGGGAGGGAGGAAAAGGGGAAGTAGAATCCAGATCTGCGGTTTCATCGGTTTAGGAAACTCCTGGTGAAGAATCCCCTCTATCAATGCAAATCAGCCCTTTTCCAACAATGGAGGATCTTAGAGAAAAGTCTAAGGACAAAGCAAAGTTAAATGACTTTCCCAGTATCTCTCAGCCAATGTGGCAGAGGAAGGCCTTGAATCAAGTTCCACTTAACTCACCCAGCTCTGTATTCATAGCATTAGATTGTCTCTCAACGCCTCTCTGTATTATTAATTAAAATCTCCCTCCCTCCCTCCTTTCTTTCCTTGTATTTATTAAGTCTTGATTAGCACCCGTCTCTAGGCACTGGGAATAAAAAAGATAAAAAATATTTTCAAATGTTTTATGTACACAGATAGATATCAGTAAGTAAATATCTATTATGAGCCTATTTTGTGCCAGAAATTGTGCCATGTGTGGAGACATAAAGACAAAAATTAAATAGTTCCTGGCCTCATGGAGCTTACACTCTGGGGGATAGAGGGAGTGGGCAGGAAAGAGAATGACTAGACTAGGTGTGATGGAGGCCAAAAAGATCCAGACCAAGTCCTCGAGGAAAATTTGGGAAAGAGAGGAACAGCTCCAATTGAAATTATTTTTTTTAGATTGAGATAGAAAGCAATCAGAAGTTTTAACTCACCAGTCGTACACCGTTAACTTTATTTTTTCACACATTGAAGGAAACTGTTAAGAAGAAGAAAAGAATTGTCATCTCTAAATCTAGGCAATAACTGTTAACCTCATTATTTTGACATTAAAAAAATTTCTCCCCAAACAGATGAAATACTCAACCTTGATTTGAAGGTTGACAATTTGATTCCACTCTGGATTTGCATTTTTCTCTATTATGTTTGTGGAAACCTGAAAAAATCACCAGCATAAAGCAACATTAGTTCAAGCTTATAATTTCCACAATAGAGTGTTGCATCCATTGTCTGGCGCCATCATTTTGTGGGGTTCAGTTCCACTGAAGTGCAGTAATATAATATGTACAGACATGGTCCTTTATTCATTGATTATATATTATGTAACTGAGAATTTTATCAAATGTAATGAATAGCCTATATTGCTCTGCATCATTGTTCTGTACCAAGCATTTCTTGGGCCTGTTGCTTGACAGATTTTTAACCATCAGATTTCTCATGGGATAGTCATAAGAAATATAAAAAAAACCCAAATCAAGACAAAACAACGCACGAAGTTATAGGTGTTTAATCTGCCTAAGTCTGCTGGCAGAAACAAGAAATCACTTAGATTTACATGAGATGGCAGGTCTTTAAAACGTAGGGAATAGGGGACTGGATCCGTGATTTCACTGGCATAGGGATCTTTCTCATGAAGAAACTCCCTCTAACGACGCAGGTCTGCATCTTCTCTGCCATTTGTAGACTTGGAGAGCTATATAGGATATTGAGAGGCCAAGGGCCTTGCCCAGGGTCACACAGCAGTATGTGTCATAGGCACAGGACTGGACCCAGACAGGTCTTCCTGGCTTCAGCTCACTAGCCTCTACACCACAGTCTACTTATTTAAAGTGTATCACTGTGCTTTGGCTTTAGTTCTTAGCATCTTAGAAACAGAAAGAAATGATCACATTTCTCCCAATGGTAGAGGTTCTCACCTAAGGAAGAGTTTTTCTTTTGATTGCGCCAAAGCCCTATCACCACAAGGACTGGTGTGAGGATTTCGGGTGAAAGTTCTTAGGCCCTGAGCAAGGCAGGGGAAGGTATTATCTTGAGGCTGGCCCATCTTCCAACTAACTGAGAAATTAACGAGTTATAAGGGCACAGACTTGTCAAATCTGCCAAGGATCAGAATGTTCTTCCTGGGGCCAGTTGAGCAGTGAATATGTCTGATGTATAGCTTTAGGTAGCAGACATAGTTTTAAACATTTATTCCTACAAGCATCCTTATTCAGATTGTGTCTATACACACCTTTTTTCCAGCAAAACAAACTTCTACAAATGGATCCACTAAGTTTTTCTTGTCTACATTGCCTCCAAATATTTCCTTGACAGTCTGTGAGAAGGCATCATCCACTAGAAATGAAAATACAGACAGGAGATAGTAACTTGGATCTTAAAAGTATAGAAATTAAAAACAAATATGCCTTGAATGAATGCAGGAGAATTTGTCATTAGAAGCTGCAAGCGTTGGGAACATATAGGAGGGTGCTGGTAAATGTTTAACATCTGACTCTCCAGGGGGAAAGTATAGACTGGACACACTTATAAGTTTAATTCGTATTGTTAACATTTTCTCCATCACTTTCTTAAGTCTAGAGAAATCAACAAAATGATAAATCAAGTCCTAACTTGTACAATTTGCCAATTTCTAAGGTGTAAATGCTCACACTGAAAATTTAACAATCTGCTCATGCTCTGGTTAGAGTTGGTTCCAGCATGCTCCTGATTCTAACGGTGGTTTTAGCCTTAATCAAGAAAGTCTATATAATAGGGATATCTTGGGCAAATCAAGGGAAATTAAAGTATCAATTTGGAAAAGAAGTTAGGGTCAACTGTTAGAAATGTCCCAGACCAATGATTTATTAAACATCAAAACTATGGAATAGAAACATCACAATTAATTCACAGGAAATTCTTGGACTTAAGGTAGGTTATGTTCCTAGAAAAAGTAAGATATAAGTAGACTTCTGGTTTTTATAACAATGTTAAAATAAGGTAGTCACAGTCCCACCTATGGGTTTGGAGGGCAACTTTCTGTAGAAGAGGACATAAAATTCATATTTTACATTAACCTGACCAAAATGGCAAGAATGAAAACTTAACATTGGAAGAGCTGCGTGGGAATTGACACTCGATACATTGTTGAGGAAGGGACTATAATAATAATAATAACAATAAGAAGAAGAAGAAGAAGAAGAAGAAAAAGAAGAAGAAGAAGAAGAAGAAAAAGAAGAAGAAGAAGAAGAAGAAGAAGAATAGATAGCATTTGTATTGCACTTCCTGGTTTAAAAAGGCTTTACATATATTTTTTTTGTTTGATCCTCACAACAATGACTATCATTATCTCCATTTTACAGATGAGGAAACTGAGGCAGACCGATGTTAAGTGACTTATCTAGAGTCATACAGCTAGAAAGTGACAGAGGCCAGATCTGACCTCAGATCTTCCTGATTCCAAGTCCAGAGCTCTATTCATTATGCCCCCTAGTTGCATGTTACAAACATTTTGGAGAACTATCTGGCAACAAATAATGAAGCACAAAAACAATGATACTTATGGATCTAGTATCTTTCTATGGCTAGGACATTCATCCTAAAAATATAAAAAAATCTGTATCTATCTAGACAAAAGCATTCATAGTTGCAATAGAAATATTTATTTGATAGATTTACTTATAATATAAAAAGCTAAAAACAACCTACATATCCAGTGATTAAAGAATGGCTGAGCGTATTATGGCATGTTAATGGAATAGAATGAAAAGCAACATGATGTGATAGATAGAGGTCTGATCTCAGAGTCAGAAAGACCTGAGTTCAAGACTTATCTTGGTTAAATATGAGTTGAATGACTACTAGCAAGTCATTTAACCTCTCAGTGCACCCAGGCAGCCGTTCAGCACCATAAATTACAGTGATACTGTGAAATGGGGGCCAAATTTGGAGTATAGAGGACCTCAGTTTGAATCTCAGTTCTTCCTTTTATCACCTGTACAACTGTGCCTGGCAAGGATGGATCCACTTGCTGCCATATGACTTTGAGATTTACTTGTCTGGGTGTTGTTTTCCTCCTCTGTAAAATGGAACTGCACTATGAGACCTCGGAGGTCCCTTCTAACTTTAAATCTAGGCTCTGATGATATTAACATGAGTTGCCAATCTGCATTAAAGAAGAGAGTTTTCTACACTGAGAGTTCACAACACCAGTGAAATCTGAGGTCCAATCCCTCCTCACCTCCTCTAAAAAAAATGGTGGAATATTATTGTGTTATGATACCAATAGTCGAGAAGCAAGAAAACATGAGAACACCGATATGAAGTGAGATGAGGTAAGATCAGCAGCACTGCAGCTGTATACATATTTATTATAACTATGTATATTCTTTCTAAAAGAAGGAAAGAATACTAAAACAGCACTTCAAGCTGACCTGAAAAGGGATACAGAGAAGATACACGTCTTATTTGTTGCTAACTTGTTTGGTTCTATTTTGTTAAATTCTGATAACAAAATTCTGTGATAAAAAAGAAAAAAGAAATGGAAATAATGTGAATAAGCTTTGATTGGACAATGGCTGAACAATTATAATGGAATATAATTGCTTTGTAAGAAATGATGAAAATGAGGAATTGAAAGAAATATGAGGAGACTTCTTTGAACTGATTCAGAGTAAAGTAAGCAGCACCAAGAGAACAACGTCTATAATGACTACAATGTGAGTTAAAACATTAAAGGGCAACTGATCTCCAATTAAGTGAAATAACCAATTTTGGTCACAGAGAAAAGATGAGGAAAATATACTTTCCTCTTGGTAGAGATGTGGATGACTACAGATACAAGTGTTGCATATGCTGTCAGACATGCTGCCTTTGTCTTTTGGTTTTGCTTCACTGTTTCACTTGGGGGAGTTGGGGAAGGAAGCATAGAGAAAGGTCTGAAGGGGGCAAAACAGTATATTGGGAAATGACTGTGACATAAAATTTTTTAAAAAGTAATTAAAAATTTCAAAAATGCAATACAATAAAATCACTAAATACAAAAAATACTAAGGGCTTCATGTAAGATTTTGTTCCTCTTTTATATAAGTGGTTATTTAAACTTATATTAAATCCTTTTAAAAGTTTTAAAGCCCACCATATTTAATCAGTTTGAAATTACAGATATGTATCACCTTTTGGATCACTGCCTTGTCATGGCAGAGGGTAGTTCAATGAAATTATGAGCTCTGCTGTGCAGGGTTACCCAAGACAGACCAGTCATAGTGGAGAGTTCTGACAAAAGGTGATCTACTGGAGAAGGAAATGACAAATCACTCCAATATTTTTGCCAAGAAAACTCCATGGACAAGGCCCTAGTGTGCTAGGTCCACCAGGGAGGAGCAGTTCACAAAGAGTCAGATACGACTGAATGACTGAATAAACACCCTAAATCAGACTTCCTAAATCAAACAGGACAAGACAGTTACTAATTGCAGAATATTTAATTTATGTAGTTGAGACCCCCACAAGAGAACTGTCCTGAATTAAGAAAGTCCTTCTAAAGTTTAGAGCAGAGGAGCTATGCTTATATGGGCTGGAGCATGTCAGGGTAACCTATGATACCAGGAACCCCAATCTCCCCCCAAAATTCTAGTGAGGCTACTCTACCTCTGTGCCACTGCTATAAGCTGCCATTAATGCCTTCTGGGGAATAAGCTCTCTAAAAGAAAGATACAACAGAAAGGGTGACGAGGAGGGGAAAAAAAGCCAAAAATGACCATTTATTGTCCTTTACAGGTTGGTGCAAAGGCCATCCCACTGAGTCCTAGCCAGCCAATTGTCTGGGGGCAGTCCCAGTCCCGGGAAACCAATCAGGAGTTGCCAATTGTCTTTTTTAGCAAGGTTCGAATATACATGTCTATTCTTTCTAAGATGATCAATAACCCCAAATCGATTGGAGAGGGAGACACTTCCCCCCCAAACCATATTTCTTCAGGAAGAAATCTAACAAGGTGACTTTGTCTTCTGGCTGCTATTATTTATGTCATAAATAACAATGTGGGTTTAATGGACAGAGTACTTCTAAGTAGAAATTTTTTATGCTAAACATTCACAAATCCAACTGCCAGGAACTGGAACGATCCTCCTGGCCTCAAACATACTCTGCCATGCTTCAATGAAGAAACTCAATTTTGTATTAGCGATATTGCTTTTCTTTCAGTTTTTGCAAACGTTTCAAGAGCAAAGAGATTTGTCTATGCAATTGAACTATTTTAGTTAGAAGTCTGATTCCAATGCCTCATTGTGACATGGAGGCAGCCCTAAGTTCTGGAAGGCTAGACCAGTTGATTAAATTTTGTCAGGTTCCAGCCAAAATGGAAAGGCTTTGAGTGCCCTCCCAGCAATGAATGGTCTGCTCTCTGAGGATCAACCCAAGCTAGATAAGAAGAGGCATATTACTGATAAGCTTACCCTTCTGTGAATTTTTTGGCCATGGCAACCCATGAAACCCAAAAATAAATACAAAATGGCCCTCACTCCTGTGGCCCCCTTCAATAGAAACCAAAGGAAACATTTAAATATGAAAAATAAATAAAGATGTGGGGAAAGTTAAGAATCACACAAACTTTAAACCATCTATAAACATTAATAAAGCTATTTGAACTTTGAATGTGGGGTGCTTCTCCAGTGACTAAATGAGCATACTCTTAGAGGAACTGCATTGTGTCTGGATCTGAATTTTATTGGAGGAGTTGGTAATGCTGGAGGCTCATCTTTCTTCTACATTCATGAGATTGTAAAGAGCTTTCTTCATAAAAAGTTTGGGTGGTGAGCAAGGCAGGTACCATTTCTCCATTTTATGGATGATAAAAATGACTCAGAAGTTCATGATTTGGCCACTGCCATGTGGTTAGTAGGGACTACCAGAACCATAAGCTGGATCTGACTCTGAGTCCATCTGTTTTCCAATTATGCCTCACTGCCTTATTGCACTCCTTCTTGCTCTCTCCTCCACCTTCCTCCCTCCCCCCATTTTTCAAAAGAGGAAATTGACTGCAAAGGTGAAATGACTTGCTCAAAGTCCTACGGCTAGCTAGAAGGTGAAAAGCTCTGTGTGTGTGTGTGTGTGTGTGTGTGTGTACGTGTTTAACACAAGTTCTTTTAAACACAGTCTATATTTATTATATAGATTACTGCCCCACAATCTCAATGGCAAGATTTAGTGAGTACTTACTCTGAGGAATATCTTCAGCTCTGTAAATTTTCAGGACAAAAGTGACCCACCGCAGGGCAATCCCGGCAGGAAGTAACAAGTTACTCTCCACATCATCGCTATCATTATCTCGATCTCTCTTCTCTGTCTGTTGAGGACACATAGTTACAAATTATGCACCAGAATTTTATACATACAGAAAGCACCAACTGTGGTGGACCAAATGGTACCACTATAATTAACCAATCGAATAAACAATTATTTCCTATTATGAACAAAGCACCTACTATGTATGTATTGAAATCACAAAAGCAAAAAGGCAAAACCAACTCTGAGACTTTTCATGATGAAGTCCTAGGTTACAGGCTAATATTTGTGCTCTCCATTTTTCTCATCTTCAAGTTTGCCATCTCACATCTATGCCTTCTGGGGGATTGCCCCAAACATTAGAGGATGATAGATTTTGAGATCTAAACCTGAAAGGGACCCAGAGACCATCTAATTCAAGTCCTCCATTTTAAAGAGGAAACTAAGATGCAAGAGTGACTTTAACAAGGGTAGCAAGTAGTAGAGACAGGATCTGAACCCAGATCCTCTCATTCCAATTCAGTGCCTTTTCTACTGTGCCATACTTCCTCCCATCATCAGAAAATAATTTGTGCTTTTGTAAGTTGGGTGAGCACCAGTCTAGTGAAGTATGCCTGTTCCTGGCATTCCTGTCGATGTCCTCTAGAAGTCCACGTGCCCATAGGTACTCCCCCTCTAATTCCTTAGGGTAGTGAGGTCAAACTCAAATAGAAACTGGGGGCAGTCATCATACTAAAGGGTTGAGGGCCACATAATGACTTTGTCTAAAAAATGTAATATTATCTATGTTTTATTGTCTTTTTCTCTATTTTGTCAAATATTTTCCAGTTCCATTGTAAGTGTTGCAGACTGCACGGGGCTGAGAGCCTCATGTCTGATACCTCTTCAGTAGAGCAATGAATACCCTTTGAGGCAACACTTAGCTGTTGCAGGCAAATTAGTAGTAGCTAGGTGGCCCAGTGTATAGAGTGTCGAGCCTGGAGTCAGGAAGACTCATTTTCCTGAGTTCAAATCTGGCCTCAGACACTTACTAGCTATGTGACCCTGGGCAAGCCACTTAACCTTGTTTTCCTCAGTTTCTTCATGTGTAAAAATGAGCTAGAAAAGGAAATGGCAAACCACTTCAGTATCTTTGCCAAGAAAACCCCAAATGAAGTCACAAAGAGTCAGAAATAACTGAAAAATAACTGAACAACAAGTACTTTTCTATGGAATGAAGTCACTAGAAATTTTGTGCTAACTGGGCTTCTGAATTAATTGGGATGTTTGAAGGCTTTGGGAGGGATGGTTTAGTACTGTTAGGAAACTGTGGAAACTCCCTTTACTGATAGAGACCATAGAATCATACAACTAGAGCTAAAAGGTTATCTTAGAAACTATCTAATCCAATCCCTTCATTTTACTGATGAGGAAACTGAAACCCAGGGAGATGAAATGATTTGCCCAGGGTCATACAGACAGCCAAGTAGCAGGTGTGGGATCTGAACTGAGATCCTCTAACCGTGGACCCAAAGCACTTTCCATTTTACTCTCGATTTGTAACATTAGGAAGCTACGTAAGGACAGAGAGGTTCAGTGATGTGTCGATACCCATGCAGATAACATTTGTCAGAGGCAGGACCTGAACTAGCTTCCCTAACTCCAGTGAGAGCCCTCTGGAAGCAATACGCCATGCTACCTCTCTAGAATTAGTTGTGGGACACGTAAAAATTCAGAGGTAGGCAATTACTCCCTCTCCCTCTTCCTCTGCAGGACTTGCTTGAACTGGGTGTGGCTCAGCCCAGGTAGGTCCAGCCCAGGCAGCGGTGTCTGATGCTGCAGAGTGTACAGCATCCCTCCCGAAACATCACAGCTATAGAAGATCCACTTTGCAGCTGGGTGGCTTCCTCCCCACTGTGTAGAGGAGGACTTGTTATTCTTTTATTTATTTTGATAAATATTTCCCAATTATATGTAATCTGCCTTGAGCCACACTCAGGAGTATTGCTGAGACCCAGGTGTCCCCTGATGGAGTACCACATACCCCATTGTGGTTATGGCCCTGGTAAGTAATCCTTGAAAATATTCAGGTTTCCTTAGTCTTAGGGTTTAAGAGAGATTAGTCAGAATCCAGGCACGCCCTTCATACCACTGCTCTGAACAACATAATTTCTCAGTAACCTCATCAATACAGTGTCCTCAGCCCCTATCATGATGTCATGAAACCACTATTACAGTCAACCAAATCCTAAGATTTTTCTTAGGAATGCAAGGCAGTCTCTCAGGCCTCATTGGACATGACTTCTTTAAAGCTTTTGACACTTGGCCAGCCCCTCTTCTGGGACTCTCCCCTTCCTAGGTGACTGACAGTTTGTCCTCAGCCTCCTTTGCTGGGCTATCATCCTACTCTTACCCATTAGGTATAGGCATCTGCCAAAGGTCAATCCTTCCCTCTCTCCTCTCTCAGTTGGTGATCTCATCAACTACTCATGTTCAATTATCATCTCTATGCAGAGGAGTCCCAAACCCCACCCTAACTCTACCCTGAATATTACTCCTACATCACCAACTAATTGCCTGCAAGAAATCTTCACTTGGATGTCCATCCCAGAGGCATCCTTGAACTCAACGTTTTCAAAACCATACATATTCCTCTAACTTTCCTATTTTAAATGACCGTTGTTTTAGTCACTCAAGTTCACATTCTTGGAAGCATCCTTAACCCTTCACCTTCCCTCATTTCCTATCAGTTGCCAAGTCATAAGAATCCTACTTTTGCCTCCATCATCTTTACTCTATGTAAATATGTATATATTTGTAAATATGTAAATAGGTATGTAAATTGCCTCAGCAACTCTTGCCTGTACTGCTGCAATAGCCTGCTAATTCATTTCCCGGAATCCAGTCTCTCCTGTCTCTAATTCACTTCCCAAAAAGCTGACAAATTCCTATTCTTAAAACCATGTCAATACCTACCCCCTTCAAAAATGTTTATGGCATAAAATTTGCTGCTGGGATAAAATACAAAATCCTCAGCCTG
The DNA here is from genome assembly GCF_900497805.2 of Vombatus ursinus. Classification (NCBI taxonomy): domain Eukaryota; kingdom Metazoa; phylum Chordata; class Mammalia; order Diprotodontia; family Vombatidae; genus Vombatus; species Vombatus ursinus. The sequence goes on from NW_020954611.1 coordinate 9,899,068, forward strand.
GTATATATGCTTTTGAATGTGTCTCCCGCCTTCTTTTCCAGTGTTATTTCATATTCTCCTCCCTCCATACTTTCTCTGTTCCAGTACACACAGTATACACATCCCATCACCCTTCTCCATGCCTTTGTATGAGCTGTCCCCAGACCTGGAAGGCATTCAATCTTCACCTCCACCTCTTTAAATCTCTAGCTTTCTTTTGAGCCTTATTCAAATACTGCCTCCTTTACAGGTCTTTTCTAATCAGTTATCTCATTGTTAATACCTTCTTCATTTTGAAATTACTTCATACCATATTATATTTACTTATCTAGGGGAGGGGTGTGTTGTATTCCTTAAGTAGAATGTAAATTTCTTGAGGACAGGGACTGTTTGGTTTTTGTCTTTCTTTTTTGTTTTTCTTTTGTTCAGTGACTAGTATCATGGCTGGACCATAGTAGGTACCTAATAAATGTCGGTTGAATTGGATTGCTAGGAACTACAATGTCATTTAGCCCAAAGATGACTTTTCATGGATCCTAACATCATTAGGCAGGAAAATGCCTATACGTGCAGAGGAAAGATATGGGTAAGAATGGCAATCAATTATGTGACGTGGGGAAGCACTGTATAGTCATTGGAGCACTACACTTTGATTCTGGAAGACCTTGGTTCAAAGCCTGCCCCAAATAGCTAGGTAACCCTAGGCAGGTCACTATCCTCTCTGGACCTCAGCTGCTCATCTACAAAACAAAGGGGATGGAGTGGATGACCTCTGGTCTAAATCAAGGATCCAATGATCTTACCCTATTACAGATTTCTTTCCTTGGCTCCAGAGCATCAATCCTACTGACACACATGTCAATTGTTTTCAAATAAGAGCTATCCTAAGCATTGACTCACTCCTTCATTGCCCACTTGCTTAGTTCATGACCATCTTCACTTGTGGAAATGAAAAAGTAGAACCTTTCTTCAGAAACACTCACTGGGGGTTCATCTCCTGTTCCAAGGACAAACATGCTGACTTTCATGTAACCTTTAGCACCAGAACTTGTATCTTCGGGGTCATTTAGAAGAAGCCATTTTCTCATGACAGCATGACCTAAAAACAAGACGGGGTGAAATGGAATCGCCTTCTGAGCAAGGAGAAGTTAAAGGAATGTTGGTAGGTCTGGGGTTTAAGACTGTTAGAGAAAAAAATAAACATTTAAGAGAGTATACTCCTCAACCCACAAAACTTCCTCAGCTTTTCCTCAAATAATTAGTTACCATTGTGGAAAAGCCAAATCTCCCTGGTTCCAAACAAGTCCTTCCAGAAATACCAGCATGGTCCTTTGCTTCCTGTTCTGGTCTGGGTCTGATAAGGCTCCCAGAGGTGTCTGTTCTAACTGCTCTTGTAAATTTGTCAAAGTAAGGTCAAAATACCCACCCCAAATGAATTTCTGCTCACATATGTTGAGGAACTCTGAGTTTTTCCAACAGGGCATAACCATTCAAACTTCAGCATATTCATTCGGATGACTTAAAGCCCTTTTGATGATCTTTTTTTCTTTTGTTTTATAGGCCCTTAACAAAGATGCCTTATCTGAAGGAGAAGTGAGGGATCTAGGATTCAAGATAATGAAGATATTACTTACCAGGTTCATCATAAATGTAACCCACATCGATCTGGAAAAAAAAAAGGTTTTAAGCACTTTAAATTATTTTGAAATTAATCTTAAGAAACTTGTTCCTCTTCTTATGTTTAATCAGAAAATCCAGGAAGTAAAAGAGGGGGAAGGGGTTTTGTCTAGAACACCTTCCTACTCCATGAAGAAATCTCCTTTACATCATCCTCAAGAGATGGTCATCCAGACTGTGCTTGAACATATTCTGTGACAGAGAGCTCATTACCTAGTGAGATAGCCTGTTACATTGAAAATAGTTTGAAATATGTCATCAAACTGACTGGAATTTCAGATATTTAGAAAAATATCCTGCCATTCTTTCCTGGTTTGGTTTGCCCATTCCATGACACCTGCCCAACCTCTACTGGAAGGTTGACAATAATTATTGCCAGGGAAAGATGTAATAAAAGAGGCAGCAGGATGGGCTTTCTCATTGACCTAGAAGCATTTCAGTGACAGATACAGAACCAACCCGCATTGCTGTCCATTCAATGGCATTACTGCATAGAGGACCAACAGAGGTGGTAAGTCCTGTGGGGTGACTGAAATTTACCAAAAGAGTAAACTGAGGCAATTCTCCATGAAAGATAATATTTATTAGCAGGGGCATGCTGCCTGTCAATAAATGGGACAATGGATTGCCTCCATTTATGACAATGGCCCCAAGCAAAAGGATAGCTCCCCCTACATAGGTTTTGGGGAATACAGAACAAAAAACAGAACAATGTAGGAAACATAGTGTGGTTGAGGACAGCATACTGGTTACAGAGTTGAGGTGTAGGGAATGGGGGCTAGGAACAAACTCCCTCCTTCCCTCCTGAGAGTCCAGGTGCAAGATAATAAACCAGACATCCTTGAAGGATAGCTTGGTGGTATAAAGATATTAGGCCCGACTCCCTTGTGTTCACACACACATCCCCCAAGGTCAGCTAAATTCCAAGAATAGATCAGGGATTAGCAGGACAGCTGTATTTCTAAATTAACCCCTTACAGGCCAACTGAATTCTGAACTAAGTTCAGAGACAAAGAACTATGACTTATACAATTACAGGACAAAAGCAATGGTAGGACAAAAAAATGATACAGGATCAATCTTGATCTTTTCACCTGTAATGTAGGTATACATCTCGTTTCTGTAGCCCTCTCTAAGTTCCTAGGGTCTCTGCTGATATCCCTCCCCAGGCACCATTACATCTTGCCTTCAGAGAATGTCATGATGCCAGGATAGAAAGACTTTGAGACTCACTGAGAGGGGCAAACTGAGATGGGGCAGAGCAATCAGCTTCTCCTTTGGGATTCTATATAGCACTGAAGTAAGATGAAAGTATTCTCTTGGTACCCACCTTGAATTCCCCCATCAGACAGTCTGCTCTCAAAGAATGGGAATCATAAACCTGAAAGAGAGAAAAATGCCCAAGGTTATACTAACTTTGTGTGGCACTGACTGATCTATGGCCTGTGAACGCCCTTGGTTTTTCTTACCCGAATGCTTATTGTCTCATCAACCAATTCTAGAGGGGTCATGTGGACATTGTAGAAAAATAACTGTTAAGACAAAAAAAAAGGGAAAAAAAGAATTTCAGCTGTATAGTAAGGCACAAGGGGAAAAAAAAGAGCTAAGTAATTAACTGAGCCTTGTATTTAATCACATTAAGTTGTTCATTGGGCCAGACAGACGCTCACTCAGCTCTTTAAGACTATAAGTTGCACAGAAGGTGTCAATCTAGAGTTCCCTATGCCAATAAAATCACAGCCCAAGTCCCTATCCATCCTCTATCCTACACACTAACAGTGAAATGACTTAATAATAGTTGACACTCATATCACACTTTAAGGCTTGCAAAGTGCTTCATTTACATTATCTCACTTGAGCTTCACAACTCTGTGAGACAGAAATTACAGATTGTATTATCTCCATTCCATAGATAAATAAATTGAGGCTTAGAGAGGTAAGAGATTTGCCCATAGCCACACAGCTAGGCTCCTTGAGAGGCAAGACTCAAACCCAGGTTCCTCTGATTCCTAGGCCAGTCTTTTTCTTTTCTTTTCTTTTCTTTTTTTAAGGCCAGTCTTTTGTCCACTTTATCACACTGCCTCAATTGCAAACCCTAAAGGGCCACATAAATGTGCTATGTAAATCAGAGGAAGGATTTGAAACGTCCTAACTTCAAATCTGGCACTCCATCTACTTTGCCACACAAGTGAAACAGTTTAAGATTTTGTTATTGTTCAGTCATTTTCAACTCTTCACAATCCCATTTGGGATTTTCTTGGCAAAGACACCAGAGTGGTTTGTTATTTCCTTCTCCAGCTCATTTTACAGGTGGAGGAACTGAGACAAACAGGATTAAGTAATTTGTCCAGGGTCACACAGATAGTAAGTGTCTGAGGCCAGATTTGAACTCAGGGAGTCAAGTCTTCTTTACTCAAGGCCTGGCACTCCATCCACTGCACTGCACCTAGTTGTCCCAAGTTGAGGATAATTGAGCTACTTAATTCAAACTGTTAATAAATTTATGCAAATTGCATGTCTGAGGCTTGTGTTACCTGGAAAAATATAATCCATTTCTTCCTCCATTTTGTCTACATAGACCTATATTTTATGTCTGTTTAATCTAAAAATAAAGAAGTCCCTAAAATCAACTCTTGTCATTGGCTGGATGAGTCTCAGTGCCTTAAAGGAACTGTTCACTTTTTGTACCATACAATCCTGTGAGGTTGCTTCTTTTAGTACTGACTCACTCATTATTTAGCATTTATTAGCTAGGCACCTGGGTGGCACAGTGGATAGAACACTGGACCTAGAGTCAGACCTGGCTTCAGAGAGTAATAGCTGTGTGACTGTGGGCAAGTCACTTAACCTCTGTCTGCCTCTGTTTCTCAACTCTGAAATGAAGATAATAACAGTACCTACTTCACAGAGTTGTTGTGAGGATCAAATGAGATAATATTTGTAAAATGCTTTGCAAACATTAAAGCAATGGTATTATTATTACGTAGCCTAAAATTAAACTCTAAAAGTTTAATTGCTCCTTTCATATTCTTCATCATTTCAATACTAATGATTGATTACTATACCAGGGGTACAATAAATACATGATTTGTTGAGACTAAGAATGTGTTAATCAAGCCCACATCTAAAATTCTGATCCTGATTTAACCTGTTCTAGTCTCTAGATTTTTCAGTGAGTCAGTTCCTTTAAGGACTATGAACATTCTTCTTCAGATCTTGCTTAAGAATTTAGTGGTTGGCCTATTTTAATCAAGCTTGTATTATAAATGTACTGATATGTGCTATTATTAAAATCTTCTATAATCTGGCCACACTTTGCCTGTCCAAAGTTATTCCCCACCATTCCTCAACACAAACCTTTACTGAATTCAAGATGGCATACATCTCACCCAAATTCACAAAATTTCCTCCCCCAATATACCCCTTCATTTATGCTATTCCAACTTCCTGAAAAGGCCACCTCTTCCCTTCACTTAACTGTTCTCTCTCCATTCTTCACCTACAAGCTAAAGTCTTGCCTCTTCCATGAAGCCCAGGTGATACCTGCTCACCTTGATCCCTTCTTTCTCTGTTGGCCTTTTGCCGTTATTGTCTGTTGCCCAATTAGTGCCTTGTTATGTTATGTATTCTTTATGTATGTTCAGCATATGACTTTAGGACATTGGCACATATAATGCTGTTACATATAATGCAATTAAATTTGTATGTTCCTAGAAAGCACTGTATAACTTGGAAGTGAAAACATCAATTCCACAGTGTTAGAAGGTTGCCTAAGGCATTGAGAAGTTCTATGACTGGTCCCCAGGCCCCAGAGCATTTCTCATAAGCAGCACTTGAACTCAGGTTTTCCAGATTCCCAGGCCAGCAGTCTATCATTTTTGTCATAATGTATTTTTTATAAACCTACATAAACAAGAAAGATTATTTATCTACCAACTGCTTACTTCATCAAAAAATGGATTGTTCCCTCTTTTGATTCTTGTTCGATGTGTCTGACCGCAGACGTGGACTTTGACCACTGGCTTGATATTATTCCCACTTAATTGACGTCCTTCGATCACTCTAATACGAATCTAGAAGAAAAGAAGAAGGAGGAGGAGGAGGAGGAGAAAGAAAGAGAAGAAAGAAAGAAAGTTACATCAGTTACATCTCAGTTACATCAGGCCACATGGTGAGAAAGTTTTTTTACTTAAAATTTTTACTTAAATTTTTTTCAAGACTCCCCATTTTCTGTCCTATAACACCATGCCCATTATATATCATGCCATATGATGCTCAGTTTGGGAGCATTGTCCCACAGGACACAAAAAAGCATAGACTTCTGGCTGTTGATTACCTGGAAGTCTTGTGGCTTATTGGAAAGCATTCTCCGGGTGTTCTTTCCTTTTGTAATCCTCCGGGCCAGCTGGAATTCAGAAACATTTGCAGCTGGAGCCCGTGGGGCAATGGCTTTGAATGTGGTGTCATCATCTCCTGGGTCTTCTTCCTCTTCTTCTAATATGTGAAAAAGGCACATGGTTAAGAGCAGAAATGATCTGCTTTGTAATAATGGGTGAAAAGATTCCTCCTTTATAAGGGCCTGAAAGTGAACTCCCTTGACACAAACGGTTCTGCCTGGCCTCCATTTTTTTTTCTGTTTTCCTAAGAACTGGTGCACTTGTAAACGACGCATGGAGTTAGATGAACGCACCCAGGAGTAACCTAGGACACTACTTTGGGATGTTGATACTAATAAATATTTTATGGAAGGCAATATCTTGATGTCCTCACATAAGTGGTAGGAAGCCAGCGTTGAAGATGAGCACAGTGCAGTCTGTGTGCAAATAGGATCTGCCATCGGTATTTATACATTATCTCATTTGACCTTCCCAATCACTTGCCCAATCTGGGCTAGGTCATGCACATATTGTTATCCATATTTTTCAGAGGATAAAATTGAGGCTTCAAGATCTTTATTGATTCATCTAATGTTTCATAGCTAGTAAAGAACAGAGTAAAAATTCAAACGTAGGCCCCTTGACTCTAAGTTCAGTGCTCTTTCCAACACATCACTGCTATCTTCACTAAATAGATCATCAATTCTTGGATAATGAGAAATTTAATAAGTCAGATTTCATTCCCATTCAACACATTCATACATACACACATGCACACACACACACACACACATACATACTCACTTCCTTTACATATAAATGCCTTTCATGTGTCTAGAGGAGATGAGGTGCTGAGGAGGTTGAGAGGGGCAGCAGCTAAGATCTAGTGGAAAGTATTTTGAGCTTTTACTCAAGCACATAGAGTTTATGTCATAGATATTGATTTGGCTCAGAAGTTAGAAGACATTGGTCCTGCTTCTAACTAGCCGTGTGCCCGAGGACCAATCACTCCACCTCCCTATTCTTTCTTGTACATACTCCCCTATTGTTACTTGTAATAAAGAATAGACTGGACTAAATGGTATCCAAAAGTCCCTTTCAGTTCTGTGATTCTGGTCATGAAACTACTACCTGCCCATTTAAAGATAGTGTTTTCAACCTTGATAGTTCTTGATTATAGGTGGCTTCTGCACTCCTCCTCTACTCTGATGTCACGTCGTGATGTGGAGGTGACCCAGCCTTTTCTATGTTGACTGCAGCTGATCACAACCTCCTACAAAGCTGGAAAGGCTCTGACTACAGGCACCATGCTAGAGTTCGAGGACCAGCAGAGACAGATTCAGAAAAGTTCCTTACCTTCAGTCTCTCCCACTTTGAGCCTCCCAAATACCCTGTCCAGTAGGTACCAACAAGAATTAGTATCTTTATATTACAGATGTGAAAACTGAGGCTTGGAGAGGTTAACTGGCCCGTGGAAAGATTCAAACCTAGGCCTTTATGATTCAAAATCTGTACTTTATCCACATACTAGTCACTGCTACCCTATGCTAGGACAGCCACAGCAAGTCTTGAAGACCATCTGCTAAAGTGTAAAGGGGTTTAGATCTACATAATCAAAGGAGCGTTCATACGTATGAAATCCCAGAGCCTGGAAGAAGGTACAAGGGGGAAGATCAAAAGATCAGAGGATCAGAGACTTAGACACAATCTTGGAGGTCATTAAGCCCAACCTCATCTTTTTAAACATAAGGAAACTGAGGCACAGAGAGACTGAGGATTGCCTAGGGTCACACAGTAAGTGTTTGAAGCTCAATTTCAACCTGGGTTTTCCTGACTCCCCAGCCAGCGCTCTATGCATTATTGCACACTGCCTTTATGATATCTCCCAGTTATCTTAATGGCAGAAACATTTGTAATTTCAATGCAACTGCCAGGCCAAAAATTTTATTTCCCTCCTCCCTCTTGCAAATCTCTCTAGCATGTGTCATAACCAAGGCTTGGGAAGGCAGAAGCCTTTTGATCTCCAGAAAACAGCTTCCTCCCGGGAAGGCCCTAGAAGGCCTCGCAACAACTACTTACAAGGGAATGCTACCATGAGGACATAAGTTCCCTGGATTCTATGAGAAAAGTGTATGGAAAGAGAGAGAGAGAGAGAGAGAGAGAGAGAGAGAGAGAGAGAGA